>NW_020439034.1:410641-419433 GCF_000699045.2 Agrilus planipennis | reverse complement strand
GTCATTTATCCAAAAACATTCTGAGAAAATACTGCTCGTGGAAACACGGCAAACAAACATAAGCTCTTGGAGCATGAAGCTTATCCCTTTAAATATGCCAATTAGGGAAACCTTTTTCACCATAACCTGACATAAACTCTTGTTGAATGGTACTTCATAGAAGCCAATCCGAGAATCCTTCGTCACATGTGAATCAGGGTCCTACCAGTGGGCGTTAAGTCTCAATCAGTATCATACGCCGATCGTATTGTAATGTTCGTAGGTTTAACAAAATTAACTTCTAAGACTGATAACGACAAAAACTATTTATTTACACTAATTATTAAAGAACTTAAAAACACTATTAAATTATTACTAAAATTAGGTTATGAATTACTCTATTTATTTACACTATTGTTGATTTATCACTATTCACTGCGCTATTTATTTCACTGCTATCACTGTCAACTTATTTCTGGATTCACTTCTGCAACGGTCAATTTATTTCTACTCCACTTGGCGATCGTCTCTTCCTTTAAATATTCTTTTGTTTACTTTGTGGGACCTTCTGGAAACATCCGGATAGTTTACTTTTTCTTTGAACTGTTTAACTGCTTTCCCAGAACGCAGGTACGACACACACATTTACAAATACGGCGCACATGAAGAAAGGCGCTCACGGCGAATCGATAAGCCGTTCACGCACACGTGTGCCCGATCGCACACAAACAGACCCCTGTTCGCTACAATACGTTTCCATCATTTTGATTATCCTCAGAGAGCTTTACAGTAACTAACTTAAAGATAAAAATGTTTTGGGTGTTTCATGCTTTATTTCACCAGCTGCTAAAGCTTGTCCCCGGAAAACCGGGTTCCCGGCAAAATCACCATAGTTAATGGTTCATGTCTTAGTTCTAGGGGTCTTTCCATTAAAACCACATTAAATCCAGTTCGAAAAGTCGTTTAAACACTAAACCAATGAAAGTTTAATTCTTGGTTGGCGGATTTTCAACTAGATGATTGAGTTGAAACCGTTGAAACGAGATTATAATCTTTATGAACACTAAAAGTTTGTAATGTGACAAAATCGTACTAATAAGTGATCGGCAATCAAAACCTGATATACCAATAAACAACAGAAATTGTAACAGTTCGGCCATATTGATGTATTTGTGTTTACGAGAAAAAATACACATAAGAATTATATCGAAATAACAAGCAATTTAGTTTAATAATCAATAATAATACAAATTAGAACAAATGATCTATCCCAAAACAAACTTAATTACTAATTTTCACTAGGTAGTTTTTTTGGTATACTTGTTAAATTATTATTGCTAATGTTTGTTTTCTCCTTTTTTTTTTCTGGTATAATATACTAGTGTCATTATTTGGAACCCGGCCGGTTCCTAAAAAGCTTGTCGGATCTGACACGTACCGGATTCAAACCGGTTACCTGTCCCATTTCTAGTCTAAACCTCTAAAAACTACTTTGCTCTGTTTAAAGATAAACTAAGACTTTTATTTATATTTACGTACAAAAGTAGAACAGACCTTTCGTCTTATTAGAAATGTCATTTATTACTTTAAATGTATAGATAATAGAGACCTTTTACATACTGTTTTCTCAAATTTAGACAAATTGCCTTTTGTATTTCAAGTTTTTCTAAAAATTTACGTTTCATTTCTTTATTTTCTGAACGGAAAATAGAAATACTTTCACTATCAATTGCATGATTCATCACGATACAATGTTGTGATAGTCCAACAGAAGGTTCTTTTATTATTCTTATTATTATTTTGTGTTCTGTAAGTTTAATCTAAAAATTGCGTCCCGTTTGCCCTACATCAACTTTATTATAGACTAACTGATTGTAAGAACAATGTTTTATTCATGATTTGCGATAAGGTAAGCAATCTGTCTATTAATGACCTCTTAATTAGGCATCTAGGGATTTGAACGACCAAGAATCAAGTAGGAATGAAGACTCAGGGGAAGATGGTGGAACGCTTAGAGAATCGGGAAGAAATACTTCTTCACCCCCATCTTCGGAGGACGACAGTGATATCGAAAGCCTTCATAGTTTTCACTATTCTCCGAAAGCTGTTGATTTGCCGTCAGCCATTCGCCTTGCCAAGAGATTATATTGTCTTGATGGATTCAAAAAGTCGGATGTATCAAGACACCTTAGTAAAAAGTGGGTTTCAATTCTTTTAATTAAACATTTATCGAAACGTCAAATAAACGTAAAAATAATCAAATACATACATTAAATTAGTGTTTAACAGTTTATTGAAACTACCACAGGAAAATCGCGATTAAAGTAAAATAAATATCTACCTACAGTTGTCGGTAATATCTATATGTTAGAATGCCAAATTCAGGCACATGTCGAAGTAAATTTCGAGCAAAATCCTCAGAAACCGAATACGACGATGATTATTTTGGCATCGGTTCATGAAAAATAAGAAGATCGGTATAGGGAACTGTTCAATTCGTCTCTCTACTTATATAATTACATCAAAAAGAAGTTTTGTCTTCGATGTATTAGGAAAAGAAGAACTGAATGTAAGAAAAGACGCATTGTCGATGTCGAATAATCGAAAAGTTCGACATTTAACAAAAAACGATTTAAACAGATGTTTTCCCGAGATAAAAATTTTCAGTCTCTCAAACTCTCTGAAAGCGAGACTCGAGTCTCCGTCTCTCATCTGGTGTCGCTGAGAGAGACTGTCGAGAGACTGTCAAAAAAACTGTTTAGCGTCTCTGAACGAGAGACTCGAGTCGCTCATAGAGAGATNAGGTATTTATCTACACATTTAGGAAAGAAGGTTGAAATATTATTAAAATATCACATTTTTTATGTCTTCACTATTTTATAACTGATTGGTTCTATTTTTGGTCACATTTGATGGCAGAAATATTTAGGATACCTTCTTGTAATTTGGACTTCCAATGGAATTGTAGATCCAGCATGTCAAAATAACGGAAAACAGAAAAGAGATCCTTAGATAAAGGCTATAATAGGAGAAATTACAACACTACCCTTTTTTCTGTCGTTGCATTGTGACCTACTGTTTTAGGATTCTTTCTCACTTTTCTTCTCAGAGTTTCGATCTTCTGGGATAATGGTACTTCTAATAGGTGTTAATGTTATTTGAAATCTCCACAATTCACGAATACCTTATAAAATTTAATTCCCCCCTCCCCCTCATAGGGTTTACAGTTGTAAGAACTTTCATGGCATTTGGCATTTGTACCTGTCGACCCAAAGACACCATTGTGTTAGTACCGTCGACAGTTCGAACGATTTTGTTTCCATTTTCTTCCCTTTTTTTTTCCTCAGAATCTGACGATTTTTTTAATAATTCCAGGTATCGTAATTCCCACGGTCATCATATACGCCACCAGCAGCAGCCGCAACAGCAGCACAACTCGGTACCAAACAGTCCCAATGAATCGGACCTGGGTCACAGGTCGCATCATTGCAATTCAACTTCAAATTCCGCCAACACCTCCCCCGTCAGTGCCAACAAACGTGATTCGAACTCTTCGGCGGACGGCGATCCCACGGCAAAGACCTCCAACATGTTAGGTTTCAATTCGAACACGTTCGTACGCACCAGCCGATCAGAAGATCAGTTGCAAGTGCAAAAAGACTCGAACGTGAACGCTGTCGACATAGACTTCGAAGATGACGTGACCAGTTCCCTCAACACGCTCCTGGACACCAGATCCGAAGCCAGTTCGAACAGTAACTCTTCCAATAATGTGTGTTCTTCAACGAAAACGGATCGAATCGTTTGGACATACAACGCGCCAGTTACAGCCACTTCCATGGACCATCACTACCACAAAACGTGCTGTCACACGTTATCGAATGGTAGCAATTCCTCACACAGTATTTCCTCGCCTTCTTCGCCAAGTCCTCTTCGTTCTGGCTCACCTCCTTCTCCTACTTCCGTTTCCTCGTCTGTAATGTCGAGTAGATCCGGTTCCTGTCGTCTGCCTTACACTTTGACCAACGGTCCCCATCCTGACAGTGGTACCGGACAATATCAAAGGACTAATGGAGATTTCAGCATCTCCGAAGCCATTTCGAACATCTCCAGTCCCGACTACCACGACGATACCAGCATAGGTATCCGCGACTGTGTTATGGAGATCAGTGATCATAGTGACAGTGATAGTACGCTACTTGTGTCGGAACCTCGTCATAGCAGGCATCGCACCAACAGTGGGGGTAACAGTGAAAGTGAACATCGAATCGTGATTCAAGTGAAGGGGCCGGACAAAGATGGGACCGGCTTTAAAGACAGGGGTAGGCAGGGTAGTAGGGAATTCGACTACGCCGGTAGGAATAGGAGTGATTTTTACAGTGAACAGGTGAGTCTTGATCTATTTGTTTATACGGAACCTATTTCTAAACACGTTTAATGGATTATTAAAATTATTATGGTTCAAAAAGGCAAAAGGGAGAGGTGTTACTAACAATAAAGGGATTGCAATTTGTGGTTTCTTAAGATAGATAGAAATGTCTCTCACTCATTTTTATTCTTGGTATTAATTCCTAGACATTAATAATAAACTCAAAAATAATAAGGACTTTACTCGTTTGAGACAGGGCCCATTAACATAACTGATTCCTCCTTAGAAGGCCCATGGGTGGAGATACATAATGAAGGTCTCACGTTACGTAAATCATTGTCAAAGGTATTGTTACCATGCCAAATGTATGGCAGAAGGGCTTACCTGACGTAGGGCTTAAATTAAGTGCGAATATCCATATCAGTCTCTCTTAATTTCAGCGTAGATTTTAGATGAAGGTCAGAACTTTTCTGAAACTAGCCGGTCTATACTCGTTAGCAGCTTTACATATTTTAGCAGCTGAATCATTTCCGGGATGAATGCTTACTATTTTTAGGACGCTCGGCTAATTTGAGGTCATTATCTTGGATATTAACTGAGCGGATTTATTTTCTCCATTTTGGTAATATTTTTAGGGGTCAATATCTGCAATAGTATTGTACGCATCAAGGGAAAAAGGATGGCATTCCCTCCTGGGTGTGAATTGCCATCCCAGCCGTAAGTTAAGGTGAAACCTACGCAGTTGATGGTAAAATCCTTTCCTAAAAAGAAGTAAATGCGTTTTCTAACATGAAAGGGAATGTTGCGTTTGCGTCACCGAAATCAGGGAAAAATTACACACTTTTTGTAGGGATATGATGAAAAATCGTTTTTTATAGCGTAATCCAAAATGTAGGCAATTGTTTTCGAAAATAGAGCGAATTGAAATCATCTCGAGATCATCATCATCATAAGGTCGTCAGTCCTGAGCTAATCTTCGCATTTCCCTACATCCTTAACTAATCTAGATCTATCTCTACTCATCAACTCCGGTTTCTACTTCTAATATTGTCTCTAACTTGCCCCTCATGCCTGAGAAGGTATCCTACCTAACACGCCACCTCTGTCCTCCAATTTTTTCTAGTATCTCCTCATATCTAACCTTCTCTGTCCACAGTATCCTCAACATTCGCCGGTAACACCACATTTCGAACACTTTCTTTTCCTCCGCGCCCTTTTCTTTTTTGCCGTCCATGTTTTACACTCCCTAGACATACATCTATAACAATCTTTTCCGAATTTTACGCGGTAAGAGTTGCAAAAAAAAAGGAGCTCATGATGTTGTATAGAGGAGCTCAAAAAAGCTATAACCGTAGTGCTGGACGGGTTAAATTTAAAGGATTACCAAGAGTGATTTGAATCGTGGCAGCAACGTTGGAATCGTTGTGTAGGTTAAGCGGAGACTATTGTGAGGATCGATAATATTTAGTACAAAACTTGATTTGTTTGGTTTTTATTGACAAATTTTCAAAACTAATAAGCACATCTCGTAATATAGAAATAATTTGTAAAGAGAATTAAATTATTCCTTTAAAAACTGACAGTCAATGTATGCTCAAGCTATTATTGATAATGGTCAAGTAATATTAAACAGATTGTTATCGTATTGTAAAGCTGTTGTCCAAGGAAACTCATTTTCATTGAAAAATTTGTTATTTCGTAAATAAGGAGGCTAAGGAAAGAAAATTTCAAGAACTTTGTAAATTTATACACATTAACTGCCTTGACATTTATTTGAAACAAGGAGCACTATTACTATTTTATTTACTTACTTAGGTATTGTAAGATGCATCATACTTTCGATGCATACAAGTCGTTTGTAGATCAAGGATAATAAGAGAAATTGCAATGACTCCTTTGCATATGCATTTTATGCATACAGAAATCGTTATGTCGGTTCGATAAACAAAATTAGTCTCAGCAGCGGCTCGTTATTATAGAGATAAGGGTGTAATGGTGACACAACCACTTCCTCCCTAATTTTGTCAAATTAAGACAAATTCTTTATACAACTACAAATAAAAAAACAAGCGATACTTGGGGCAGACAAAAGTTAGTAAATTATCAAGTAAAAATTGGAATGCAAATTATGGTGATCGTATTTTTAAATTTAGCAGAAAACAAAAGTCAGTAAAAGTCAATGTTGTCAGATGGTTTTTTTTAATCCCCAGTTTTTTACCGAAATTTCCCTACAGAAAAGAATGTTTAAATAAAACAAAAGTCATTTAGCCCAAAACTCCAGACCTTTTTTTCCTTAGTTATTCACAAATATTTAAAGAAATTTTCAAAGTACAAGTTACCTTTAAACAATAGGAATTTATTTGATAAAAAGATTAAATTATACAGAATGATCCAAAAAGGACTTTACAATCTTGAAAAGTCATATAAACTTATTCAGAGAACCTACAAAGCTGACAGAAGTTGCAATTTGTAAGGAAACACGTAAACTTTTGACGCACGTGGTTCGTTAGTACCTAATCGTACCATAACGTACCGTAGCGGTAGTTGCGTTAAAGATGGCTGCTTTCACTAGACCAGAGCATACTAGCTGTGTGTTTTGGTGTGAAGAATCAAAGGCGGCAACAACAATTTTTCGTATCAAATACACTAAAGATCCTCCTAGTAGGGCTTGAATTCATGAGTGGCATAAATGTTTTATAGAAACTTTGTAAGACATAAGAAATCACGAGGTCGTCCAAGCACATCTAACGAAGTCGTTGAGCAACTAAAACAAACTTTTGTTAACAGTCCTGCTAAATTGACCTGACGTGCTTCTCTGGAGTTGCACGTCCGACAGATGACTATTTGGCAACACGTTTGCATTTGAAACCGTACAAACTAACAGTTGTACTTCAAAGTTGTAAAGTCTTTTTTGAATCACCCTATATTATAAATTAAATATAAATCCCCTTCTCCCTAAGCTGGCTCTAAATTTCCTTAGGTCTGGCGACGTTAGCCAAAAATCGAATGTGTTAATGCATATCTCTCTCCCTCTTACTTACTGCCTGCAGAGAGAAAGAGAGACAGATCTGAAGAAATAAAAGTAGGAGTCATATTAAAAAGCTTCGGAAGCTAATGTGTTCGTAGCGACCGATAGTCCTAAAATTGCCTTTTCGAAACATTTTGAGCAATTAGCACTTGTTTATCAGTTTCTTTTTACAAAATAGCTTGACCAAAATGTATATAGTTAGGACAATCAAAATTGTAAATGCAAAATAATAATAGTAAGCGGTGCAACGGTTAGAAGTTGCTTAGGTAGGCAAAAGATCAGGGTCGGCTTTATAACTGTCTGGTTGGAATTATATCTTTAAACAAGCGTCTTCTTTTCCTAAATTTCTGAGAATGTTGTACTTGTCCGATGCTCGCAACAAGGTTTGTTATGAGTAAAAGTAGGCGATCTGTTAGCAACCGCTCTAGTTTGGTTAGTATGTAAATTGATAGAAGAAAGTAAATGCGACAGTTTTATTACACATTATGCCAATTTTAAACGTCCCAGCTATACCTAAATATCTCATGTGTCGAATAGCGAAAGAAAGCTTCGTTCTTATCCGGTGTCCCACAACACCACACAGCTTGTTTCAACCATTTACCATACTGTCCTTTTAAAGTTGCAGTTCTGTTGTTCATCGGGAAGTTAGTCTAACAAACCCATTGTAAAATTTGTATCGAATGGACAAACAAACAGACAAGAAAGTGAATTGTGAAGTACAGGACCTCCGATAGTTTTGCATTCATCAACTGAGACACCTGTTAGAGGCCGTCACTGACCTATGTATCTGATTATTTTTCTAAAAATAGACGTGCTATTATATTATTATAATGCATTTACTCGACATACATATATCTTATAAACTGCTAACAAACTTTAATGATTAATAAGTCCCACCAAGAATCCAATAAGTCGTTGAGCAAATTGATTTTAATTAAGCAGGTACTCGCTCGCTGGTCTATAAGGAGAACTATGCGGTTGTTTCAAGAAAGTGCTCCGTAATTAATTTAAACGATTCAGATATTTCAATCGATAAAGTTAAGTGCATTTTTAATTTTTTAATTATTAATCAGCTTAATTAAAGAAGGAAACTGGAGAATGACTTAGAAAGCTGGAGAGATAATTTACGACTAGAATTTTTTTGAATTTTTATAGATAAGTAACCGATTGTAATAATTTTAATGGTATCCGTGGTAAATTTATATAATAGAAACGAAAAATGTTGACTTCACACTTTTCATTTAAATATTCTGTGACAATACTGTAATGTTCGTGGGTTTGACAATTAACTTCTAAGACTGATAACGACGAAAAATATTTATTTACACTAATTACAAACAGAACTTAAAAATTAAATTATTACTAAAATTAGGTTATGAATTACTCTATTTATTTACACTATTGTTGATTTATCAC
>NW_020439034.1:401946-408253 GCF_000699045.2 Agrilus planipennis | reverse complement strand
CGTCTCTGAACGAGAGACTCGAGTCGCTCATAGAGAGATCCTCATTTCGTATCCAGTCTCTGAACGATAGACATGAATAAAAAGTTCAACATATTTCAGAGATCCCAGTCTTTCTACGAGAGACTCGAGCCTCTCAATTTTTCACTTTTGTTCATTCAGTCTCTCTCCAAAGAGAGACTCGAATCTCTGAATTAATAATTTTATCGTTCGAGTCTCTCATACAGAGATTGTAAGAGATCAATAAAAACACCCAGGCAATAACTGAGAGACTGTGAAAGACTGTGAGAGACGCTCTCAAAGACGCTGAAAGACTCTGAGAGACTGGAGAGAGACTAAACATTTTTGTCTAGGGTCATTTTCCATGGATCCCCATGCTGAAATAATGCTCGTATTCGACATATGCTCATTTTGCTTGGAACAAGTCGCAAATTGCTAATTTATTTCAGCATCCATTCGAATTCGGCATCTAAGTCAAGCATCTATAAATTAAGGCGTGAAAGAAAAGCGGGCTGTCAAATATTTCCGTAGATTTATCTGTCATGAAAACAAATTTCACTTTTTTTTTGACTTCCCATTATGATTATTACTTTATTGGATGCATGAAAAAATAATGAGCTCATATTGATTGTAGACCTTGCTCTCTTTTCTTTGACGTCTTGTTCCATCAAAAAAAATTTTTTTTCATGCTTATACTACGTTGTAGGTTCAGATGTCAGTAAACTTTAAAACTCCATGTTATTAGATATCTTAAGAAGTATTATATTGACTGAAAAATAATAGCATTTCATGTTATAAATCGATATTTAACGTTAATAAGAGCAAAAGTCAGGGACGTGGCCAAATTTCCGTTGAAAAAGGTAGAAATTTATTTGTGTGTTTATATATATGCGCGTGTATCATTTTCTTTTTGAATACTTAATCATTATTTTTTTTGTAAACTTTCCAAAACCCACCTAGAAAGGATGTTTTGTCCCATTTGATCATTTTATGTTTTCATTTGGGTTTTTTAATTAACATTTATGGAAAATTTAATCTAAATTAGGGTGTGGTGACATTATTTTTATGTATAACTAGAACGAGTTTAATGGTATACTTATAAAATATTTAAGAATACACTTTTTAACCTTGGAACTTTCCAGATCATTCCAGATGTTTCTAGAACTTTGTGGAACATTCCATATCGATTTTAACAGTTGCACACAGTTTGGAACTTTCTAGATCATTCCAGAAATTTTTAGAACATTCTAGATCGATTGTAACAGTTGCACACATTCTGGAGTTTTCTGGATCATTTCAGAAATTTTTAGAACTTTTCAAAAGGTCTCATAAGTTAGAAAAGGACAGATATATATTTTTTCACATTGTTGCCACACACTTCCACCCACCGCGACCTAACTCCCTTACTTTCAGCAGGACACCAAGGGGTATTTACAACCCCAACGTTGTTGAAGTTGATAAGAGTTGGTGGTGATAGAGAAAACCCTGTCTTTACGTACGCACATTAGCATTTTATACATATATTTAGATTTTCGGGAAAGTGGAGCAAATGTAACCCCGTTCTTAGCCAAGTCCCTAACAAAAGTAAAATTTTTATTCGCTCCATTATTTTATAACAAGTGTATTAATCCAGTAAACTTTTCTTTAATTTTAGTAATGAATTTAGTAGAGCCGTAGCGGAAGAATATTTAAAATATTTTAACTTCGAACATGATACATTAGATGTAGCGCTAAGAAAGTTCCTCAAACAATTCTCTCTAACTGGTGAAACTCAAGAAAGGGAAAGAGTATTGGTACACTTTTCTAAGAGGTATTTGGATTGTAATCCAGGGTGTTTTAACTCACAAGGTAAATAAAAATTATTTAGTCATGTCTAAGGATTGTACTTGATGACAACGATCATTTTATAATTCGATTTCCATTTCTGTCACTTTAGTCCAGTCAACGAGGCTCTTTTTCCATTGAAAATGAACATTTCCGTTACGATCCAATTTTATTTTTGGTAAACCATTAAACAAATACGCTGTCTAATGTCTCTAATAAGCCCATCATGCCTGAGAAGGTGTCCTATCCATCACGTCTTTTTCTGATTTCTTTCTAGTATCTCCTCATTTCTAACCGTCCTCTATCCATGTTTCGCACCCGTACAGCGTCGCGCTCCAAACAATATTTTTCGAATTTCGAAATTAACCGTTCGCGAACATGGATGTGACTTCTTTTGGTTGAAGGCGACCCCGACCTTGCGTTATCCTCTGTTTTATAATTCTACTGCGCCTTCCATCCTGACTTAGTGGAAAAAAAAACATTTTTTTACTTTTTGTGAAAAATCTCATTTCCAATGCGTTTTTCGTCATATGTATCTTGCATGTTTTTTGTTCCACATGGCGCTGGTTGGATGTCGCTAAGTGCGATCGGATTTGTTTTCCCCTTCACTGAAAAATGCGCATTTTTTTTGTAAATATTTTGTAACGATTTTTTTGGCAACATCTTCGTTTATCCGACGTATAAAACCAACTTTAATCGTTAGTTAGCCACTCATTCAAATAAAAAACAAAGATTAAAAAAAATGAATGTTCTAGAACCTTCTGGAACCGAGATAATTTATTTTAACCTACAATTAACTTACAAAAAATATTCTGAAAAGCGGATATTTTGCAAAAAATAAAAAGCAAACGTCTTTTTGACTAATTGTTCAATTAAAAGATGTTGCCCCAACATCTCAGACTGTACATAACAAAATTCAGAATCAGCGTATTTTTTTTTTTTACTATTTTACCAAAAATAAAATGAGGTCATGTTGCTTCTTTGACTGAGCTACTTTTTAAAATATCATTTCATGATAACAAGAAAAAAAAAAGCCAAAATGAGATCTAAAAGTACTCATATTACTACAGTAATCAATATCAACGTTTCGCATTTTGGCATAAGACTTTTTTCTTGAGGCAAATTGCAACTTACTTTAAAAAATGCGAGACGTCGGTGTTGGTTGCTGTAGGGAAAGTATTTCTTGTGCCCCCATTTTACCTTTGACAACTTTATAATATTTTAGACGCTGTACACACACTGACATGTGCAATTATGTTGCTTAATACGGACATTCACGGACAGAACATGAATAGGAAAATGACTTGTAATGAGTTCATCGAAAATTTAGCTGGTCTTAATGAATGTGACAACTTTCCGAGAGAAGTTCTCAAGCAACTTTATTATGCAATTAAAAACTTTCCGCTGGAATGGGCGTTGTAAGTATAACCAGGGGCGTACACAAAATTTCGGGGGTTCAGCTCGTTAAGAAAAAATGCCCACATAATTAAAAATTTTTTCTTTTTTTTTTTCGATTNACAAACTTTTGTTAACAGTCCTGCTAAATTGACCTGACGTGCTTCTCTGGAGTTGCACGTCCGACAGATGACTATTTGGCAACACGTTTGCATTTGAAACCGTACAAACTAACAGTTGTACTTCAAAGTTGTAAAGTCTTTTTTGAATCACCCTATATTATAAATTAAATATAAATCCCCTTCTCCCTAAGCTGGCTCTAAATTTCCTTAGGTCTGGCGACGTTAGCCAAAAATCGAATGTGTTAATGCATATCTCTCTCCCTCTTACTTACTGCCTGCAGAGAGAAAGAGAGACAGATCTGAAGAAATAAAAGTAGGAGTCATATTAAAAAGCTTCGGAAGCTAATGTGTTCGTAGCGACCGATAGTCCTAAAATTGCCTTTTCGAAACATTTTGAGCAATTAGCACTTGTTTATCAGTTTCTTTTTACAAAATAGCTTGACCAAAATGTATATAGTTAGGACAATCAAAATTGTAAATGCAAAATAATAATAGTAAGCGGTGCAACGGTTAGAAGTTGCTTAGGTAGGCAAAAGATCAGGGTCGGCTTTATAACTGTCTGGTTGGAATTATATCTTTAAACAAGCGTCTTCTTTTCCTAAATTTCTGAGAATGTTGTACTTGTCCGATGCTCGCAACAAGGTTTGTTATGAGTAAAAGTAGGCGATCTGTTAGCAACCGCTCTAGTTTGGTTAGTATGTAAATTGATAGAAGAAAGTAAATGCGACAGTTTTATTACACATTATGCCAATTTTAAACGTCCCAGCTATACCTAAATATCTCATGTGTCGAATAGCGAAAGAAAGCTTCGTTCTTATCCGGTGTCCCACAACACCACACAGCTTGTTTCAACCATTTACCATACTGTCCTTTTAAAGTTGCAGTTCTGTTGTTCATCGGGAAGTTAGTCTAACAAACCCATTGTAAAATTTGTATCGAATGGACAAACAAACAGACAAGAAAGTGAATTGTGAAGTACAGGACCTCCGATAGTTTTGCATTCATCAACTGAGACACCTGTTAGAGGCCGTCACTGACCTATGTATCTGATTATTTTTCTAAAAATAGACGTGCTATTATATTATTATAATGCATTTACTCGACATACATATATCTTATAAACTGCTAACAAACTTTAATGATTAATAAGTCCCACCAAGAATCCAATAAGTCGTTGAGCAAATTGATTTTAATTAAGCAGGTACTCGCTCGCTGGTCTATAAGGAGAACTATGCGGTTGTTTCAAGAAAGTGCTCCGTAATTAATTTAAACGATTCAGATATTTCAATCGATAAAGTTAAGTGCATTTTTAATTTTTTAATTATTAATCAGCTTAATTAAAGAAGGAAACTGGAGAATGACTTAGAAAGCTGGAGAGATAATTTACGACTAGAATTTTTTTGAATTTTTATAGATAAGTAACCGATTGTAATAATTTTAATGGTATCCGTGGTAAATTTATATAATAGAAACGAAAAATGTTGACTTCACACTTTTCATTTAAATATTCTGTGACAATACTGTAATGTTCGTGGGTTTGACAATTAACTTCTAAGACTGATAACGACGAAAAATATTTATTTACACTAATTACAAACAGAACTTAAAAATTAAATTATTACTAAAATTAGGTTATGAATTACTCTATTTATTTACACTATTGTTGATTTATCACTATTCACTGCGCTATTTATTTCACTGCTATCACTGTCAACTTATTTCTGGATTCACTTCTGCAACGGTCAATTTATTTCTACTCCACTTGGCGATCGTCTCTTCCTTTAAATATTCTTTTGTTTACTTTGTGGGACCTTCTGGAAACATCCGGATAGTTTACTTTTTCTTTGAACTGTTTAACTGCTTTCCCAGAACGCAGGTACGACACACACATTTACAAATACGGCGCACATGAAGAAAGGCGCCCGCGGCTAGTCGGCGAATCGATAAGCCGTTCACGCACACGTGTGCCCGATCGCACACAAACACACTCGTGCTCGCTACAGTATGTTCTTTGAAGTTATGGCCATTACGTTGCGTCCGCACACGTTCGTTATAAATGTATCCATAGTGGTGGTATAAACTGGCAACTAAGTTACTTCAGACAGTGGAACTCCAGTTAAATTCAGTAATATTTTTTCGTTTGGTGTTTCAGATAACATTTAATCAAATTTAAAGAAGGCATTTTGTACTTAATAACGAACTCTGGAATTCTAAGTAAACTTATCTTCGTCTTGATAGAAACCATAAAGACTTACAGCAAATTTAACATTTTTTATTAATTTTAAACTACCCTACAAATAATTTGAAATTTGCTTACTAAAATCCAAACAAGATTCATATAATAGTTGAACGAAAGCCACGAAATATTTTACAAAGAGGAATAACGAATAAGAATGAGATTATGTAATGAAAAATCTATACGAAACTAGTTTTTGATTCCTTTATAAACAAATCGAAAGTCTGTTCGGCAGCCGTACTTTAATAAATGAAAATTTAAACCATTCGATCCAAAGCATATAAAACGACATCTATTTGGATTCCAACAAACACATACAGCATGTAATATACACACACACGTAGACACACATGCATAAAATATTGTTGTTCGATGTGGGCGACCCACTCTGTTTACCAAATAGTGGCTCTCTTAAAATTCTGAATGTGATTCCAATTTGTCCACACGTCCGATTGATTAATACTTTGAACGCGTTTTGGGTTGAACGGTTAGTTGGCCGTTTTAGTAATTCAATAAAATATAAAGGGCCGAAAATTTGTTCAATAGCACTCATTTATTTGAATGCACATCCCAACTTTGTTCAGATCAAAAAAAAAAATAGATGAACAACGTTGAAAAGCGATCAGTGATACGTTAGGACTCGCTAACTGATTTATAATTTCTCTGGATTATCTAAATCTAGAGAAAATAGTGGTAAAGGTCTAGATGATGGCCCCCACCCCCGAAGGGGGGG
>NW_020439034.1:392554-399895 GCF_000699045.2 Agrilus planipennis | reverse complement strand
ACCGTATCCAAAGAACTCAAAATTTCATACATATAATTTTGTATAAAATGATTTCAATTTTTCTGAACTATTACAGTAAGTCTTTAAAAAAACAAGAAGGCGAACAATACCAAGACTAAAACGAATCTACTGGTGAATAGCAATATCAAGACCAAGACTAGTTGTAGGTATAAATCAAGACTAAGATTAGTCTGAAAATGTTACTATTTTCTGTTCTAAAAGTATATAAATGAACTAGCATCGAAACCCGGCGTTGGTCGGGTTAAATTAATTGCAGACATTTGGAACTTTCCAGATCATTCCGGATATTTCTAGAACTTTCTGGAACATTCCATATCGATTTTAACAGTTGCACACAATTTGGAACTTTCTAGATCATTCCAGAAATTTTTAGAACATTCTAGATCGATTGTAACAGTTGCACACATTCTGGAGTTTTCTGGATCATTTCAGAAATTTTTAGAACTTTTCAAAAGGTCTCATAAGTTAGAAAAGGACAGATATATATTTTTTCACATTGTTGCCACACACTTCCACCCACCGCGACCTAACTCCCTTACTTTCAGCAGGACACCAAGGGGTATTTACAACCCCAACGTTGTTGAAGTTGATAAGAGTTGGTGGTGATAGAGAAAACCCTGTCTTTACGTACGCACATTAGCATTTTATACATATATTTAGATTTTCGGGAAAGTGGAGCAAATGTAACCCCGTTCTTAGCCAAGTCCCTAACAAAAGTAAAATTTTTATTCGCTCCATTATTTTATAACAAGTGTATTAATCCAGTAAACTTTTCTTTAATTTTAGTAATGAATTTAGTAGAGCCGTAGCGGAAGAATATTTAAAATATTTTAACTTCGAACATGATACATTAGATGTAGCGCTAAGAAAGTTCCTCAAACAATTCTCTCTAACTGGTGAAACTCAAGAAAGGGAAAGAGTATTGGTACACTTTTCTAAGAGGTATTTGGATTGTAATCCAGGGTGTTTTAACTCACAAGGTAAATAAAAATTATTTAGTCATGTCTAAGGATTGTACTTGATGACAACGATCATTTTATAATTCGATTTCCATTTCTGTCACTTTAGTCCAGTCAACGAGGCTCTTTTTCCATTGAAAATGAACATTTCCGTTACGATCCAATTTTATTTTTGGTAAACCATTAAACAAATACGCTGTCTAATGTCTCTAATAAGCCCATCATGCCTGAGAAGGTGTCCTATCCATCACGTCTTTTTCTGATTTCTTTCTAGTATCTCCTCATTTCTAACCGTCCTCTATCCATGTTTCGCACCCGTACAGCGTCGCGCTCCAAACAATATTTTTCGAATTTCGAAATTAACCGTTCGCGAACATGGATGTGACTTCTTTTGGTTGAAGGCGACCCCGACCTTGCGTTATCCTCTGTTTTATAATTCTACTGCGCCTTCCATCCTGACTTAGTGGAAAAAAAAACATTTTTTTACTTTTTGTGAAAAATCTCATTTCCAATGCGTTTTTCGTCATATGTATCTTGCATGTTTTTTGTTCCACATGGCGCTGGTTGGATGTCGCTAAGTGCGATCGGATTTGTTTTCCCCTTCACTGAAAAATGCGCATTTTTTTTGTAAATATTTTGTAACGATTTTTTTGGCAACATCTTCGTTTATCCGACGTATAAAACCAACTTTAATCGTTAGTTAGCCACTCATTCAAATAAAAAACAAAGATTAAAAAAAATGAATGTTCTAGAACCTTCTGGAACCGAGATAATTTATTTTAACCTACAATTAACTTACAAAAAATATTCTGAAAAGCGGATATTTTGCAAAAAATAAAAAGCAAACGTCTTTTTGACTAATTGTTCAATTAAAAGATGTTGCCCCAACATCTCAGACTGTACATAACAAAATTCAGAATCAGCGTATTTTTTTTTTTTACTATTTTACCAAAAATAAAATGAGGTCATGTTGCTTCTTTGACTGAGCTACTTTTTAAAATATCATTTCATGATAACAAGAAAAAAAAAAGCCAAAATGAGATCTAAAAGTACTCATATTACTACAGTAATCAATATCAACGTTTCGCATTTTGGCATAAGACTTTTTTCTTGAGGCAAATTGCAACTTACTTTAAAAAATGCGAGACGTCGGTGTTGGTTGCTGTAGGGAAAGTATTTCTTGTGCCCCCATTTTACCTTTGACAACTTTATAATATTTTAGACGCTGTACACACACTGACATGTGCAATTATGTTGCTTAATACGGACATTCACGGACAGAACATGAATAGGAAAATGACTTGTAATGAGTTCATCGAAAATTTAGCTGGTCTTAATGAATGTGACAACTTTCCGAGAGAAGTTCTCAAGCAACTTTATTATGCAATTAAAAACTTTCCGCTGGAATGGGCGTTGTAAGTATAACCAGGGGCGTACACAAAATTTCGGGGGTTCAGCTCGTTAAGAAAAAATGCCCACATAATTAAAAATTTTTTCTTTTTTTTTTTCGATTATTTGCTCTTGACGCAAAAGCACTTTTTTTTTTATTAAGTTCTAACAACCTTTTATTATATTTTCTTGATTTTTTGGGAAGCATACAATTTAAAAAATACAATAACAATGGAATGAAGAATAGGAGCCCATGATCCTCATCATAAATTAAGCGAGTTACACTGGATATTTTAATGAAATCTGTAATTTTAAAAAGTCCAATGTATTTTGGTGAGGCAGTTTCTCCTTTTCTTCACCCTTTTTGTGCGCCACTGATAGGTAGTTCTTTCTACAAGAAAATAACATTCTCCTGATTAATGTGGAGTTATGGAGTTAATACAACCACTTTACTCTTAATGAAACTTCGTGTAACTTTAAGGCGTTTAAATAAGAATGATAAATGGTTCAAATAATTTGGGTTTTATAGGGACGATGATATTGAAGAAAATGCATCACAAGTACAAAATAAGCCTCTTGAAGGTGGAATTGGTAATAATCCTTTCTTGGACGTTCCTAACACTGCTAATGCTGTCGAGTACAAAAAAGGCTATGTAATGAGAAAATGCTGTTACGATAGTAATGCCAAAAGAAGTGAGTATATAATAATAATTGAGGGGAAATTACATACGGAATATAGGGAATTTATATGTTTATTTGTGGATTTATTCACCAAGCCTTCCTTCTTGTTGTTCTTGGCCAGAAATTTACCAAGAGAGTCGCACTTATTAGATTTCTTCAGGTTGCTATAGTTCCTGCAGAGCGAGTTGATGTAATATCCAAATAGAGAGAGTATATCGCCATCTAGTGGGCATTTCCTGCTACTAATGTTACGTCGTTGATGCAGTTAAATAAATTGACAATTGTTTAACGCTTGAAATACTTCAATAGCACCAAATATCCATTAGATGGTGATAGTACCTTCCATATTAGTAATATTTCAAATATTCAGTCTATAAATCCCGTTTCTAATCCAAAAATCTAATCTCATATGATAAAAAAAATCCATTTGGAATAGTTTTAAAGTTCCCTCCTTCTTGGGTATATATCATAAAATTGATTACAAAACTTTTGCTGTGCCGGGAAAACCCCAACTGTGAAGAAGTTTCATTCCAAAACTTTGAATAACCCAACGTTAGTAATTTTGAAATTACACATTTATAGATTCCTGATTCTTCATATCATAATAGAAGTAAAATTATAAACCATCTTCACTATACTTCTTCTAAATGTGTCATTAAATGATTCTGGGATTTGGTCTGATGTAAGCTAAAAACGGTCATCTTTATTTAGAAGCGCTAAGTATAGCTTTAAAGATTCCCCATTTGTCCTCATAAGAAGTACCTATTTTCTTTCTTGGACCTATATCAATAACAGATTTAAAAATCTAACCTAATCGGAGCTAAAATCGAGTCCCCTTATTTAGAAGTAGTAAGTAAGGGTACCTAATTTTAAAGGTTCTTCATGTGAATAGATCCATCATCCATCTTCGATCTACTATATTTCATAAGGTTTGGAATTTCATCCTTAGAAATTACACGACGAAACTGTAAAGAGGTTCCATTTCAAAACATTGAATAATCCAGCATCAATATAATAGAAAAATTCTTCATCCTTGATGTCAGAATTGATCCAAAATTTCAAACTTCAAACGACCTTTACCAGACTTCTTCTTCCAAATGTATCAGTAACAGATTCAAAAACCTCTAGCCTCACCTGCGCTAAAATGGGGCCCCCTTGTTTAGAAATAGTAATTAAGGGTATCTAATTCCTCATGTGTCTTCAACTGGAATAGAACTTTTATCCTTCTTACATCTATGTCGCAAAATTTGGAACCTCATCCTTTAGAGATGCAGGTCAAGCTAGGAAATAGTTCTATTTCATAACATTAGTGAATGATCCAATGCAAATAGACCTTGTACAAATTTTGTAATTAAGAAGTTTCGTAGATCTTGATGTCGCTTCAAAGCAAAATAGTTTCGAAGGTCTTTGCTGCATCTTTCTAGCTCCATTTCACAAGCGAAGTTGGAAGATGTTCTACTGTACCGTTCGAGATCTCGTCCTCTACTTACACAAAGACGAGAATGGTTTTCGAAAAAGTCAGATGAGCGACAATTTGCACAACGCCATCCGAATACATCACGCCCTAGCCACCAAAGCAACAGATTATACCAAAAAGCAGTTCGTCTTCAGGTTACAGACTGCAGATCAAGCTGAATACTTGTTCCAAACTAGGTACCAAAACAATACCGATACATAATAATAATCTTTAATGATAATGTGATTCTTTTTTCCTTTTCATTCAAAGTGATTCGAAGGAACTGCAGTCGTGGATAGAGACGATCAATTTCGTATGTGCAAGTCTGTCTGCACAGCCTCTGGAAGCGGCCGTTGGTTCCCAGAAGAAGTTCCAAAGACCGTTACTACCATGCAGTCGCACAAAATTGAACCTGGTAAGATGCTACATTTACTGACGTGGGACAATTTAGGAAGGCGAAGTCTTTTCTTAATGTGGGTCAGTTTAGGAAGGCGAAGTCCGTACTTCGTGATAGATGAAGTGGATTAAAAGACCTACCCATGGATTAAAAGACCTCCTAATATATATTTATAACATATCCTCTATTAACAGAGACGCCAGAACAAGCTATTTAAGGACGATGATTGGATGAGCCGAATTGTAAGACGTGTACAAGATGAATTCAAAATAGATCTTCCACTAACAGTTCAATATTTTACTGTGGATGTCGCCGTCCTAAATAGACCCTAGTGCGCTTATTTTCGAGTTTGTTGTTCAATAATAAAATGAACATTTTAAATCTGTTTCAGCGTGAGCAGTTGCATGATCATGAGGAGAGAGTTATTAGACTGGAATTAGAATTGGAGGAACACAGGAAGATGGCACCAGAAAAAGGGTCAAAGTCATTGGTGATACAAAATTATAAGGAAAAAGAGAATTATTTGTTGTATGAGGTAAGAAATTGTTTGAAATTAAAGGAGATTGTGTATGCCCAAAGTGATATTTTTGTGGAAAGCTTATTCTCTACAAAGTTGTTCACAGGGTTAACTCTACTAGCTTTGTAGTTTTTGACTCTTGAGCCCGCGAGATTTGGAGATCAAAAATTAATAAAAATCATAATACGATTATAAAATATCACAAATGGCGCGATAAACGCCATCTGTAGTACAATGCTACATTTTGGGATTACGTATGCTCCAACAAGGTCCATTTAAATATATGGATATCTACTTGCTGAAACGAATCCCGGCGTAGCTCACCTCAACGTGATAGGCACGTTACCATAATGGAATAAAATAATTCGAAGTGGTCTGTATTCTGTCGAAACTGCCAGACGCGGATCGCGATTTCGATCTTTTTGGATCTCATCAGCGCGTCGCAGGCAGCTCCGACAGAACACAGACCAACTTTTACCTGCTGTCTTAACAGCGCGTTTTAGAAAATACCACAAATGGCGCGGTAAACGCCATCTGTAGTGCGATGCTACATTTTAGGATTACGTATGCTCCAACAAGGTCCATTTAAATATATGGATATCTACTTGCTGAAACGACTCCCGGCATAGCTAACCTCAACGTGATAGGCACGTTACCATAATGGAATAAAATAATTCGAAGTGATCTGTATTTTGTCGAAACTGTCAGATGCGGATAAAGATTTCGATCTTTTTGGATCTCATCAGCGCGTCGCAGACAGTTTTGACAGAACACAGACCAGTTTTTACCTGCTGTCTTAACAGCGCGTTTTAAAAAATACCACAAATGGCGCGGTAAACGCCATCTGTAGTACAATTGGACCTTGCTGGAGCATACATAATCCTAAAATGTAGCATTGCGCTACAGGTGGTGTTTACCGCACCATTTGTGGTATTTTATAAAACACGCTGTTAAGACAGCAGGTAAAAGTTGGTCTGTGTTCTGTCGGAACTGTCTGCGACGCGCTGATGAGATCCAAAAAGGTTGAAATCGCGATCCGCGTCTGGCAGTTTCGACAGAATACAGACCACTTCGAATTATTTTATAATACGATTACCTAAACGTCTGCATTTGATGAATGAATCATTGAATAAATTAAAACGATCTCCATCGAGAAGATTTTATTCTAAAAATTTTCAAAATTGTTAATTTTTCTTAGTCAGCAAAAGAAAATCAAATGCCAAACACGATTTAGAACTTATTAGTTCTATTAGCGCATACTCTATGCAAACAGGTTGATTAATATCAAGTAACTAGCAATATAGTGCCATCTGTCTTTATTCGCTACTAACTAACTTTAGTACTTCGGTAATTTTTGACGAGACCTTAGTACAATTTAATGAATTTTCTTTTTCAGTTAAAGAGATACAAAACGTACGTGAACACCCTGCAGTGTCGCCTGATTCAGCATCCGGAAATAGGTGTTAGTTTGGCAGAAAACAGTATTGGGGAGATGGACGAGGCTGGCGGTGTGGCGCTGATCGAGAGTCCCCCCGAAGGCATCGTGCCTCCCCCCATTCCCGATCGACGTTCTCCAGTCACGAATAGGTACAGTTACAGACAAGCTATTTACAGTCGAAGTATTCCAAACGGTGATGCCGAAATAGGCTGACGGGTTATGGGGTTGTTTTCAGCATGCGTGCTTTAAAGTAATATAAAATTAAATTAAAATTAAACTAAAAAGTAAAAATTACCTACGTACATACATACATATATATGATGAGAGGGTTTTTGGATTATTTGTAAAAACAGACACACGAAGAGGCAATTAAAAGTATATTTTGATATCGGGTTGGACGTTGCGGATCGATTTTTTTGAAATACGAAATATAAAAATAAATTAATATAATAATTAAGTAACGCGAAAATAATTGTGGCAAAG
>NW_020439034.1:363390-391875 GCF_000699045.2 Agrilus planipennis | reverse complement strand
TTTACATCAAATTTTAAGACTTTACAGAAGTAATTTTATATATAATAATAAGTAATTAACAGTTGAAAAGCTATTTATTTAAAATAATTATTACGTATTCGCGATCAAATGACACTCAATACAGGCCGACAGTTTAATTTACAATTAAAATTGAACAAAATTAAAAATAAATTGATATATTAAAAACGACTTGTACGACATACTTAACATACCACGGCAGAAATATTACGGTACGTTATTGATGATTTATCTGATAATAAAAATAATATAAAAATATTTATATTATTCAGGTATAATACGTGATATTAGAAGTATGCACAACCTGAAGTAATTAAATTTTTCGTTTTATTGGAAAAGTAATAATCAAAAATGATTACCTCAAAAATAGTCACATTATATTATTGTCTAAAAGTTTTAAGGAACATAGTCTTCCATTATGAATCATATAATTGAACATAAAAAAGAGTTCAATTTAACAAAAACAATAATTTCTCATTAACATTAGCATTTCGTTGTAAATGGATCATAAAAGAGTTCACGATGTGCCAATACAGGAATGGCATTTTTTTACTTTTATAAAGAAACATACGAAAATAAACAAGTGAAAATCATATTTGAACAACATCAATGAACGAAATCAATTATTTTTTAAGTATTCGAATTGATGATGATGATGCTCATTTTTTTACAATTAGTTTGAAATCATTATGTAGCATCTACACAGAACTGGTTTGAAGAAGTATAACTGTAAATTTTTTACAAAGTTTTCAATTGATGGTCTAATATATCATTTCAAGACCATTGTAACAAGCCAATGTCGGCGCAGGTAGTGCTTCAATTGTTAACATCGATTTGCCTTTTTGATTGTATTTATAACAAATAAGCGCGACGTTGATTGGTTACTACAACAAACATAATTTTTTATTGTTTGATAATCAAAACAATTGAATGATGTACTTTTTCATAGCACTCTGCGTATGTAATATAATATGGTCTTATCTTTCATTTTTTAAAAAAAATCAATTCGACTTGTTAACAAAAAGAAATTGAAATATATTAGTAACTCATTTATTAAAATAAATTAAATACAATTAAAAAAATGCCTTTATCAGTGTAATGCTCGTTTAAAGTAGAAAACTGTTATACATAATTTATTAAGTATGTATAAAGGAAAATGCTACAATATAAAAAGAGGCCAATGTTTTATATATTTATTGAAATTATTATATANGAAAAAATAATTACATAATTATGATGGTATCTTCCAAATGGAGCACGTATTTAATAATGTTGTTATAATGCATTAATTAAACGAATAATTAACACCCGTGACCTCCATAACCCCAGGTGTTCATATTTATAAATAAAAAGTATTAAATAACTAAATTTCAATCGAAATGCATCAATTCAAGGGATTTTATTAAAATTTGAAAAATTATTCTTAGCTTTTTTGTTTGAACTACTTCAGTTTTTATTACCTACAATTTGAGTTTCAAAAATTTGAATTACAGGAAGGTCACATATTTTCAAAATATTTGTTATCTGGTGTATGATTATTTTTGGGTAATTAGCAGTTAAAAATTAATAATGATTTTTTTAATCAATATTCGACATATACATAGAATTCTCGTAGAAAAAAATCGTATTATTTACTTAAAACACTCTGTATATCCAATGTACATTAAAAAATATTTGCTACCCTTAAGTATATAGTACACTTTTTGAACTACATAATGATTATGTACCTACATTTTCATATTTCTCTATAAGAAGTAGGTACGTGAAATAACCGATTTTGAATTTTTGTTCGACAACGGAAAGATTTTTAATTTTATTTATCAAAATGTACTTTTAAAACTGCTTTTCTCAGTATTAGTACATGCTACAGAATATTATTTGCATCGACATATGTAAAAAACAAACAAAAATAAATGTAAAACAAGAAAAAAAGAAAAACGTTTCGCACTTGTTAAATAAAAAAAAAAAACATGAAAGAAGTACCTACCTACGAAAAAATTGTATAAGTTTTTTGTTTCTTGGGCCATTAGCAACTAACAAACATACCCTACTACCTTTTAGCTTGTGCAAATTTTTGTAGAATACTTATCTCTATATATTGTGCGTAAGCTTATTTGTGATTTTTTTTTTAGTTATGGTTAAATGACGTATTTTGCTTTGTGTGTGTCTTTTGCAGCTTTCTGTTAAAACACCTGTACAAAATAAGTTCCTGTATATTTACAAAAAAAAAAAAACAAGAGAACAAAGAATATTATTAGTAGTTGGTTGTGGTGGTGGGGGTAATTAGACGATTCGATTGACTTTTTTTTCGCTCGTAATTACAAGGTTGTATCTACTATACTGTGTATTTACCTATCGTATTTATTACTCACGATTGCCGAAGTATTTTTGTACAATATTTATTTTTTTTTTACACTTGATTACATTTTTTTTTAATGTATCCAGACGACTTATACTTCGAGTTTATCCATTGTTTTTACGAAAACTTCTTGTGATGTTGATAATAATAATAATTGTATATGTAAATTTTTGTGTACATATGTTGAAGACCTTTTTTTTGGTGTGTTATATCGGACCTTTTCAAATGTTTCTTATGAATGCGTTCGAATCAACTAAGAAATATTGTATTAAGTCATTCCAGCGGGGTTTAATTCGTTTAAAAGTAAAAGAGAATATAGTGTAGGGGCTGTGAAATAATTTTATGAAAGTTAATTTTAAGGAAGCCTGTAATAATAAAAAAGAAAACAGTATAATAATAATAGGCAATTATTCAGTTTACGTTGAAATGTGTTAATTATTTTCCAATTACGTATTAAAAATACAATAAATTGTGATCCCATTTCCAGTTGTTTAATTTTCTAACAACATTTTTCGTCCAATTCTTCGATTATTCGTCTGTAAAACATTGGCGTTTTTTAAATTTTTCAAAAATAAATAAAAAAAGTTATGGTGAATTGTGCTCCTTCACAAGATTTATTATTAACAAAAGAAATCGGCGCACTAATATAATTTATTCTAAAATAAGTTAGCTAGTTCATAACATAACCTAACTTACTGCAACCGAACCTGGCCTAACCCTCCAACAATGTCTTATTCTTTAAAAAAAAATATTTTAGTGCTTTCTACTTTCTTTTGTTCATAATGATTTTTGCGAAAGAGCACAACAGTAGCACTACTGAACACATTTTGTTTTTTAAATGGAGGGACTAAAAAAGTTACTGAACATTTGCCAAAAGCTTATAATCATTATTACGTCAAATTGCTGTATGTTTTGTATTTGTTGTATTCTTTTGTTTTTTAACAAATGACTCCCGTCCATTCTTGAACATTCGAAATGTTTATCATCACCGCAATGTTTTACAGAATATTAGATTGCATAGCCTATTTAATTATAATCATCTTTAAGAACGCGAATAGAATAAAAATAAAAGTAAATGATAGGTTTTAGTTTGAAAGGTGCACTAAATTAGTTATTAGTTTAGGTTTTATTTTGTACCTTAGTTTCAGAAAACTTCGTCTTTGAACATAACACTTTCTTGTATTACTGTGCTTTCTGTGTTGGCGCTGCTCTTGGCAAAGATTAACGACTATTTGGTGGAAACAGGTTAGTATTTAATTTTTTTTCAGAGGGATTGCTTTTTTTCTGTCGCTTGCTTTTGCATGTCGAAGGCATGTGTCAGTAGAAGTAGTTATTTTAATTACTGGTAGAGCACGATAGATTATATAATTTACTATTAGAAGTATTTTGATTACCTTGTATTTAATTTACCCTTGACTTATCTCTGGTTCTTGAATTAATTTCTTAATGTATGTATTAAGGGTAAAAATAAAAAAAAAATAAGTACTTACCAAAGCTCGGTTTATATTGTAGCATTTTTAAAAAAATGTGAAAATATTGGGTTTTAAATATTTAACATGATTTAAAAATTATCACTCAGAATTCTTTGTTTTTTCTCTACAGCGCACAGTTTATTTGGTCTAGGTACGTAAAATGAATCAAATTATAAAAAAATTAAATCAAAATTTGTAAAAGATAAAAAAAGATGTTAGATAACTCAATTCAATTAATTTTTTTTTAAGGCTAATAGTTTCGTATTTTATTNTTTATTTACATTATAATTAATTGGTTACCATCAAAAAATTTAATTTGTTTTACATTATTGATTTCATTAAATATCTGATTTGATATTTCCGTTGCAGTTGGTACCATATTTTGAGTTAACACATTGCTTGAAATTTGAATTAGAAAAATTTGCGTAATTTTGTTATTTACCAAGGTTTCATTATCCTTTGGTAATAAATTTTCATTTTATAAATATCATTATTATTTTATTTATTGAACAACTGCAAAAGAAATATAAAGAATTAGATCAAATTATTAGAAAGGCGAAGTCGCTAATAAATTACTGCATTCAACTACTACGTACTTTCTATGATTCAGTTAGATCATCGCTTACAACAACCCTGTTAGTAAACAGCACCCCCTTGAAACGTAACAATCTGATGCTAATAATGAAAACGGCCCAATCTATTTCACAAAATGCCTAGAACTAGATACTAACACAGCACCCTTTCGATTCAAATATTATTTTTATTTTGGACTTCGCCTTCCTAATTTGACTCGACTACATATTCGTTACTCTTGAAAATTTGTACAGAATTTTTTTTAATTTTTCGCATGACGACTGCATACCCTTGTTATACCTAATGTTTATATTTTTCTTATTATTGTCTTACAATTAGTCTTTAAGAGTAGTACAGTATGCGGGTAATTTTTTTATTCTTTCTGCAAGCTTTAGGTGTTGCTGTCTGAATAGTGCAACTAGGAGTTCATCAAAAAGGGATACGTACATTTATTTGCCTACATTAGAGAACACAACTTCAACAAATTCCATTTAAGACTCTCTACACATTTTTTAAAGGCACGTCTTTCTTCTCTTTTCTTATCGCAATATAAAAGGGGCATCGATTGATCACGTGAGCTCGAAATTGGGGGCAGAAATCGATAGGATAAATTTCACGTTAAGGGGGGCCGGAATTTCGACTCACGTAATTAATAAACGCCCTCTAACTAAATATGCTCACTTATTCACTCACACGTACACACACAAATACAATTTATTATTCACAATTTTTACTTTAACAATTTCAATATTATTTTGCAATAAACTGAGCATAGGTATTATATATACAGGGCGATTCGTGTTTACAACAAAATGTCAGCTTGAATTGTTCGATTGACCCTCTTTGTTTTGCCTTTAAATTTTTTAAAACACCCACCCACCCAGGGTAATTTCAGTTTTACTGAATGCACCTGATTTTTTCAAAGTTGCTGTAGTGTTGCCTACTTTATTTTCTTTACAGTAACCCGGTTTTTTTAACTGTGGCGTGTATTTTATCTTTTACATGATTAAATCATCCTGTATATATCTGTATCTGATTCTATAGATTGCTTTATTAACAATAATTCAAATAAATTTGTTGTAAAGTAGTTTTAAGTAAATTGTAAATTTTTGTAGCACTTGTCGTAGGAATATGATTAGTAAGAGAATGAAGGAAAATTAAAAAAGTAAATTTTATTTTTTGTTTCTAAATTCACTAGAAAATTAAAAGACATTTTTGACTTTTTTCCAGTTTTTGTAATTTACTCTTTTAATGTAATGCCTTAGGTTTTGGTATTCATTGTGTATTTTATTTTCTGTTGTCTAACAGCATGCATTTTAATGATACTGTACGTACATTTTTAGCCCCGTCTAAAGAATTTAATAACATATACTAAGTGTATCAAAAAAAAAAAACAAAACGTTGACAGATGTCACGATTTGTTTAAGGTACTATCTAAGGCTAAGGGCCAGATCAGTTCACTAGTTATTATCTCCTTCTCTTCGTCAATCATACTTTGACTAATTATTCTGCAGTATATGCTCTAAATTAGTGATCGATTAAATACTGCTGTTGTTTCCTTTCAAGATTAATAATTACGTAACGCAATAGAATATGGACGTAAAACGGTACAAGTGTGAACTAGCCTTAACGGTACCTTTTTAAAAAAGTGTTCACTTCGTCATTAATTTAGTTATTTGCATAACATTAACGGAAATCACGCACTCATAATACAAACATTTAACACAACATAGTAACATAACATAAGTAGTACCATTGTATATGTATATTAATTGATGTTATCTTCCTTAAAATTTTTAATTGAATCTTTTTTATTGTACAGGGCATCTGGCAAGCGTGTTGTGGGGAAACATTCCGACGAAATGAATGGTAGCTTATAGTTTTTTACAATGTTATACATTAATATAGCGATTCGACACTTGATGATGGCTACCAAAGAAGGAAAAAATTGGAGAGAAAAATATTTGTTTTAAAAGAGGACCAAACTTTTAATTGCTTCAGTATATCTGTTGCAGTGAGGCAGCTTTTCATTGTAAACCTAGGTACATAAAATATTATTAGGTGAATACATATTTTTATGTTTACGAGGATGTAAAATTTAACAAACATGAACAACGTTTTGTGGAAACAGAATAATTGAGAGTAATTTTTTAAAAGTACATTTTATTTAGATATTATCGTATTAAAAGTGCAATAAAATTCGTTTACCTACTCATTCAAAATTTTGAAGCATTTATATGTGCCAACGGTCAATTTATTTTCATATTTACTTTCATCTCGCGTGTAGTTTTTCGTGTAAATCTTATGAATCGAATAAATTAAGAAATGAAAATAAGAAAATGTGCACATATACATATATAAATAAAGTGGATGTGATATGAAAAAAATGTGTTATTAAGGTAGCTTTTTTAATTTGTCAGTAAATTATTGTAAATTTGTGTATATATTATACAGCATACCTTTCAATTAACAAAATTGTTATTTTGCTTTATACGGTAGCAACATAAAGGAAATACACATTTTGCTTTCGTTTTCTGTATTTTTACATATAAATAAATGTCTGAGAACGTATCTTAATTTATTTTTGTTTTTATAGTTTTAAATAAAATAGTCATCACTTTAATTTTTTTGCCTACAATTCTATTCAATTTATTCAAATTCAAATGGTTCAAGAATTATTAAATATTGTTTTAATCTACATGTAATAATTGAAACATTTTGAGTTTGTATTATTTATTCAAGATGTTTTAAAGTTTTAACGTTTAGGTTTTAGATGGTATTATTTTAAAACATGAGTTTGTCTGAACGCATCCGCATTTATTTTTATCTATGAAGTTGTGCTGTGTTTCTATGGAGTAACCTAACCATAAAAATTCAAACAGAAACCGTTAGTATTCGCGGTAATTACTAGTTATGAATATCGACTCGTTCTTTAATGATACATTTGATGATATATCCTTTAGCCCGAGCATAGAAAAAGGCATCAAAAGTGATTCTGATAATGTAATGAAATTTTTCACAAAACAAAATGCTACTGAATGTAAATTAGATCATTGCAAAGCTTCTGATCTAAATCATGCATTTAGTATTTCTCAACGCCTATCTCAAAAGGTTTCCGTTGATTTGGGGGGAGAAATATCGGTAGACGATTCTGCGTTTCTAAGTGAGTTCTTTTCATCAACATTTGAAACAAGCTCTAATAAACTAAGTGGTAATACAAGTGGTGATGATATATTTGAAGATGAAGTTGATAGACACCCCAGTGTTTGTGAAAAAGGAACAGATTTTGAAAGTGATCTTTCCAGTAAAGGTTCTTCATACGAAGTGCCTCAGATGGATACTGACTCCTTGGAAAATGGTAACCCTAGTCAAAAGTTTGGAGATAATAAAATTGACCCTGAAAGATTAAACCTTACTCGCTGGGGTTTACCCGAAATCGTTTTGAAAAAATACAAAAGTCGGAATGTATGTAAAATGTTTGAATGGCAATTCGAATGTCTTAGTAATGAAAATGTGCTTATCAATAATTCAAACCTGGTTTACTCAGCTCCAACTTCAGCTGGTAAGACATTAGTGGCAGAAATTCTTGCAATTAAAACAGTGCTCGAAAGACATAAAAAGGTAATATTTATATTGCCTTTTGTATCTGTTGTTCGAGAAAAGACATTTTACTTCCAAAATATACTAGGACCAGCTGGGGTAAGAGTAGAAGGCTTTATGGGTTCTTATAACCCACCTGGTGGAATCCAATCTGTTCAAGTTGCAATTTGCACCATTGAGAAAGGAAATAGCTTGATAAATCGAATGTTAGAGGAGGGCACTTTAAGCAAGCTAGGAACCATTGTGGTTGATGAAATGCATCTACTTGGTGATCCTAGCCGTGGGTATTTGCTTGAGTTGTTGTTAACTAAATTATTATATATGAGCAATAGAAAGGAAGACGTTAATATCCAAATTATTGGAATGTCTGCCACTTTACCAAATTTGAGAGATCTCGCAAAATGGTTACAAGCTGAGCTTTACACAACCACTTTTCGGCCAATTCCTTTATTCGAGAAATGTTATGTAGCTGGAGAAATTTATAATAGCGAATTAAAACTGGAAAGAAGATTGTCACATCTACCAGGATTAGAAGCTGATACGGATAATATTCTACAATTATGTTTAGAAACATTAGAAGAATCTTGCTCAGTACTGATATTTTGTCCTACCAAGAATTGGTGCGAAGCTTTATCTCAACAAATATCTGTTGCATTTTGGAAATTGGGCTCCTCCAAATCTGAACTAGGACAAATGTTACGAAAGCAACTCAACTCCGAGAAAATTTTGGAACTTCTGGAACAGTTACGACTATCTCCTGTCGGTCTCGATGCTATTCTTAAAAGAACTGTCTCATTTGGTGTCGCTTTCCATCATGCCGGCTTAACCATGGACGAAAGAGATATCATTGAAGGGGCCTTTCACAATGGAACTCTCCGTGTTCTTGTTGCTACGTCAACATTATCGTCAGGTGTAAATCTTCCAGCAAAAAGGGTTATCATAAGAACTCCTATGTTTCATGGTAACCCTATTAACACTCTCACTTATAGACAAATGATAGGTCGTGCTGGAAGATTAGGAAAAGACACCAGCGGGGAGAGTATCCTAATTTGTCAAAAAAAAGATTTAAAAATTGCTAAAGAATTATTATCAGCACAGTTAAATCCTGTAATTAGCTGTTTAGAAGGATCCGGTAAGTTAAAAAGGGCACTTCTAGAGGTGATAGCGAGTGGGGTCGTTTCAACATCTGAAGATCTACAACTGTTTGCAAATTGTACATTGCTGGGATTTTCAGAAAATGAGACTGGTGTTTCTAATCCCGTTAAAGATTCAGTTGAATTTTTACAAAGAAATCAATTTATCCGATTGCAAGAGCAAGAAGACGGCTCTCTTAAATATATTGCTACAGCTCTTGCCAAAGCATGTTTGTCATCTTCAATACCACCTGAGGAAGGTCTTGCCCTATTTACAGAACTTGAAAAAGCTAGGCAATGTTTTGTCCTTGAGTCAGAGTTACATCTTATTTATTTAGTGACTCCATATTCTGTTTGCAATCAGTGGAGCACTATTGATTGGATGCTATATCTCGAGATGTGGGAGAAGCTCCCAGCGTGCATGAAACGAGTTGGAGAACTCGTTGGGGTTAGTGAATCTTACATTGTTAGCGCCACTAGAGGCAAAAATAAAACAAATACTTCAAAAGAATATCATAAATTACAAATACATAAACGTTTCTACACCGCTTTGGCACTGCAGGATCTCGTAAACGAAGTTCCCTTGGGCGCAGTTGCTGCAAAATTCAACTGTGCCAGGGGCATGATGCAGTCGTTACAACATTCCGCTTCTACTTTTGCCGGTATGGTTACCTCATTTAGTCGCAAACTAGGTTGGTCTTGTATTGAGATTCTCGTTTCTCAATTTCAGGATAGACTTCAGTTTGGAGTGAGTAGAGATCTCTTAGACTTAATGAGACTACCTGTTTTAAATGGTCCAAGGGCTAGAGCTCTTTATAATGGGGGTATTGAAACGCTGGCGCGGTTAGCAACATCTAATGTTTGTGAAATAGAAAACATACTTCATACCATGGCTCCGTTTGAGAGTGAAAAAGAGCGAGATGGCGAGACAGAATATGAAGCCCAAAAGCGAAATAAAATTAGGAATATTTGGATCACTGGCATGGACGGTTTGACTGAAAAGGATTTTTCACAAATCCTTATACAAGATGCCAGGAATTATTTACAAATAGAAATGGGATTTAAGGATGCTAAATGGAGTCTTGATGAGGACGTGGTTCCAGAGAAAAATGTAATTGACAGAAACGTTGAACTAAGTGTAGATAAAAATGATGTAAAGGAGAACACTGAAGGACAGGAACTAGAAAAAAATGAAGTGAACACTCAAATCACAGTGAGTAGCGATAACAAAAACGATGCAAATGACAAGCAAACTAATATCAATAAAGACAGTAGAAATCCAACATTAATTCAAACTTCCTTTAAAGATTCTTCTACTCCGATTGACAATAAAAAAGTGAACGACACGAAACTTAATAATACAGAAGATATCAGTTCAGATGAATCTTTTACTCTTGAGCTTTCAGCCAATTCTTCATTAGAACGAAAGCAAACAAAAGACAATAAAAATAAAGAAGAAAGTTTTGAACTATCTGATTTACATTTCAGTGATTCCAGCTTTCAAAATTCATATAATAAAAATATTCAGATAAACCATAATGTCCCCGTTTTCAATGAACAGAAAAAGAATTCTAGTGATTCTGGTTTAGAAGAATTAATTAACATGTCTTTCATTGAAAAGGCCTTTTTGACTAGTTTTGATTTAAACACATCACTGTCCGATAAAGAAAACAACGAAATATTTGATGATGATTTAATAGCAAATTCGCAAGAAAATGTTTTATCATACGCAAATGATCAATCGTGCAGCAGAAAGTCAAAGAAAATGAGATCATCCGCAGATTTCTCGAGTGTTGTAACACCTTCTAAAAAGAAAAAAATTTCAAAGTCTCCTTTAAATAAATATAATAATAAAGAAAATTTTAATAGTATGGTAAATTTATTTCAAGAAGAAGACGTATCTGTCAAGTTTTCACAAATTAACATAGTAAATGTTTGCGAAAACAGAGAATTGTTCCGAACATTTTGCAAAGAACTGAAGATGCAAAATAAAATTGCCCTTTCGGTGGCTTGTAATTCCACAGCAGAAAACAAACCATCTATTGGATCGAATATACTTTACACTCGAAATAGTTTAAATGACTCAAAACAGAAACCGAAAAATAGCGAATTTATTTATCACACAAAAGCAGTGGTGGGTGTGAGTTTTTCGTGGGGTGAAAATAATTCCTATTTTTTGTCACTCGGTTGTAATGCAGTTGAAAATAAAGACAAAATACAGATATTAAGAAATATTTTAGAAAATCGATCAAAAATTGTGTGTATGTTTGATTGTAAAGAACAAATTAAAATATTAAAACGCTGTTGTGAACTAAATGTTTTTACTTATATTGAAGATCCAAAAATCGGTGACTGGATACTGGATCCAGAAGGAAAAGAAAAAAGTTTGCGGTCTATGGCAAGTAATAAAGGAAATATTTTCATAAGGAGTCTAGTAACTATTTTTACTATTAGGTTCTACATTACTACTGTAATTTAATGAATTTAAATGAATTTGCTGGGACAAGCAAGGGTGTGAGCAGCATCGGTTTAGATGTTAATAATTGCGTGGATTCAAAGTTAAGATCTTCTATTGAAGCGATCACATCGTGGTATATTATTGGTGCAATTAAAAATATTTTAATATCTCAAAATCCAAAACTTTTAGACACATATAGTAAGTATAAAAATTGAAAATAGTTCAATTGTTACAATTATATGTATAAGTTTTTTAATTCAAGAAACTGAAATGGAACACTTGTTGTGTTTAACCCATATGGAACTGAATGGTATAGGTGTTAGCCTTCCTATACTTCAACATCTTGTTGACTCTTTAAAAATGCAATGTTTAGCTCTAGAACGGCAAGCGTTTAGTTTAACTGGTAGACGATTTTCGTTCACATCATCCAAAGAGGTGGGGAAAGTTTTGGGTTTATACAAAGGAAATAAAGTTAGTACGAGTAAGGAAGTGCTTGAAAAGATTGATAATCCTATAGCCAAAATCATAATTCAGTGGAGAAAGTTGAACAGCACTCTCAACAGAATGTTGTATCCGTTGATAAGAATGGTACAAAACGATCGCATTCATGGTACTTGTATAACTCACAGCGCCACCGGAAGAATTTCAATGCATGAACCTAATTTACAAAATATACCGAGGAATTTTGAAATAGTGAACCCCATTTCAAACGAAGAATTGTTGATTAGTTGCAGAGACGCATTCGTAGCTCCCAAGGGATGTCTGTTACTCTCTGCTGATTACTGTCAATTAGAACTTAGATTATTGGCTCACCTTTCAGGAGACAAAACACTTTGTTCTATAATGAGGACCAACGAAGATGTTTTCAAATCAATAGCAGCTAAATCTAATAATATCAACGAATCAGAAGTATGCTTTAAATAGTTCAGTTTCTTTGATTATTGATATAAAATTACAATTTAGGTAACGGATACCCTTCGTCAGAGGGCGAAACAAATTTGTTACGGTATAATTTATGGTATGGGAATAAAAGCCCTAGCAGAACAGCTATCTGTTAATGAGGAAGAAGCATTGGAATTTGTCGAAACGTTTCACTCGAAATATCCAGGTATCAAGAAGTTCATAAACGAAGTCATATCTAAATGTAAAGAACTGGGTTACGTTGAAACGTTGGCAGGTCGCAAAAGATTTTTGCCAAACATAAAAAATGAAAATGTTACAGATAGAAGTAAGTTTAATACTTGGCTTTTTGTTTTGTTATTATTAATTTTTTAATTAAAATATAGGCCAAGCGGAAAGGCAGAGCGTTAATACTACAATACAAGGATCAGCCGCTGATATCGCAAAAAAAGCTGTCATATTAATAACCTGTAATTTTAAAAGAAAATTTAAGTCACAATGTCCTAAGTTAGTATTACAATTGCATGATGAATTTTTGTTTGAAGTACACGAAAATAACTTAAAACAAAGTGCCCAAATTTTAAAAAAATCAATGGAAAACGCTGTTAGTCTTCCTATACCATTTCCAATAAAACTGAAATATGGCCATTCTTGGGGCAAAATGAACGAAATGATACTGTAATTTATAAATAGTCGACAATTGTGACTTTTTAATAACTTTACACACTTATTTTATCATCTTAAATTATTCAAGTAATTTTACAACAACAATACTGTGATCTTTATGTTATGATTTGTTGTTTATCCGATTTATAAATCTTGTGATTTATAATAAGTGATGCCACAATTTTATCATTCATCATCACGAAAATAACTTAAAACAAAGTGCCCAAATTTTAAAAAAATCAATGGAAAACGCTGTTAGTCTTCCTATACCATTTCCAATAAAACTGAAATATGGCCATTCTTGGGGCAAAATGAACGAAATGATACTGTAATTTATAAATAGTCGACAATTGTGACTTTTTTTAATAATTTTACACACCTATTTTATCATCTTAAATTATTCAAGTAATTTTACAACAATACTGTGATCTTTGTTATGATTTGTTTTTTATCCGATTTATAAATCTTGTGATTTATAAGTGATGCCACAATTTTATCATAAACGCATTATAAGTAATATTTATAGGATATAATTATTGTAACAATTTGTATATTAGTTTTTTATATTATTTTAAATAGTGGAAAATAAACGATAATAAAAATTGAAAAAGCAAGGTTTTTGAAATTTCATTTAATAATATAATTATATAGGATTTAAAAAGAAAACTAACATATAGTTCACTGTTGTTTGCTAATCATATCTTGCAATTCTCTCATTTGTTCCTGTAATTGACCATATCGAGCTTGTAGGGCCTTTTCTCTCTCAATCTGCCGATTAACGTCTTCCGTGAGAGACTAAAAAAAATATTTTTTTATGTGATACCCTAACATATGATGTAACGTCAATATTGCAAAAATAAAAATTGTTACCTGTATTCTTCTGGGTAGTGCATTCTTCTCCTGTTCTTGTAAGAATTTGAACGTGCTCAATTCTAAATTAGCTTGATCGATTTGTTCGTATAAATTATGCAATTGTTTAATTAATACTTGTGCCCTGGCTTGGTATCCTCCGGTTAATATTTTCAATTTTTTCTCCATTTTTGCTGCCCTTTTCGCTTCTCGTGCCATGTGAGATCTGTTTTGTTCCAGTCTCTTCTCAGCCGATTCCAATCGATCTTTCTTGCTAGCCAAGTTAGCACGTGTATATCGATTCTGATTAGGCAAAAATAGCACTTGGGCTAAACATTCCTCCCATACTTGAGTGTACGCGTCTAAAGAGAGATCGCCGTGATTCATTCCTCTTTTAACCACATCCATTTCACGTTTGAGTAATTGTTTTGCTGATTCCAGCTCTTCTTTCCGAAACTTTTGATAGGGATGTTGTTCTAAGTATGCCAATTGTTGAGCTTGGGTTACAGTTTGCTTTTTGGATTGATGCGAAGGTGGTGGAATAGGATTGTGAATGCTATCGTAGTGGAGCATGGTGACCATTTCTTTCTTAATAAGTTCCTCTGCTTTTTGGAGTTCGGTTAAGGAGTGGGACTCTTGCGGAGGTCGCAGGACTGACATGTTAACGTCATGTGGTCGGGGGTAATCTCTCTGAATGACTTGTGAGCGAAGGGCCAGTTCCTGAGCGGCTTTAGCCTTTTCTTCTTCCAATTTCCGGGCGTCAATATCTGCTTGATCTTCGATGAATTGTTCATTTCCTTGATTGATGACTTCTTCTTGTTCGTTTTCTGGTACTACAATCTCATAGTCGTTTCGAGGGGCAGGTAAACCACTGAGACCGACGCGTAGTTGCTCTTTTAAACTTTTATGAGCCGCAGGAGTTCCCCGAATGTCCGAAACTTCAGTGTTTATGTTTAATTTATCTCTGATTGATGCTGGGGTTTGGTTAGCCTTATTAAATGACTTTCGATTAAGAAGATGTAATTTAGCTAATGAAATTATACTTACTTGCCCTGCAGGAACAACCGCTCCACTCCTAGGTGTGTTAAAACCACTGCTAGGTGTTCCACCTCCATCGCTCCTTGTCGATCTAAAAGGTGTAGATAAGACCGTATTGGGTGTGGCCACTGCTTGTGTTTGAGGCAATGCTCCGCTGAAGTCTGAGTTATGTAAAGGTGTATTTACACCTCCTTTGAGGGGCGTGTCGACGTGTGTTAAAGCCATTACGTTCTGTGCTTCCTGTAAAATTCTGTCGGTTTGAGGGGCAGGAGTTCGTGGTGTAGCTGCTGCCTGAGAGTAGTCATTGAGAAGTGTGTCTGTAGACTCCACTCCACTTTCCAAAGCTACTTCCTTTGCTACTTCACTGGCACGACCAATTTTAACCACTTGTTGAAGTTCTTGATCCGATATTTGAGGCTCTGGTAGTACAAGTTTTGATCGTTTTTTAGCCGGCTCTTGATTTTGCAACATAGCCAATGGAATATCATTTTCCTTGCGCTGTTTCTGCTTTTGTTTATCTTTACGTCGCTCTTTCTGAAAAAGCGAAGGTATGATATACCTAATTAAAAGTTAATATATATTCCGCAGACACAGAATTAAATATAAATTAATGTGTGAAGTTGGAAAAATGTTGAAATCAAAAGCAGAAAAACTAAAGTAAAATAAACGATCAGAATAGTCTCAGGATACGTATATAAAAGAGAGTAGTTAACAATAACAGGAAATAAACTAATTAAATGGGCAAAAGAGAGGAAGTAAAAGGATTTAGAGAATACCTCTTCTTTTTCGCTTCTTAGTTCACCATCCAACTGTTGTTGCCTCATTCTTCCAAAATCAGGGGCCATTGGATCTATTACTTCATTAGAGGTATCATAGAATCCAGGAGCTGGCCTTTTTTCAAAAGGAATTTCTTGATTGTAATCTACTCCACGTTTCTTTCTTCTTCTAGATGCTACCTCAATACCAGCAGCTCTTAATTCACGCCTTTTCTGCAATGCTGCTAATCGTCTGGCTTCTTCTAATTGTTTTTCTCTTGCTTTACGCTTTGCTTTTTTACCCTGAGTATTAGCTAACCTGGCTCTTGCCTCAGAAAGCATTTCCAATTCTACAAATAAGGTTACTATAGAAAAGTAGATAAATGGTTAATGAATTTTACCATCTTCATCCATATCCTTGGGATCAGGTCGGGCAGGCTTTGTTTCTGGATTTGGATCAATTTCACCTGGTTTAAGTTTACGTGGATCATCTGCAGCATCTTCACCTTCTTCCTTCTTTTGTGCTTGATCTCTGAAATTAATATACTGGATGATAAGAATAAAAAACACCTTAATGAAGATAGTACGTACAATAAATACTCATATCTTTCTAAACATTGGGCAGCTGTTCGTCCAATTATTGGTGCTATTGTTCTCCACTGAGTTGGCATAAGTTTTGCTAAATGCAAAAGCTTTTCGTCTTCTTCACGAGACCATTCTGTCTTTTTTATACTAGGATCGAGCCATTCATACCATCTAGCTTTGCACTGTTTTGCAGACTTTCTGTGTAATAGAGATGCTATTCGGGACCATTGATTTTTGCCATATTTCATAACAGCCGCTTTAAGTATTTCATCCTAGGGGTAATAATTTAAAAATGATGTATAAATAATGAATAACCGACTTACTTCTGTATTTCGCCAAACACCACCTTTTATCATAACACGCGGCATTTTGGTAGTGTACTTTTAGTTTTTGAAAATACACACAATATACTGCTTTTATTTAAGCTTTCTTATAATAAAACGGCTAGTTTGCAAGTGAAACTAACCTAACTTGTACAACCATAGGTATGGACAACGTTTTGACGTTTCTACATCATCTATGGTTTCTACATAACTCAATGAGTATACTGTCACAGACATTGAAGTGGAGGAATTTAATGGTCACATATATAATCATCTATTATGATCTGATGAGAAACTGATTTTGCATTTCCCCAACTCCTACATTATAGACAGTCTCACATTTTCGTAATTTTTATCTTGTCCATCGACGTCTGCTAATGGACGTACCTTAGCGGTCAGAATTGTGGTACAACGAAAGAAAGAGATGGAGAGAAATTTCGGACAATATCCATCTCTCTCATGATGGTGCGTAAGCGTGTCATGAAAGAGATAGCATTAGTCCGAAACCATACGCCATCTCCCTCACTTTTCGAGCCAAGAAATTATTACAGTGAAATACGGCTAAGGCACGTCCGATAATATATGTCTATGATCTTGTGTATGTTGTCTATGTTTTCATTTTAGAATAATCATAGAATATCGTTATTGTTGTATGAATGTTATAATTAGTTTACTTTTCATTATACAATATAGTGTTTGAAGAATTTTTAACCTGAGTAAATTAAAAATGAAAAATAATATTAAAATTGTTTTAAAGAAAATCGTAGTACAGTTCATTTGTTAATGTGACGTAGGACCTTCAGCCCCACAGTGGTACCAAAGTACTACACCATCTCCAATAGTAAATGAACTATAGTTTGTTTTAATATAAAAATTAATAATAGTTATTAAAAATTCGGAATTATCAAAATTAATAAATAAAAATTAAAATTATTTTCAGTCACTTAATTTTAGAACATTCGAAGTGCGTACAGCAAAATGACGAGCTTGATTCTTAAAGTGAAAACAAAAACGGGTCAACGTGTTCTTAAGGGCTTAACATCTGACAGTACTATAAAAGAACTGAAGCAAGAATTATCCGTTATTTCGAATATACCTGTAAGCCGCTTAATTATTTTGTCGGGGTATCCTCCCAAAAAGTTTGACCTCTCTGGTGACAGTAAGTTACTTGCAGATTCAGGACTGTCTTCAGGTGAAATATTAATTGTTGAAGAGTCTCAGGAACCAGTACAAGAAGTAAGTACAGATCCTGAAAATGAGAATGAAGAATGTAAAGAGAAGCTTAACAATGATCTTCCTGGATTTCTTATGAAGCAAATAGTGCCTGCGGATAATTCGTGTTTATTTACTAGTTTGAATTTTGTATTAAGTGGTATTTTAAGAGATTCATCAGAAGTAGCACCCTATATGCGACAGATTGTATCACATTCTGTGTTAAGTGAACCTGATACATATTCAGAGGCTATACTAGGAAAACCAAATGATGAATATGCCACTTGGATATTAAATGAAAAGTCATGGGGTGGAGCAATAGAACTGTCAGTACTTGCCAATTACTACGGAGTAGAAGTTGCTGTAGTAGATACAGTTAATGGAATCATAAATAGATTTGGAGAAGATCAGAAATTTCCACATCGAGTGTTTTTAATGTTTGATGGCATACATTATGATCCACTTTACCTTGAAACATCTCAGGTAGTTTTATTTAATATTCATAATTGCATCTCGTAACATTTTTTTTATTCTATTAAAGGGAGAGAAAATACAAACAATTTTCAGTGCTGATGACGAAAGACTTCTGGAAGAGGCTTTACAACTTGGCATTGAAGCAAAGTCCAGCAGACAATTTACAGACGTAAACAAATTTATGCTGAAATGTTTGGAATGTAATGTTTTTATTAGTGGACAGGCCCAAGCCCAACAGCATGCACAAAGTACTGGTCACACAAACTTTGGTGAAGTATAACCCAAGTACCACGTTAATACAAAAAAATACCTCGCCACGGCTCAATATTCAGGACTCAAAGCTGCCCTGCTTTTAAATTATAAGATAACGCAATTCATTTAGTTTACTGTCGAATATATAATTAATAAAGAACGTAATTAGATAATCATCTTTTTTTTGTCTACATCTTGCTTTTTAGTAAGCAATAAGCCTATTAAATAATACCATTGATTTGAAAATCGCGCCGTTGTTATTCTTAATTTGGAACAGTATCGTAATAGAAATATTTATTGCTCCAAGATTCATTGCAATTTTTATAAAATCAAACGATATCTGAAAATGTTTACATATTTGAAAGGTAATTTAGCTTTTACTAGCAATGTAAGTATTAAAAAGCAAGGCGTTATTATTTACATTTGATTTTGGTTGTTCATCAGATCAGATAGCTTAATTATTTGTGGATTATTTGGGATTACCATTGAGAACATTTTCATAGAATATTAAAATAATAGAAGTGGCTCCGTACCCGACATCGAATACGTAGTAGCAATGGCTTCTTTCAAAACCAAAGTGAGTGTTATCTTTACCATGTATTCCTGTTTATTTCATACTCTCGCGGTTTTAATTTTTTTTAATAGTGTGATAGAAAGGTACATTCTACATTCTCATGTAAGCACCTCGACACAGAAGGATATGCAGGATGTATGTAATGTAATAAATACAATATTTTGACTATCTGTGAACATTCTATACGGTGACGGTCTTTACGACATAATCGGAACCAGCGAGTAGTGTTTAGATTGTTTAGCATACCTATCTTTATCTATGGGCATACCGTTCGTTAACATAATATATAGCAGCATCAACTGTCGAACTGTCATTAATTACTTTGAGGTTTGTAGTGTATTGCGTCCAATCAGAAGCGTGAACGTAGTGATGTTTATTTTATGCTTCGACTTCAAATACTTTAAATCTTATCTTAGAATGTGTTGGTTGAAATTTTGAAAACATGTTTCTGTTCGAGTATGTACATCAGTATTGTTTCACTAATCGTATTTTCTATTGCATAAGTGCATTTCGTGTTGAAATTCAAGCTAAACGATTATTAACGTGACAGATTTCTCTCGCTTGTTTAAGTGGGCCATTTAAAAACAGTGTTAAAAGAATTAACTTTGATTCTCGGTAGTTGAATAGCCGATATGTGTAAGAGCTCATGTACTCTGTGAATGTAGAAATTATCAATTATAGTTTGGCGTATAATGGATGAAGTTGAAGATGAAGCAGATTTAAGAGAGCAAATTTTTCATAACAATGTTCGAGAACAAATTGTAAGTACCTACTTTTGTATCAATTTACCATTCTTTTATTGGGTACCTATTTGTAATTTTATGTTAATATTTCTGCACTTGAAAGGTGTTTCTTGACCTCAAAGATCAGTGACCTTTTGATTTTCATATCCGTAGTATAATTTAAAGCTTACGATTAGTTTATTTATAGCTTCTTATATCTGAAAATAGAATAGTTTGTTTTGTTATCAAAAATTCATGTGATTTTTCTAATTTTATACTCTACTTTTGATTTTAGGGTAGGTTAGGTATCTATTAAAAAAAAGGAAATTATTTTCATTTCATTCGGTATTATTATTTTTTTTTGAATGAAAGTTGTGAGTATGTTTAAAAAAAATATGTACTTACGTGACTATCATTTTTAAATTATGTACTTATCTTCAAAATTTAAATAAACTAGTCGAAGAATCAAAAATAAAATTAAAAAGAAATCGTTTAAAAAAATTAATTCATATCCCTTCTACGATTCAAAAGGCTCATACATTTTAAGAAATAATATATAACAAATTATCCACTTGATAAACCCAATGACGAAACAATTGTAGTAGTAAATTTATTTATTCATGTACCTATCCGTGTTTATATGACAGAAGCTAACAACTGTGAACAGATCAAAAATATGAGATAACAAAGAACAACAGGCTCTAAAAGTATTTGCTGTAAGTTTTGATTATACAGTCACACAGTGAAGTATTGGTCCAGTCTAGGGTTAAACAACTCTAGATTACCTGAACCAGTGCAATTGCTGGGAGCTGTAGCTATGTTTACTAACCTATTCGCTAGGAAGTATTGTGTACGTTGATGGTTCCTCCTCTTTCAAAGTGTTAATGCTGTCTGACCTCAGTCAACAATTTTGTATTATTGATGAAATTGCTCGTAGTTCCAGAATGTCTTACAAGTTGTTAATGATTTTGTAAATCGTAATGAGATCGCAGATCTCTGTTAGGATTTCCAGGGTAGCGCATCTCGTTGGGTCATGTAGGCTACGAGGAAGCTTATTAACTGATCTCAAAGGTCTCTCCAAACGATAAATGCCCATTTTTATAGTAGGGAGACCACATCAAGCATTTTTCGGAATAGGGCGGACATAAGTCTTCAGGCTGATTTTTATCAGTTGGATATTCAACGAGCCAAATGCTTTGGTCAGGATACAGGATATTATATTTGCCTTTTGTGTAACGGTTGATTTCATTTTTTGATTCTACTGCGAGGTCTAAGCGAGGCAATATTCCACTTCGAGTTTTCCGTTATGGTGGTACCGAAGTTTGAGTAGACAGTCGTTGGCTATACATATTACGGAGCCGCCTAGAAAATAAGCGTATCGGGGGGGTTTTCCCGCCAGTTATAAAATTCCACATTTAGATTCGTTCAACGGGATGAGTCATTTCCTAGACCAGTTCACTATTGTGTGGAAGTCAGCCTGCAGTTGGGCGTGAGGCAGAATTAACTCTGCAAACAGTTTTGTATAATCATAAATTCTACATAATGAACAGTAGCTGGTGTAAAACAGATCGTTTTAGCACCTCACTGAAGACTGGCGGGGGGCTGAGTCGGACTCTGAATACTCCAATCATAATATTGTTTCGAATCCAGATCAGGCGTTTTCCAATGCCTAATTAAAAGAGTTTCTTCATGAGTCTTATATGGGTAACCATTACCGTTGTTCTGCCTACATTTGAGATTGTTATCCAGAAGTCCATATGTGACAGCAGATTTGATGTGACATGAAGCCATGTTGTTGAGGAGGGATGATGTTCTTCTTTGAGACGAAGTCCTGAATGTTTCGGACGTTGAGACGCTTTATAGCTTTACCTGTCGAGCTTGTAAGACTGATAGGTCTATAAATAAGTGCTTCCATTTTGTCCTCGTTAATGATTGGAATTCCTACGGCATCTCTCCTTGCTGATGGAAGGACATCTGTATTCACTGATATTTTGAATAGGTTCCCCAGTATTGGGTTTAAATTTGTCACACAGTTCATCAGGAAGTTGGGGGTATCTCATCGAGGCCGGGCAGGAGAGGTGTCGAGGTCTAAGCGGGGCAATATTTTTGTTTCTAAAACTAACTTCCTTCAAAGTGGAAGCTGTAGCAGTAGCATAGGAGTTGGTGGCAGGAATGAAGTCCGCTGCATCATATACTCCGTTTAGAAGTTCATGTTTCACTATGAAAATTTTCTGGAACTCCTCTACTAACACTTGGACTATAACCGTTTGACTAGTGACTAGATTTTTTACTTGATTTCTTATAGGATATAATTATATAACGTTTGATTTTGACTGTATTTGACTCCGTAACAAAATGGTTATTTGCCGCCCCGAGTAATGACTTCCCTCACGAAGTTCATTTTTGATTGTCTTGTGTATGATGTCAAGAAGTTGGTGATTGCGTAGTAATCGGTATTTGTGTTTTTGTATGTCTTCCATGCACGTGGTTTTCTTTGGACCATCTTGATGTGTTTATTATAAAAAACAGGTATCTACCTATATATATATCAATTCCATATTGTTTTACGAATTAGAATTTCGTAATTTTGCTAAAGGTACGGTAAGTGGTGATTTGGCAGGTGTGTGATATCAATTTGGAACTTCAAAATTCCATGGACCATGACAATGAACCCGAAAAATAATATCCATCCAATATTTTAAATTATCCATTTCAAGGGAGTTAGATTCTCTTTAGTTAAGGAATTACAAGGCATTCATGGAATGTCTCTTTGCCCCCTTTTTAAGCTTCTAAAGCCAATGTGAGCAACAACAACAACATTCATCATTTTATATAATGTTTGATCGGTGATATTATCAAAACTTTTAAAGGCAAAAATGTATTTTGCATTTTACAAATAGAAAATAGGTTTGGAAAAGTATTTTAAATAAACTACAATATTATTTTCTTAAAAAAGTATTTAAATGCAAGATAAAAACAGGTATTTTCAAATAAATCACATCTCTGCTGTCAACATATACGTGATAAAATTATTATGATTCCGAGGTTGAAGTGAGCCTTCTAATAAACTATCTACTTGCAGTTTTGTGTTTTTATAAAACAACTTTTTGTATCATTTTTTCCTTGCGTAATATTTGGTAACTTTCTATTCAAAGTAGCCAATTATGAACCTCATTTGACTTATGCTTCAGGGAATATATTTACGCTTACTGTTGAATGAATCTCACAAGCTTTATGTGGTGCTATTTTTAAATCGCCCACAAGTATACAATGTGCTGATTTACAGGACAATAGTAAATTATTCTGGGTGTAATAGTTAGTTGTATACATCTGATATATACATATTTATGTGAGCACTGGGTACGGCTTTTAACAATGCAAAATTAATTTATTTTATAATACATTCCCACATATGTACCCAATGTGTTGTCTAGTCAACTATTATGTTCTTCCAACAGGATGGTTTGTAATTTGTATTAAAAATGTACATATTGTAACGTTCGTGGGTTTAACAAATTAAATTTTACGAAGAAAACTATTTATTTACACTAATTACTATTAAACTTAAAAACACTATTAAATTATTACAAAACTTCGGAAATTATTCTATTTATTTACACTAATGTTACTATTCACTGTTCTATTTATTTCACTTCTATCACTGTCAATTTATTTCTTGATTCACCTCTGCAACGGTCAATTTATTTCTACTCCTGCGATCGTCTCTTCCTTTTTATACTCCCGTGCCACCTTTCGGGAACATTCTCCAGCCGTCCAGAGAAGTCTCGTTTTCTTTTAACGGTTTAATTGCTTTTCCGGAACGCAGGTACGACACACACGTGTACAGATACGGCGCACACGAAGAAAAGCTCCCGCGGCTAGTCGGCGAATCGATAAGCCGCTCACACACACGTATGCTCGATCGCACACAATCACGCTCGTGGTCGCTACAATATGTATCAACACGCAGTGTGTATATTTATTCTATTTTGGATTAATTCATCTGAACACTATCGTCTCTGTCTAAAGATAAAACGTTATCATTTTCGATAATCCGTTCATTAAGTTCAATTAGCCGACATATTGATTCTCATTACTTCTGGAATTCCCTGGCCAGACTAGTTGCAGTATTATACCTATAGCTACTTTAGAATGACTTAATAATAATGAAAAGTAATAAATGTGAATCCTAAATTGTTAGATCCCCAGAAAATATTTTATTATTTTATTAAAGTACCTTGCTGCTACACTGTTCATTTCTAAAAATTAACTATCGATAGTAAAGATTGAAAAAAGTTTGATCTAATATTAAACGTTTCTTTTTCCTCAGCTTTCTATGGAACATTACAAAATATATTTATCTATTTATTTATAATGCCATCAATTGTTACCTACTATAATTTTAAACCAGACAAAATTAAGTAGTTCGATATGTCTGTTTGTTCAGCTTGGGTGATTATTGTACAGAAATGTGAAACCGTTACGTAAAGATCAGTTACAAAAAAAAGGTGTTTGAATATGAGCAAAACTGCTTACTGATATTGTGTGCATGCGATAAGGGATTAAAAATAACATGAGATTCCAGAAGGCTTCGGAGAATTACAAGTCGGATCACTTTAAAACTGAAACCCAGTAGGTAAAAATCTGAAGCCTCTAAAATGTTCAAGTATGCCCATGTAGGTATTACATTTTTTTTTGTGAATAGGGATTAAAGCTCACTGAGAAAAGTTGTAGGTATGAAATAGTTCAGCAAAATATCTAGTTAACGAATGTCATCTCTCACTTTGCATGTAAATCGCAATGAGACCTCTGTTCTAAACTTAGGATTTCCAGGGTCATGTAAGCTACGGCCACGCTTATTAACTCAAAGGTCTCTCCAAACGATAAATGCCCTTTTTATAGTAGGGAGATCACGTCACGTTTGAATTTTTCAGAATAGGGCATTGCATTTAAAGTAGCTAAGGATGAGATGTTTCAGTTTTTAGGAAACGGGAAAATCAGGATAAGGTTTGTTTCCAACCAGTTTTCGAATTGGTGACCCTATAATGATGATGATGATGATGATGGAATGCCTTTGTTCCCTTGCTTTCCTTGTTCTTTTGACTATAAAGTTTGCTGACCCGTGATCTAGGCTATTTTTTTTAAGTGCTATAAAAATTGTGTTTATTATAAACAATTAGAAATAGTTTCACGCGGCCGAAGTTGCTTTCGCCAAAACTAGTCCAAGAAAAAATGGAACTATGCAAATTTGTTGGTTTATTGTTATTATTTATTACTTTATTGTTTGCAGAATGTTTATTCAATACGTCTACGCAATACAATTGAAATGCACTCGCAGTTTTCCATATGCTGCATTAATTATTTACTATTTTGACTTACTAATATTAAGCAATTGTCTTTATCACTACTGAGTGTTTTCCTTTCTGGAAAATGCGAAGACTTTTGATCAACAACACCAAAGAAAAAGTAGTTGAGAAAGGTACACTTATGCTCAAGGTGAAGTCATCGTTCTGACAAAGTGGAATACATCATGTGGCGTAACGTGATCCATTAGGGAGATTACGACGTGATACTTGCAGGATAGTGTAGGTACATGTGTTTGGATACGGTTCATTAGAGGGAGGGTGTATTTTTTAAGGGGAAAGCTGAATAGAGCCGAAAAACAATAGCTCAGGCTAGCAGGAGTCTAAATACTGTTCGGAGAGCGTGATATGGTAAGACGGTTGTCATCCACCGAGTGGTGCTCCAGAGTAGCTGATGGCCACCGGAATGTGTATACTGATATCTCAGGGACGGGGATGCTCAGGGGTCTAACTTCGGCTTCTCTCCTGTCAATGGGGGTCAGCGAGTGGTGCTTCGGTGTAGATGAGGCCACCGGAATGCCGATACTCATACCTTGGAGACGGGAGTGCCCAGGAGTTCAGCTTCGAACCCTCCTCTGCCAATGGGTGTCAGCGAGTGGTACTCCAGAGTAGATGAGGCCACTGGAATGCCCATACTCATACCTTGCGGACGGGGTGCTCAGGAGTACAGCTTCGAATCCTCCTCTGTCAATGGGTTGTCAGCGAGTGGTACTCCAGAGTAGCGGAGGTTACCAGCATGCCTATACACATACTTTTGGGGACGGAGGTTCCCAGGAGTCCAGCTTCGGTTCCTCCCTTATCAATCGGTGTCAGACTCGAAGAGGTAATTGGTTAATAGGTCGCATGCAGGGTTAAGGGGTTGTACAGCGAGGCGCCCACGCTCGGTCCGTTGTGCAGTTTCCAATCTTTGCTAAGTATTTGGATAGGCCCAAACCTGAGGGTTGCTGGTCCTTGGCCCAATTCTAGTTTACTTGTGCTGGTTTGGCGTGTAGATAATAATCTGCCTCAGTTGACGAATGAAATGAATGTTTGGCAGTACACAATTTGTTCTGTCAGTCGTATTCGTGCAAGGAATGCCCAAATTTGAAATGGACAACTACTATTTTTCTCTATTTGTATTTGTGCGTGAACAAAATCGTTTCATGTTTTGCTACAATTAACAAGAAAACTTGATTATTACAACAGTAATTTTTTCTTTTTTTACAGATTTTCTTGCTGCTTTTCATTTTACTTTATCTGGCCAGTTTTGCCCTTTTGGGGAGATTTAAAAGAAGGGGACGCGAAGATTTTTACAGCACAGATGAGGATGAGGTGACAGTGTATAGAATAAGCACATGGCTGTGCACATTTTCTCTTGCCGTCTCCATTGGGGCTGTTCTTCTGTTACCGATTTCCATAGTGTCCAACGAGGTACTCATAATCTATCCGAATTCGTATTACGTGAAATGGCTCAATAGTTCACTAATACAAGGTAAGTTTTTAGTTTAAAATGCATATTACATTTGTTTTTATGTATTGTAATGTTCGTGGGTTTAACAAAATTAACTTCTAATACTGATAACGACAAAAACTGTTTATTTACAGTAATTATTGAAGAACTTAAAAACACTATTAAATTATTACTAAACTTAGGTTATGAATCATTCTATTTATTTACACTACTGTTGATATATCACTATTCACTGCGCTATTTATTTCACTGCTATCACTGTCAATTTATTTCTACTCTTCTCGGCGATCGTCTTTTCCTTTAAATACTCTTTTGTTTACTTTCGGGAGCCTTCTCGAAACATGCGGATAGTTTCTTTTTTCTTTGGAACTGTTTAACTGCTTTCCCAAAGCGCAGGTACGACACACACATTTACAAATACAAATTATTATTTGTTTATACATTTGAGGCAGTACGAAAAATAGAATACGTGCCGTATGTCCGTAAATAATTGGCCATCTTTTTATTCACAGCAAAAGTATAATAATAAAGTGTTTTTTTTTATTTAAAATACATTTTTTCGTCGTCATACCTAATACATCTTTTTTTTGCGCATTACGTTCTCAGTATCTGTCACTGTTTTTACTTTTATTTTACGATATAATAGTACAAGAAATTTGTTAGTATAATGAGGTGCCTGGAAGTATACATTTTGCGAGATAAATCATTCTATTTTTTTTTTAATCTTATCTTTCATGTCCTCTTACGCTTTTACAGTTACATGTACAATTGTGTTTTGTCGCAAACATTAGGTCGGTACTTTTTATATTTACATTTTTGAAATGTAGTTATAACCGATCTTGATTATTATCTGTCGATATTAATTAATAATCGAACTAAATATATTGAAATAAAAACAATTTTCATTATCATAGTACCTATTTTATTTAAAAATTTGCACTTTTTTTAAAAGAAAATCGAAGAGAATGCTTGAAAACGATTCCGATCTTTCATCATCCTCGTCTTCTTCATTATTATTGGTCACTTCTTCGTTCTTAGAATCGGATTCAGTTTCTTTTCTTAAACGTCTGAGAGCTGACTGTTGAAAAACAGGATTATTAGAAAATTCTTCATCTTTTTGCCCCTGTTTTTGTGGCTCGACATGAGTTTGTTTTTCGATTCTTTTTTCGGTTTCTAATTGTTGATCTGTACGGTGCTCAAACTTCAATCCTTCTAAAGTCTCTTGTCCGAGTTTCTTAAACTTGAAAAATTTCATCAACTTTTCTTTCACTTTATTGTTATTTTTCCATAACTTCGAATGAAATTTCATTTTCCATTTTATTTCTGCATTTTAAAAGTTTTGTTAGTTGACATTTATAAACACAAAAATTTTTGACTTTATTGGTGACTTTAAATAAAACAAAACACTATTTAATGTGAAAGTTCATTTAATTCTACAAATTACCTCAAATTTATAACGAAAAATTTTGGCTACTGTGACCCTCTTCGGGAATCGAACCCAGGACTTTTGGCTTTACGCATCAGTGCTGTAACCACTAAGCTACGAGAGGTGATACCAGCAATTACAATGAAACTTAGGTCACAGATTCGTCAAACTAAAGTAGATATGTATATTAATATTGTATGAAATACTTTAAGAAACTTTTAAAAATTAAATATTTAATATTAATGTGAAAATTTATTTAATTTTTATCCAGTATAAAGGAAAG
>NW_020439034.1:358399-362920 GCF_000699045.2 Agrilus planipennis | reverse complement strand
AAAATGTTTGGGGTAGGTTAGGTTAGGTTATCTGGTTTTGTTCAAGTGACCACCCTCTTTCGATCCCCCACCTCCACGCGCTTGAAAATATTTTTTTTATTGAATTTTATTTGAATTATAGTGTATGAAAATTGTCAAAATAATGAACTTTCAAGCCCCATAACTTTTTATGGGGGTGAGACCGCAGCAAATTTTTTATGGGGTTTTACTCAGGTGACCACCCTCTTTCGATCCCCCCTACCTTCTTTCGATTCCCTACTCCCACCCCCATAACATTTTATGGGGGTGAGACCGCCACGAATTTTTTATGGTACACTGATGGGGGAGACCTCCTCTTTCGATCCCACCCACCCCCACCCCTTCGGGGGTGAGGGCCATCATCTAGACATCTCTTTAATCTAAACTGAAACTAAAGTTGTACCTCTTAAGTCCTGTTTTTGCTTCTAAATATGTCTGTAAACAGCCCTTCATGTCTAAAAAAATCTTCTACCAGCCCGCCTGTCCTATTTATCGTTGACTTTCATACAGAGCGCTTTGTGTTCTCTCACTTTTTTAATACCTTCACATTTGTAACTTTTTTTGTCCACTATCGGTATTCTCTGTAGTACCTATTAACTTCAACATGATTTTCTCTGCTAGGATTTTATTACATTTTAATTGGAGGTGCACGTCTCCTTTTTGTTATAACGATTAATTTTTTTAGAAGTAGGTTACTAACTCATGTCCTAAATAACTTTTACCTAATCGGCATGCCAATTTTCTGTAAACCATTAAAAAATTGTTTGCATTCTAAAAATGACTCCAGCTTCTCATTATCGTGCTCCAAATTCTTTCAAGTCATTATTCTGTTCTTTAGCGATTTTCTGTCGCAATTAGCACCTCAGTCTAGATTTAGATTTCTCTCAAAAAATTGTTATTTAAATAACTGCTGCATAAAAATGTCTTAATTTTCTAAAGTAAAGCCTAAACTTTCGAGAAGCAGTTGTACTAACAGACATACAAAATTGATAAAGAATGCGATGTTCCTATACTTTTTTTGTAATGAACATCAAATTGACTATTTAATTGATTTGCAACAATTGTGCCAAGGTTGTCTGAAGTAACCGCTAAAATAATAATTGTAACAAATTGACTAATTGATTGTGGTTAATTACATAATCTACCTGTCTCTTTTAAACATTGCTATTACAAAATAAAAGAAATAATTTTTAGTGGGTAGGTAACCTTATAATAAGAATGCAATTTTTTGATTATAATAAGTCTAAATATTGTTTCATAGTAACATATTATAATTTATTGATTACAAATTATGACAAAAGGATACCAATGTTTATTATCTTATACGCCGAAAAATTTTGAAAAACTTCACGCCTATACAGAGAAAGGAGCTGGGTTGGTAAGGATCGATTTGACTTTTTTTTATTAATACAGATGGGAGGGTACTTTTTTTTCTAATGCATTCTACCTAAACGTGATTGTGTCTATAAGAGCTCAATCTAATGAAACTATATCCATCGATTAAAATTTTTTTTACCTCATTACTTTCGTAGTATTCGAAAACATCATCTTCAAATTCGTTATTATACTGATTCACACTACGACTTGGGAAGTCCAAAATTTCATTTTTGTAAGTGAAGGTTTAGGTTTGTTCACTGTTTACAACAATGTGGTCTAACATAATTAATACCCATTACAAACTACCTCAAATTAATGAGGGAAAAATTGTTGCTGTTGTCACACCCCCACCGGGAATCGAACCCGGGACCTTTGGCTTTACGCACCAATGTTCTACCACTAAACTACGAGAGGTGACAACAGCAACCACTACCAACCGACCTACAAGGTTAACGATCCGTCGTACTAATGTGACTATATATACTGAATATATTGAATACAAAATCTATTTTNATATATTAAATGAATGAAATCCTATGACATTGTTAGTTACTTAATAGTGGATCAATATGCAATATTAATTTTTGTGCAGGGTTTTCTGTGTATATTTGTTCCTCAACAAGGCTGTCTAAAAATTTAGAAGAATTCACGCGTCCGTTACTAAAATATCTTAATTTTCATTAATTATATTTTTATGGGATAAGTAACTTAATTGTTTTGGTGTTTATCTTATCTTTAATCATGGAATTATGGTCAAATATATAAGAATATGTGTGGATCGTTATTATTCTCTCGGAGCTACAAAATATGTATAAAACGCTATTAAATACACTTGATAAAGTTGTAATGATCAATTATGAGACCTTGAACTAATCGTGAAACAAACGAAATTCGAGCACGTACGTTTTTAGAACAAACTTATTTTGAATACTACGTTCATTGTTTTCTTTTATACATATTTCGTACGTAATTCCATTTGTTTTGTAATTGGCAATAAATTGGTTAAATTTAACTTGTGCACTGCCCACAAACTATTATTAGTTGACTAATTATAACATGATAATCAGTGTTATTATAGAAGATATGCGTGTATTACATCATCAGTCATGGTATTATTCTATTGTTATACTAAAATGCTTTCATAATTACTGTAATGTAATATTATGATTTACGTGACAATTTTTTTTCGTCTTTAATATCATAAATCTAAAAAAAGAAACATAAATAATTTGTTGCGATAAGTTTATCTCCTCCTTATGAATATTAATTTAATAATCATTCATAATACGACTTTTTAAGAACAATGTAATGCTTAATTTTTAGAATTTTGTGTAAACATGTTCTTGAACTATTTTTATTCGATTTATTTTTTATTTTCGTCCGTACTGTTAATAATGATGTTGCTGGATTTTATTTGCTTTGAAACAAACTATAAAAAATTAATAGCACGTAATGTTGGCATTGAAACAAATTTTTAACAGCAACAAATACGCTTGGGTGCAAATTTTTTTTTTACATAAATATTTCAGTTTCTTAACGTTTACATATTGTTGTACATACATTATTATAATACATTTTTATTTTAAGTCAAAAAAACTTTTATATACGCATTATAAATGAGGTGAGGCGGGGGGGAGAGGGGTCGGATCAAGATATACGGTACCTTTACGAGGGGGACGATGAGAAGTAGTCCCTAGGACAGCGACCTTTGAATTATGTGATTATAACAATCCATTTACTAAGTTTCAGACTTAGTAGTAATCACTTGACTTATCCTCAACGTCCATGTTGTTTTTTCAAATTTTTCTGAGCGATGCTTTTGGAATAAGGTGAAGGTAGGATTTTGTAAACGATTTAAAACAAAAATGCTAAGAAATAATACAAAGTAACGTGCACTTTGATTTCGTTAATGATAAAATTAATTTATATTAGTTGCCCATGAGATTATAAGCTTTTATTTTAGCTGTTATTGAATCGTTTAATTTTAGAAATATGTATTGTTTGAGTTGATAAGTTGAATAGTATCTGTTTATTAAGTTTTATAGTCTTTCAAATATTCATATTATTTAACTTGATGCGTAATTATTATGGGACCAGCAACAATATTTAAAACTAATAAAAGAACGTTATGTCGGATGTACGCGTAAATTTATTAGATAATTTTTCGTGAAAATAATTTATAATAACAGGGAGAAATAGGTATATAAAAAAGTCGTTAATGTATAATGCTTCCTTTTCACTCAATGGGTGGTCCAAAAAATATGTTTCCAAAAATAGAATAGAAAAAATGTATTAATTACAAATATTCAACCGATGTTTCGTCCACTAATGTGATTCCATAACTGAAATTTTAATTAAATGAAGAAATGGTAACTTTTTCATCCTAAAGGATTGAACTATAAGAATTTCTATTCGGCTACGAAATTCTAAAGATATCTTAGCTGTAAAAACTGATTACTAGAGATATTATTTTTAAGAAGAATGGAATTGAACAAAAAATTCAATTGGATTATGTTTTCTAATGTTATATTTCATTGAAAAATCTTTGATATTAACATTAATAGGATTTCTTAATGTACAAACGATTTTTAGATAGTTTTTCTTGAAAATAATTAAAAATAACAGGGGAGATATATAAAAAAGTTGTTGTATAATGCTCACTTTTCACTCTAGGGGGCAGGGGGATCTAAAAATATGTGTTCAAAATTCATATAATAGAATAGAATTGTAAAAATCTATTAATTACAAATATTATTATTTTTAAGAATGGAATTGAAACAAAAATTCAATTGGATTATGTTTTCAAACTTCCATTGAAAAATCTATGATATTAATATTAATAGTACAACTAGGTAATTTAATATATATTTAAAAAAGTTGTTGACATATGCACTGCAGCATCATCAGTTTTTTATTTAAGTACATGTATGTTTTTTTCAAAGGACTATGGAACTATGTGTTTCTTTTTTCCAATTTGTCCCTCTTCGTCCTGTTGCCTTTTGCCTATTTGTTTACCGAATCCGAAGGGTTCTTGGGACATCGCAAAGGCCTTATGGCCAGAGTTTACGAAACCTTCACCGTTCTGGGCCTACTGGCGATGGCCGTTGTCGGTACGACATATGTGAT
>NW_020439034.1:353324-358062 GCF_000699045.2 Agrilus planipennis | reverse complement strand
TGGCGCGGTAAACGCCATCTGTAGTACGATGCTACATTTTAGGATTACGTATGCTCCAACAAGGTCCATTTAAAAATATGGATATCTACTTGCTGAAACGAATCCCGGCGTAGCTCACCTCAACGTGATAGGCACGTTACCATAATCGAATAAAATAATTCGAAGTGGTCTGTATTATTGTTGGAGCATACGTAATCCCAAAATGTAGCATCGTACTACAGATGGCGTTTTCCGCGCCATTTGTGGTATTTTTTAAAACCTTCTTTTTAATTGCCTTAATTGTTTTTTTTTTAAAGAAACAGTGAGAATGATTAATTAATGACCATAGACAGTAACGATATTCATACTATTGCCTCCATATCTACTCGTTCTGTTTAGGCTTCCTTGTTTTCTATTCAATAATGCATTACATACAATTTTAATTAAGGAAAAACCGCAGCTATTGCATTTGAATCATATTCAAATGTACCTAATAATACATTGGAGTCGTGTAGGTAAAATGTAAATCGATCTGTGAACTGGTTTATTGTGGTTTACCATTTTTGTGGCTTTTCTTTGTACATACAAATATAACATGTACTACCATTTTGGTAAAGGAATTTTTATGATACGATTCACATGTAGTAAGAAGGTATTATGTTTTCTAACTTAATTTTTTCGGTAATAATCCTGGTCTCATTATCTTCTAGATACCTTTAAGTGCATAATGAAAACAAGAATCCATATTTGTATTATTTTATCACATTTTAAATTGATTTCCAGATTTATGGAGCTACCATTTACCGTTTTTATATTCATGTATATCGTTCCTGGGTGTGCTGATGCTTTTGGGTAATCGAATCCCTTTTATTACCTCTTTTCGTGGGTAGTTAATACTTTTCCTCCCTTTTAGTGTGCACACCTCTGGGTTTTGTTCGCCTATTTGACGTAGTAGGCCGATACCTCATAAAGCCCCAATTCTTGCGTGATATAAACGAAGAGTATTTCACATACACACTGGAGGAGGAGTGTCTCAGACGTCGACTGAAACATGCTCAATCGACTGGTAAATCTTATATGAGTCCTGCTCCCATGTCCTTGACTGACGATGGAGCAATCCAGGAAGATGATTTCAAAGGATTGTTACGATTGAGAAATGGGAAATTGCAGGCAGGACTGGGCCAAAGACTTTTGGAAGTTGAAAACAGGAGAAAGTTGCTGGGTAAGCCATAAAAATTTTGTTGGGAGAGAAATGTTGACGTCATCATCATAAGATCGCCAGTCCTAAGACTGTTGGACACTTACCTCCACTCTTTCCTATCCTGAACTAAACTTCGCTTTTCCCTAAAACTAGAACAGCCCACATCCTTAACTATTTGCAAAAAGTAATCTAATCTAGGTCTACCTCCACCCCTCCTAACTCCTGTTTCTGCCTCTAATATGTCTCTGACTAGACCTTCATGCCTGAGAAGGTGTCCTACAAACCTATCTCGCCTATTTTTTATTGACTTCCATAGAGTCCTCTGTTCTCCTATTCTTTCCAATACCTCTTCATTTCTAACCTTTTCTACCCACGTTATCCTCATCATCCGCCTATAACACCACATTTCGAACGCTTCTAACCTTATCTTTTCCGCCGCGCCCACTGTCCATGTTTCGCATCCGTACAACGCCGTGCTCCAAATATACACCTTTAGCAACCTTTTTCGAATTTCTGAATTAACCTTCCCGAGCATAGAAGTGACTTCTTTTTATTAAAGGTGACACGACCCTGCGCTATCCTCGCTTTATATCCCTATTATTCCTTCCATCTTGACTTATCTGACTTCCTAGGCATCTAAAATCAGCCAGTTGTTCTAATTTTTCGTCTCCTATCTTTATATTCGCTCTTTCCCTACTTTTTCTTCCCTTGCATACCAGTATTTTAGTTTTACTTTTATTTATTTTTATACAGTACTGATCTGTCAGTACCGCTTCCATTTTATTTAAAGCTATCTCTAGGTCTTCCTTGCTAGATGCGATTACTGCTATATGATCATCTGCAAATCTAAGAATACTAATCTTTTTCCCTACAGTTGTAAAATGTTGACGTTGACTATAAAAATTAATGTTAAAAATGCAATGGTCTTGTTGATAAGTCTCCAATTCTAGGAATTGCGAATATATGTTGTTTTTATTTTCAGATAAACAACGCCATACTTCTTCATTTAGAAGGAACGTTATTTATCCTATTGCAATGATTCTGTTGCTGGGACTCACTGGTATCACTGTGTTAATAGTGTTACAAAACACCATTGAAATTTTAATTGGAATTAAGGCACTTCCTTTAAGTTCAAGAGTAAGTATTTTTCTTCTCGGAACTTTGTGCGATTTGATTTAAAAAAGCAGTTTTTGATAAAAATTTCCTTCAAGAATGTATTATTGACTTGTATTTTTTAAACTTTTCCAGCAATTTACCCTGGGCATTAGTTCATTGTCTAAATTGGGACCCTTCGGTGCCTTTTTGGAAATAGTACTGATTCTGTATTTGATAATAACATCCTCAATTGGACTGTACTCCTCACCTCCTATGTCAGGAATTAGGCCCAGAGCTAAAAGCACCCCATTTAGCCTTATCATTGCCAATTGCGCTCTAATTTTGGTTTTAAGTTCTGCCCTTCCACTACTTTCCAAAATATTAGGTGAATAATTTTAGACTTTTGCCAAAATTATTATATTAAAAAATATGACAGTAAAGAAGAGAGACTTATTAAAAATAAATGATTTTCCTTTCTAGGCATCACAAATTTCGACTTACTGGGTGATTTTGGGAGCATAGAGTGGCTGGGCAATTTCAAAATAGTTCTGTTGTACAATGTGGTGTTTGCAACGAGTGCAACCCTATGTCTCGTCAACAAATTTACAGTCAAAGTGCGAAGGGAGCTGTACGCACGGTTAGTCGAAAACTACATGTTTCTTTGCAGCTATGTTTCGTTTGTAAACTAACCAATATGCACTCATACTGTTAAAGAATGTAGCAAAAACTTTTTTCTTACATATTAATTTTTTGAAAGGAATTTCGAGGAAATTTGACCGGTAATTTGTTGTTTTTTCTTTTTACTATGATTATGAGTAGAGTATATAAATAAATACCTAAAGGGCGTCTCAATAGAATGACAATAATCAATAACAGAGATATTTTTCTTAATATCATCACAAGCTAAGAATTAATGTAAAAAATTATTTATTATTATCAGCCACATCAAAAATAGACTTTGTTGGAAATATTTTATTTTGGAAGAGTAAAAGGTCTACAAAAGGGTTTCTTTTGACCCTTATGTATATAATCAGAGCCAATCCAGGTACAAAAAGTTTATTTTTTAAAAAATAGATTCAAAAAAGTTTTTGTCCATGGATTGAATTTAATTAAGCACATTCTAAGGGTAAGAAGTGGAAACTTTTGTTGCCCATGTGTGTTTAGTTAATCCTTAATGTGATTATTATTCAATTTTGAAAGGAAGGAAAGGTCCACATAACACAGAAATTTTACCCACCATTTAATCGAAAATTGACTCTCAACGTAAAAATTATTGACCCATACAAAAAAATGGAAATCTGATATTTGAGGTACTTAACTGTTGATCGATTTTATTTCCTTATTCATTCATTGAAACGTCCTAGGTCCTTAGCCTGGGCTCATACAAAGGCAAAATATAAAAAGAAGTGTTAAGACACACATTCTAAAACCATAAAAGCAGTTACTCATTAATTATTTTATGATTATTATGTTTTAATTAAATGCGAATTGGAGAAAAATATTTTTGAATTGTTTCCTTCTCGTGTTTATCAAAAACTTCCGGTTAAATTCCTGAAATTCCTTGAGTATCTCACATACCTACTGGCACCATCGTGATCATGGTTTGGTTTACTTTTTGGTAATCTGTTACCGTTTTTTTATTATCATTTCAAATGTATAAAAAGACTGAATTTTAGCGACTCTATTTCCGCTCAATGCGAAAGACTGATAAGAATTTGCTTTTGATTTTTCCATTGAAAAATTAAAACGAAATTTTGAAAGAACCGTGTGATATATATATTTACATACATATATAAAATCGGCCTAGCAGTCGACATTTTAATTTAATGTTGTTATTGTTGATAAATAATTGATAATATAACTAAGATCCATTTTTGTGGTTTTCGAAAAGAAATTGAGAATATTTTTGGTTTTGAATTTTTAAATTAGTTTATTTTGAATTTCGTATATTTATGTAAAGATTTGTTTAATATTTAAACGATTATTTATTAATTGATAAACCAGAAATATTTATTTTTATTTTGTTAATTATTCAACTGAGCGTAGATAAATAATTTTGCATTTTCAGTTAATTTTAATCATCCAATAACATTTTGGAGTTCATGCTTTACTCTATTTTTCATATTTTAATCTGTTACATAAAATGATGCGTTCTCTGTATTTTAAACATTTCATACAATTAATTAATTAATTCTTTAATTAATAAATATATTTCCATTTTCCTAAACCTTCTTTACCAATATTTGCTTAGATGATTGTCTTGTCTTGACAGATTTGTGTTTTAATACGTAATATTTAGAACATTCCTCTTGTGGATTGAAAATATTTAAAAATTTTAAATACTTTTAATATTTATATTTCTTATTTTACGAATAGAGAAGAAATCCATAATAATAATACCTTTTTATTTTATAATTGTAACTGCTTAACTTCCAAGTAGTACAATTATAATAAAAAAGTAAT
>NW_020439034.1:351987-353281 GCF_000699045.2 Agrilus planipennis | reverse complement strand
CGACCTTTATTCTATCTATAATAATGATAGATTTATAATAAGGTTTTATTATGGATCTTGTTATAATTAAAATGAAAACAATCCTGGTGAATAATGTGAACGTTAATATAAAATACATAGAAAATCTAAATTTGATTATAAAATTTTTGTTTTCATATTTATAAAGAACGGAACACATTATGAAACTGTCGCTTGTAAAGGGGAAAGTGGTGGGGTAGCGATAAGCCTTTTGAATAGATTTTTGTTTGCAGCCCCAATATTCTATTCTTCACAAAAAAAACATAAAGATCGCTCCCAAAAAATTAATATTTATGTTACTTTGGCTTAAGTAACCTAGTTTATTTTTTAATATTGGATTTTTGACTTCCACCCCTGGATTTCCATATTTTCGCCTCCACTTAAATATACTGGTATTGTTATGGAATTAGAGCTAAATGGTAAAAGTTGGTAACATTGGTTTTGTGTTTACAAGATCATCTCTACCCCCCTCCATCTGTTTTCTCCCCATTCAGACGACTGTTCCATAATCAGGAATGTTCTTATTAAATTAAGATTTAATAGGAAAGTAGGCAAAAAGTTTTGGTTGATAAAGACCATTTTAACTCACTTTTCTCATTAGGCCATTTAATATTTTGGTATTTATGAACCACTTGAATATAATGTTGGCCTAATGTTGGTATTCAAATCCATAATAAAATTTCAAAATTGTAAACTAGAAGTTTTTTGTATCATAGCGTCACAAGTCTTCAGGTTTTCCTTTTGCATTCACTGGTGAGTTTATATTATTTTTTTATCATCTTGTACATCTAATTAATATTTTTTACGACGTGTGTTAACTTTCGTGCAGAATTTTAAGTGTACTGGACAAAGGTGTCGAACAACGTCAAGTTACACTCCCTCCTCCAAACACACACAAGTCTTCATTTGATAAGAGCAAATAGTTACATAATAGTTCATAAAAATAAAATGTTCTGTACTACAATGTTAAGATACCTACCAATTTATTATTAATAATCAATCTATACATCATACATCATGAATAGATAGAAGCATACATATATTTTGCATTTTTATTTGTGATTTTAATTTGTAAAGTCAATTTTTTTTAATACTTGTATGGTTAATGAGTGTTTATGAAAGGGTGTGTATGAGTGAGATGGAGAGAAAAAAGGAAGAAAGAATGGGATCCTGTATTTTGTTGTAATTAATTAAGTACCCTATTTTTTCTAGTCTTAAGATACGGTTATTTAAACGTTTTGTATATAATATATATATTTATCCACTACTTTCCAAA
>NW_020439034.1:345288-351504 GCF_000699045.2 Agrilus planipennis | reverse complement strand
TTTTAATTTGTAAAGTCAATTTTTTTTAATACTTGTATGGTTAATGAGTGTTTATGAAAGGGTGTGTATGAGTGAGATGGAGAGAAAAAAGGAAGAAAGAATGGGATCCTGTATTTTGTTGTAATTAATTAAGTACCCTATTTTTTCTAGTCTTAAGATACGGTTATTTAAACGTTTTGTATATAATATATATATTTAAAAATATAAATGTCTGCATATATGACTGACAAAAAAGCGCCTCATTGTGGCAATTTGTGAAAATTGCTCCCATGCCTGTTTGTTATAATTGTTGTAAGCAGTATGGAATATTATTAAATTATTATTTATGTCTCTGTGTTTTAAATTACAACGCCCTTAAAGTTTAGAAGTTTTGATGTGTAGCATCTTGCTATTTGGTTATGGGCCTAACTTCATGCTTCATAAAAATGTAGAGGGAGAAACACACGCTTTTTATTTAAAGCTGTCTACAATTGACGATTGAAGAGAGAGACAAGGGAAAATATTATATACAATACAAAATAATTGGTTTTAAAAACGTATCCATACTAGTAACCCGTTAGGGGGATGGGGTCTTCAAAAATACTACGCTTGTTCACAGGAAGGGGGAAGGGCTTAAGTTTTCGTCTCGTAGTCAATATCGTCTAGGGAGGTACAGAATGGTATAGAAAGGTAATAATGATCTAAAACCGTGTTTTTGAATTACTACTAGAAAAAAAACTAGAGGGGGAGGGTGGGTCTTGGCGTATATTACGGGTGGTTGATGAGGGGGGGGGTAAAAAATGGGTCACGTAGTATGGGTACGTTCCCTTATTAGTTTCATTTGATTTGTCAATTATTATCAGTGTTACTGGTTACAAAAATGGAAGCTCAAGTAATCAAAAAAATATAGTTTTCGTAGAAAAAAACAGTAATATAAAAGTGTTTCTTGGAGAGCAAAAATAACAACTGTGTAAGTGTTAAAAATAATGTCTTTTAAACGACTTAGCAGTGCAGTATGGGAACTACGAACAAAGTTTAGGTAAGTAATAAAGCAAATACTTAGATAAGGGGTCATAATACATTCTCAAAGGATTATTGAAGAATTACACAAACTAAGACATTATTTAAACGCACTTCATTTCTCTTTATTGTGATTTGTTACCAAATTAACTATTTTCTATAGTTTTATAAGTATACGAATTGTGGTAAATTACTGCAATTTTGTGCATCTTTATCCATTACCTTCATTAGGAAAAATTATAAGTTGGTTTTTGGGGAATCCCAAAAGAAAATATTTTTAATGCAGTATTTTTTATTGTAAAAGTTGAATTTTTAGATTAAAGAATAAATGACAAACACGATTCATTTATAGATGTTATTACTTGCATGGGATTTTGTTTATTCCTTTCTGTTTTTAAATTATAAAATATAAATTTTTGAAGTAAGATCTCCGAAAATTTATGCAGTACGTACATAAAATAAAATAGATTTATAATAAGGNGCTTTTTTAATAACACCATTATTTCGTGGAAATGTTTATTTTAAAATAAGGGATAAAAATAAATAAAAATCGACTTTCTAACGTCACTAATTAATCACAATACATATGTACATAGGTACAACACTCATTTAGTAGTGTGTTTTTTTTTGTTTCTATAAATTAACCTGTAGGTACAACGAAATGGTATTTAATAAATATTTCATGCAAATAGGCATGTAGGTCTTATAATATAATCGTTCTTTCTTTTTATTATAAATATATAGAAAATTTGTACTAAAGGTATTATCGACTGTCTAAATTCTTCACTATTACTTATTTCTATTTAAGAATTTCACAATCAGTGTTTAATTTTTGAAGACATACCTAATTAAACATTGTACATACTGTATTTTTTACGTGGAATATTTAAAATGCATATATCACATTGAAACAATAAGAAAAATCTATCGTTGAATGTCGACCTTTATTCTATAGGCACGGCCCACGGATGTTCAATGTGTCCATATTGGATGGCCAGAAGCCTCTTCCTTATTTTTACAAACAAAGGTAGTTTCTGTTCCACTGTAGGAATTCGTATAAGTTGTCCTTTGTAATATATAGAGTCTACAGGGCATATTGTGCAAGCTGTACCGGTTCCAAACATTTCCAGTAACTGAAAATTAATAAAAATTAAAAAGGATGATGCCATATTTGTATAGTAATGCGTGCGTTTTATATATACGGTTATGGGAACGATACGTAATATTAGAAAAATCCCTAGAACAATTGTAGATATTATGGGAAAATCTGAAACATTTGGAGTTTTCGTGAATTAAAATTTCATATAGTAATGGCGTTAGTCGCTTGACTAAATTATATAAAAGAGAACAAACTTTTCTGTTGCTCTTAAGTCATAAGAAGTTTGAGATTCCTAGATTGTTATTTGCTGAAGTGTAACTTAGTCTTAAGACTGGTTGGACACGCACCTCCACTCCTTTCTATCCTAAGCTAATTTTCGCATTTCCCTAAAATTGAAACATCCCACATCCCTACCTCTACCCCTCCTAACTCCTGTTTCTGCCTCTAATATGTCTCTGACTAGACCTTCATACCTGAGAAGGTGTCCTATCAACCTATCTCGCCTATTTTCTATTGACTTACATACAGTCCTCTGTTCTCCTATTCTTTAATACCTAATACCTCACATTTTGAACGCTTCTAACTATTTTCCACCGCGCATACCGTCCATGTTTCGCACCCGTACAGCGCCGCGCTCCAAACATACACCTTTAACAATAATTTTCGAATTTCTAAATTAATCGTTAGCGAGCATAAAAGTGACTTTTTTTATTGAAGGCGACTCGACCCTACGCTACCCTCTACTTTATATCCCTACTGCTCCTTCCAACCTGACTTATCTGACTTCCTAGATACCTAAAATCAGCCACTTCTTCTAATCTTTCGTCTCCTATCGTTACATTCGCTCTTTCCCTACTTTTTCTTCCCTTGCATACCACTATTTTTGTTTTACTTTTATTTATTTTCATACAATACTGTTTTGTCAATATCGCTTCCATTCGGAAAACTTCTTGACTTGATTAGATGGACACTTACCCTGTTTTTTCTGACCAGTTTAATCATTTCATCCATTGTAACTGGTCTTTCTTCTATCCTAAAGTCACCCCATTCCTCGCAAATCTCTATTACGGACTGCCTGATGATTCCCGGTAAAATTAGTCCATTCAGCGGGGGAGTGGCAAGGACCCGCTCTGCAATCATACGTCTCATGCTAAGAAAAATCATTAAAAATCACAAAACAGGAGTCATGATGCTTACCACCCAGTTCATTGACGTAGAACAAGAATATGTTCATGGTCCCCGCTTCTGTTATTTGTTGTTCCTTCCCGTACAACCACAGCGTTTGTTGGCAACCGTGGCGTTGTGCCATTTGATTTACTCTTATCGTAGGACCGTAATTCGCCCCCATCTTTCGGTCCCCACAACCCCCTGGCCATGCTCGGGTAAATGCTGGATCAGCGAAAAGACGGACGGCACCACCAAAGTAATGTCCCACAGGACAAAGTATTGTGTATAATAGGGCGGAGTTGGACGACATCACTCCTAACGTTCCCTACGAGAAGGAATTAATAGTAGGATTATGATTCGAGAAGGGATTATTGTGAATGGGTCTGTTTAAAAAAATTAACTAAAATTACTCAAGGGAGTGTCAAAAAACATTCAGTAAATACGAAGCCCATGATAGTTTTCCTGTTATCAACCACCTAATAAGCGTGTTAATATTAAAGAAAAAAATATTTTCGGAATCTTTGAACGTATGATACTTTGCACCCTCATTAAGAATTATGTCAAGTATCATATCAGGAACACCTACGTGACAAGATACAATGGTGTCCAAAACTTAAAACAGAAATTTTATTTGCAAAAATTGAATTTCTGAAATTAACTTAAAAGGTTTGAATAATGAAAAGTTTGCAATAATAAACTGTTGTTAGTTTATAAGCCAAAAATAATAATTTTAAATATTTATTTATGCATAGTTATCAGTAGTAGTAATCAGCAATTTTTTATATACAAATCAGAAAGATGGTCTACTTTTGGGAAATAAAAGTAAAAGTAAAAATAAAATAAAAAAAAGTTTAAAAATTCACAAAAAATATCATTTTGACAAGTTTTATAAAAAAAGAAACCAAATACAATTTTCCATAATTCTTGGATCCCACTTCTAATAAATATGTTTGTCAAATAAAAACGTGTTGAAATTGTGTAATATTTCTTTACAATTTTATTTATTTTTAATTTTGTTGATTAATCAAAATACTAGGTACATTGATTTTGTCATTAAAATATGGCTTGGTTCTAATTATACCCACGTTTCAATCTAAAAATTATGTAGTAAATAATATAATAAATATATATTACTTATATGCGCTTAGAGTTACACCAAAAAAGAGAAGTGTTTTCCATTTACGTATTGTTTTAATATTAATTTATCGAATTGTTGTTACATAACAAATTGATTTTATTTATCAAAAGTGTGTAAATAAGTTTTGTAATGGTGAAGGTCTTACTCCTAATTAATAAAAATCATTTGATTTATTTTACGTAATCTTATAATGTAAGTGTTTTAGGGGAAACACTTAGTTGTTTTTTTACTGCTAAATTCCATAATTTTTTGTATTCGTGAAGTTATGAGTAATATTCTTTTTTTTTTTTAATTTAGGGAAGTTTAGAAGTACATTTAAAGGTTTTATTTCCTCCTGAATGCTGATGCAATATTATATTAAGGTTAACTGATGTAATAGGACTACATGGTGACTCTTAATGTCAGTTAGTATACTGATTAGATAACTAATTAGTTACCATTACCCGACTCAATGATTTTTCGTGATGTGATAATTTTTGTGATAAAATGGTTACAAAAAAATATTCGATTTATTATTATATTAGCGTAGGGTAATTAAAAAATTTCATCTTTCTTCCTTTTTAAGTTCGTTTTTATTATTAATGCAACGTGAAAAGTGTTTTAAAAAAATTTAAAAAAATTGCCTATGTCCCTTCTTCAAGATTGCTCTAAGTGGGAGGGGGGGGTGACCAAAATGATTACCAACTAATTGATTGTCGCACTCATCTCTGTCTACTTCAACTTCAATTTATAATTTAAGGGTATCTGCCGCTATCACTTGGTGAAACATGATTCAAGATTAAAAATTAAATCAAAAAAACTCGGGAATTTCACTTAGAACTCGATTCGCCTTATAAGGGCATCTTCAGGAGTAACAAAAACTATACTGTATACAAAAACTATATTGCATAGTTTTTGTTACGTATCGAGTTTTTAATAAAGTTTTAAGTGAAATTCCCAAGATTTTTTTTGATTTAATTTTTAATTTTTAATATTCAAATTATAATTTATACTTACATCAGTTCCAATCAAAGTAGGACGAATGTAGAGGCTAGACGATTCATAATGAGGTACCCATTCTTGATCGACGACAATCAATCGATTTATGCATTTGATCAATTCGTTGCCATCGAATGTCGGTAGGCCGGCACTTTCGGCTGAATTATTCATTCGGTGCATGTTTAAGTCCGGCCTGAAGACGCGAATTCTGCCATCAGCACCCCTGTATGCTTTCATACCTTCAAAAAGCTGCAACAAAGTGAGAATAGTTGAGAACAATTTGAATATAGACCAGCAGAATTAAGTCACTTGATGTTAAAAATATGCAAATAGTTGCTGTAGAGATTTTCTTGCGACAGTGTAAATTTGGAAAGCAGAAAGTTCTCTCTCCAACAAAATGAGAAGGAAAAAGAACTTTTGGGTGTTTTATTCCGAAGTTATGAAACGAAATGAAGGCAGAAGAGAGTGAAAGATTAACTGTGGAGTTTTGTTGCTCTAGCATTTTCCTAAGTGATCCAAGGAAACCAGAGAAAAACTTGGACCAAGGCAGACGTATCCAGAATCGAACAGGTATCCTCCTGAATGCTAAGAAATGATCTAATCCAGGCCTTTTTAAATTATGGGTCGCGACCCCAAATGGGGTCGCGTAACAAAGTTCTGGGATCGCGACAAAATTTTAATGTCAAATATTTAAATATACGATTTTATAACATCTAGATGTGTATTTGTTTTTTTAATTTTATTGATCTTTCTTTTATATTTATATGGGGTCGCCAGGAAACTCGCAATCATAAATGGGGTCGTGAATGAAAAAAGTTTAAGAAGCCCTGGTCTA
>NW_020439034.1:332768-344251 GCF_000699045.2 Agrilus planipennis | reverse complement strand
AGATTGAAACTAAATATTTTTTTGTTTCGAAGTTGAAATCAAGGCATATTCACTGCCAAAAGTCAGTTAAAAATTTTCCATATTATTCGTTATTTCTTATTTTATTCAAAGTTTTTGGTCAAATTCCAAATTTTCTCTCAAACCGTATACTTTTTCTTTAGTATAGATAGTATTTATTTACCTCATGATATGCTGTAAAACCTAATTAATCACGAATTTCTAATTTTATGTACTCTTGTCTCCGATTGTACCTCCCAAACATCCTTAAGGAAATGCGAACATTAGTTCAGGATAGGAACAAGTCAAAGAGCGGAGGTGCGTATCCAACCAGTCATAGGACTGACGACCCTATCATGATGTTAATATGCATAAACAATTGCTCGTATTATATTTTATTGGATTTATGCACCTATTTATTTTGTCATAACCAACAACTTACCTCGATTGCATAGTGAAGTACTTTAGCTGCTGGATGCAACTCAATGTTTTCAAAAGGTCCAACATGAGGTTTTTGCCATCCACCCAAATCTTTGTGATAAGACACCTTGAACATGTGATCGGTGAAAATATGTCCGAATTTTAGATCTGCCACTTCCGGTTTCTGTCGAAGTTGACTGGGATCACAAAGGGTTGTTTGAAGATCACTGTACTACAATAAATTAATGAAATGTTTTATCCATTGCATGTATATATACCTCGTACAAGGCAAAAAATCATTTCTTATTCTACAATACGAATGACATTATGTATATACTTATTAATTGCTTCTGCTTTTTGTTTCAAAGAAGAAGGAAGAGAATAAAGGTATGAATACGTCTTATATATCGTTATCTATGCCAGAATTTAGCTACATTTTATCTAAATTTGATACCCGAAAGAATTACCTCTTCACATTTCAGGATATTTTTTATGCTCAGGTCCACTTATTGTATTTGAAAGTGATTTTCGTGAAGATTTATTAAAAATTTAAAATATCGATAAAAATCTCAAGGGCTCATGATTCTAATTTTATGGCTTTGCATTTTAGAATTTTAATTGTTTTTTTGTCGTTGTTGACTTACTTTAAAGGTATATTCGCTTTCCGTTTCATAATCCAAATTTTTAAATTCTTCTTTCACTTTGAGGTAACAGCTTCTGGCCAGTTGCCTGAAAAATTTGTGCTGTTGTTCTAAAACTAATCTGCAAGCGCACTAAAAATAAAGCAGTATTAATATTGTATCCTTTAAATTGGCGGAAAAGTATTTTAATTAAAATCTAACAAGCTTTAAGAGTAGGAGAGGAGAGGTCAATAAGAAATAGGCGAGATAGGTTGGTAGGACACCTTCTCTCCATGAAGGGCTGGTTGGAGACTTACTAAAAGCAGAAATTGGAGTTAAGAGGGATAGAGGTAGACCTCGATTAGATTACTGCTCACAAATAGAGGATGTTCTAGTTTTCTAGTTTTAGGGAAGGGATTATGCTTTTTTTTAAATTACTATCACTATCACTATCACTATATAGTATAAAACAAAGTCGCTTCCCGCTGTCTGTTCCTATGTATGCTTAGATCTTTAAAACTACGCAACGGATTTTAATGCGGTTTTTTTTAATAGATAGAGTGATTCAAGAGGAAGGTTTATATGTATAATACATGCATAATATAGTAGGGAAACACTGATAATTTTAGAGGTTTCTAATGTGATGTCGTAAATAAACACATTTTTTGCGCTTACATTTGCAAACGCTGGCTGAACCCTACGAGATAGATCAAAATAATGTACTACAATATTGTACATCTTAAAAGGGTCTACGAAAAAGTCCGGGATGGTATATGTCTATCTCTTAGGGATAACCGACAATAACCATTTTTATCCTTTACTTTTTATGAGAAATAATGACTTATTTACGAAGCGGTTGTAAGCAATACAGCATTAATTTTTGTCTAATTAAGTACCTCAAATACATTGTGAATTTAATATAGATCAATATGGCCCTTTACAGCATGTAATTTAAATGAATATTTTCGAAGGTATTACAAATTTAAAATGCAGGGACATAGCGGTTGCGGCGGTACCGGCCGGGAGGCCGGTTTGTATTGTCTAATGACAAAAAAACTGTGAATGTTGTATATAAAGACATTCTGTAGTATATTTAGTATTAGCGTTGCACCCGTGCGAAGCTAGGGCGGGTCGCTAGTCATATATAAATGTAAGTGAAAATAGAAATAGGTGCATCTGGTATTTGAGTTTTAAGGCGTTTAAATATGCCTAATTTTTTCATGTGGTAAGCGCCTTCACCATATATTACAAATCACAGTAGACATTTAATCAACATCAAACATTTAGGAAGTTCCTATGTAGGAATTAATTCTCACAACAGAAATTACGTATTTTTTATTTTGTTATGGCGTTTTATTTATTCTTTATTTATACATATTTTGCTTATTCTGTAATACCTACTCGTGCTACATCAGGTCATTTTTTTTGTATTGACATTAAGATCTTTCGTATCTTTTGCGGCAGAAAGTGGTACTTATAAATAAAAAAAATCTGCACGCGCATTGTACTGGAATTATAGTCATTTTATCAACTAGATACACAAGGTCATTGTTCAATAATACGAATCGGAATTACAATTTCAATGCCCCAACTAATGTCCATGAACTTGAACTTGATATATTTGCTAAAAATTGTTTATCTTCTTATGCTAATTTTAAACAGTTGCAATCTTTTTAATAGAAATATGAAAACCGTAAATTTCGATTAATTCCTGATTATCAAAAAATGTGACTTTTTCAAAAAACAGCAAAATATTTTTGTCGTTTTATAACAAGTGTTATATTTATGACTGCTATTGTTTGTAATAAAGGGCATTCCCGCTCGGATGGTGGAGGGAAAACGAGTGGAAGGGTTGGTTTTATTCAGTACCTAGCGGAAGCGAAGGCTGTGAAGCTGAAATTTGAAATTAAGGATGATTGGAAGGTATGTCAAAATTCTACGAGACAAATAAAAATTTGGAAGAACGTTCCTCATTCAATTTTAAAACTCCTGTAAAAATTACAAATCGATTCACTAAACCGTTAAAAACTTATTGAAATTTTAAAAAATTGTAATTTTACACGTCATTTTATGAAGATTCGTTAACCGAAAAAATTAAATTTATTTTTATTAACAGAAAAAAAGCTACCAGAAATTTCAAACTTTTATAATAAGTACTTGAACTCTGGAGAATCACTTTAGCGTAAGGTTATTCAAATTCACTAAATGGTTATCGAGGAAAAAATGAAAAATTAGCTGAAAATCTCGTTTTTACTTGATAATATAATGATAATATTTATAATTGTCTGAAATAAATTCAATTTTAAAGTTTTAATTATTATTTAAACATATTAAAAAGTTTTACGCTAATTATTAATAGAGATTGAATCTAAATATTTTTTTGTTTCGAAGTTGAAATCAAGGCATATTTACTGCCAAAAGTCAGTTAAAATTTTTCCATATTATTCGTTATTTCTTATTTTATTCAAAGTTTTTGGTCAAATTCCAAATTTTTTCTCAAATCGTATACTTTTTTTTTAGTACAGATAGTATTTGTTTACCTCATGATATGCTGCAAGATCTTATTAATCACGAATTTCTAATTTTATGTACTCTTGTCTCCGATTGTACCTCCCAAACATCCTTAACTGATACGTATCAGAGAGAAAAGATAACATTATGTAGAAAACACAACAAACTTCTTCACCTCCAGCTACTCACTTTTTTTTTTAATTTTCGTGGAAGAGGGGAAATGATCAAAAGACACCCAGCCATCAGTACGACTGAATCCGAAAAAAAAAAAAAACGAGTAGCTGCATATGAAGAAGTTTTTTATGTTTTTTACATAATGTTATTTTTTCTCCCTGATACGTATCACTTAATAGCACTTAACGCTTGGTGCATTGGTGTATAGCACTTATATTAGGTTATGTTATGATATAAAAGGTTCTCTTATAGCTATATGCTCCCCCCCCCCCAAATAAGAACGAAAACCAATCAGGTGAGCCCATCGCCTATACAATAACTATTTATTTATTTTTGCTCGAACTTTTACTTCTACCCTCGGTTTGTCCATGGGTGAGCAATAAAACACTTGTATGATGTTCTGCAAAGCCACGTCAACCCCCCCCCCCACCAGTTGAGAGTGTCATACGTCTAGGCATTTTATGAAGAATAAATTTATGCAGTTTATCTCCATCTAATTAATTAAGTAACTTATTCAATGACGCGTTTATATAAATCTGAAGGTACCTTTTTTTTCGTTAAACATTAAACATTAAGCATTAATGCATATCAAACTAAATTATTACTTACTAATTAGTTAATTATAAGCGGAAATAATCTTTCATTGACAATAATGTAACGTCAAACAATTTATTAGCGTCATGAGAAGATATCTTTGTTTTTCTGATATACAGCGTCATATTGTTGTTTATAAATAATTGTATTTGCCCTTTTCCGTATTTTTTTTTTATTAAAATTACCTACCGAAGATGGCGCCGAATGTTAAAACATTGTGTTGAAGTTATTTTTATGATCGATCTTGCCTTTCATCCATTGTGAAGAATGCTCGTTAATTAGATGTTTGTTTAAATTAATTGATAATAAGTACAAATTCAACGTTTATCTACACGATTAAAATAATATGCTCATTATTGTTATACATAAAATAAATAAAAGATATTTTGTGTTTGTTAAATATATTAATAAGGATAAACGGTTGACTTCTGTAAGCAATTTTTAATAGATCGTTTACTAAAATCTGCAGCAGATGTTAATTAAGTAGGTACGTCTATATATCTCGCACTTATACATAAATGTTTCAGCTTGTTACAATTTTTAAAAGAATAGCGTTTAATAATGAAATATTATACTGAAAATTCAATTTCTGAATTTTTTACTCACTACACGCTACCTCAAATTAATGAGGGAAAAACTGTTGCTGTTGTCACACCCTCGCCGGGAATCGAACCCGAGACCTTTGGCTTTACGCACCAATGTTCTGACCAGTAAGCTACGAGAGGTGACAACAGCAACCACCACCAACCGACCTACAAGGTTAACGATCCGTCGAACTGATATAACTATATACTGAATATACTATGATTAAACATACATACAAGTTAGACATCTTTTTAGAAGTGAGTTAGTTTATCGTTTAACAAGTTTAGTAAATGTGAAAAACACTTTAGAGAATTGGCTACAATATCAACTTTGTTACATTTTCTCTAAGATGTATGACCATTATTCGTACATACAGGGTGATTCTATATAAAGTCCTATTTCGACGTATGTGTAGGGCTCTATTTTTTGACTGTAATACTTTTGATAGTGACTCAGGCAAATCCGCTCTGTTTGAAAATGGCGAAAGAAAGAAAGTCAATATTTTATGAACTATTTCAAGAACTACCAATGATATTAATGATATTGAGAAATTCACGTACGCAATTGATGGAGGGATGATATTACATCGTTGTAAACAGGGGCGGCCTTAGTTATTGGAAGGTTCGGGGCCGGTAAATTTTTGCGAGGCCCTCGTCTTTGTGGAATTAATTTTAATGACGATACTTGAAAAATGCAAAGTGATTTATAAATAAGTTTACAGTTTAAATTAAAAAACATTGATAAAGACAAAGATAGCAAATTTGCGGCTTCTTTTAAGACCATTAAGAAATTCAAATAAACATTACTAGTATGTACTATTACTATCTACCTAATATTTTTCTAATTAGATTGTTGCGCGAGTGTGCGAGGCCCCTGCAAGAGCGAGGCCCCGGGCGGTTGCCCTGTTCGCCACCCCCAAAGACCGCCCCTGGTTGTAAATGCCAACTAGAAGAAAAGTTCAGGACTGAAAATAGTCGAGTATTTAAGACTAATATCATTAGTGTCCACAACTAATGCGTATGAAGGGAGTGTTCTCAGGTACAAGTGGAAGCATGTATGGTTGGTAGAGATGTGCAAAATGCTCTTTTAAAAGTATTTAAATACAAAATTCAAATACTTTTTTGATTTGTTACTTCAAATGTAAAATACAAAATAGATTTCTCTTTTGTATTTTAAATGCTAAATGCAAAATACGTATTTTCAAAACACTTTTTTCTAAATAGTACAAAACCTTGCAGGTATTTACTCATTTCTTAAATACCGGAGTTTTTCTGGACTAATAGTGTTTGCCATTGATGGAGAAAAATTACAGGTCACTTTGCATTAGTGAAGGTCCATTTTTACTTTTTAACAGTTCTTTATTAGCTTTGTAAAAAAATAAAATAAAAATTCAATTTCTTACCATTGTTTGAAAAGTATTAAGGAGACTAGACGTGTCTTTACGATTTTTTCTATAGAATGGTAAACACAACCAGTACTGTGTAACGATTTTTTAAAACGCATATGCTTTTTTATAATAAAACACAGTAATGTTAAAATGCAGAATGATAAGAAATATTTTAGACTTTTATCGAATATTTTTAATAGATATTAGAACCGATTAAAATACCTGCTGGAAAACGAAGGTTATAAAATACGTTTTTTCCAATTCTTGAGATTCCAAAAGTTGTGTAATCATTTTTATATTTTTCAAAATCGCCGACATGTGTCAAATAAATATGTAACAACCACTTTCGAGAGAGGAACAACAAGAAAGTAAGTAAACAGAGGAAGAAAATTTAATTCAATTTACAGAAAAGATGGGAGGGACTATTTATAAAAAGAAGCGTTACCTTTTGCTTCCAAAAATTGAAGCAATTCGTTCAAGGTGTATGCATAAAAAAAGCAAAGGAAAAGGTTTTGTTTCAAGGGTTTGCTTTAAAGTAAAAGGTTTTACATAATTAGTATTTACAAAAAGAAGCATTTGCTCAAAAACTAAAGGATTTACTTCTTAAAAAAGGAATCTAGGTACACAACAACTTTTCTCGCTCTTACCAACTTTTCAGTAGCTGCCCAGGCATTACACATCTTATAACGTAAAAATTTATGTATTTGTAGGAGTGTTTTTGCGTTAAAAAGTTTAGTTGTATGTAGGGTTGCCACCCGTACTTTATTATAAAGTATTGTACTCTATTTCGACTGTGCGTACGTTATACTTTACAAGACACATAAAGTACGCAAAAATACTCTATTTAAGACCTTAAGTAAACATCGTAATTTTGTAAGCGATTATTCGAAATTCAGAGTATTTTTACATCAATAATATTGCAAGGCATATTTACGGAACAACCTGATTTCCCAAATCTGTTCAAAGTAGTGTCACTTTTGCTGTTCGGCCGCTTCAGTATTTACAGAAAGAGTATTCTCTGTTATGAACACAAAGTGGCGGGACGACAGGAATAAAGCTTCATTAAAACTAATTAAAAATGGACTTTTAGTTTACTAAAAATCTTTGTTTGCTATGTTTAGAGGCTATTAATATATTTAAGAGCGACAGCAATTTGTTACTGGCTGCTAGGTATAAGAAAAAATATGTTTTTAAAAACAAAAAATAAAATACTTTATTTTTATGCTGAGTACTTTTTTTTTAACCATTTAGTCGAGGAATACTTTATGCAAAGCCTGAAAAGGTGACAACCCTAGTGTTGTGCTTGTTATGGCCGATATGGTGCATTTACTTACAACAAAATATTACAAACCAAGACGTACACCACGAGAATCAAATTTCAAAACGTTATTTAGATTTGAGGAGGAGAATGTTGTGCGATTGACGGACCACTTTCTTGACGCGTATCCTGAAACACGTGGAGCAGCCATCATGTCACCTGTTCAGAAAATGAAAATATTTCTGCGTTGTTGTGCTAACCGTTTTAAATTTGCTAACTTTCAAGTAAATAAGTAATGTATTAAACAAATAAAATAAATAGAGAAAGAGCAGACTTGGATCACTGCCCATTAGAAACAGAAGAAGCGCACAAAGAAAAGCAAATAGAAAGTTGGAGTGAAGAAGGAATAACGAAATTCAAGGAAATTGAGAAAGTGGAATTAAAATATTCTGCTGGAATAAGTTATGGGATTAATAAGGAAAATTAAAGGTTCGATAAATAAAAAGAAATTAAAAACAACGAAAAAATCCAGGAAATACTTTTTGGTACTTGATATTCAAGATTTCTCTGGACTGGATTTTAGAGAATTAATTGAAAGAGAGTTTCGTACATGCTTATTATATGTACTACAGAAAATTCTAAAATTAAAATTTCATTGTTTAAATCATAAATACGTCTGTTTTGTTAACAACGCCATTATTTAAATTTCAAAACAACTTTTGACGCATTGACTTGTTTATTAATGATGTTGTAACTAGTCTCAATTACCAGTTGCGTGAAAACCACTTTTCACTTTTCAATTTTCATAATACGTAAATCTAAACTATTCATAGGGAAACGATTGTTCTATGGAATAAATGCAGCTACTTACATTTAACAGGAAATTTCTAATAGACAACGAAACGCAAACGCAATCATTTTATGCGTACAATTTTAAAAGAAGTTACATATCGTAGTGAAAGTATTCAAACGTCAAAATTTCGAATTAAAGAAATCTGGAAAACCCTTACTCAATTACAGGATGCTATGAGATGTGTGATTATACAATTGGGTCAGTTTAGGAAGGCGAAGTCAAATGTTTTGGCCATTGTTTTAATTTTATAAAGCTTCCTAAAAAGATACAAGCCCAAGACATTGACGCAGAGATAGGAAATTTGGAAAATAACTTCCCTTTGTGAAGTAAGAGGTCAACTAAGAATGGATTTTGTAGCAATGAGATATTTAGAAGAATTTTTGTAGGATTAATTTCAATACATTTAAGTGTCACCCCTCGTGGCTCAGTGGTAGAGCAACGGTGCGTAATGCCAGGGACCCGGGTTCGATTTCCGGCGAGGGCGTGACAGCACCAACAATTTTTCCTCATTAATTTTAGGTTATTTGTAGTGTTTAAAAAATTCATTCACTTTAATGTAAGATTAGATTCCTTAAAATTTCGACCTAAAGTTAAAGGAGGTGAAAGGGAAACGTCAGGACTACATTTATAGAAAACTTTTGCGTTTTATTCCCACCATATGTAAAATGTTATCAGTGGTATACTACTGCCTTAGTATTTGCTTATATTATCTAAGAAAATCACACAAAAGCTTGAACTGAGACTCTTCCGCCCTAGTTACCACCACAGTGTATGTGAGGGTAATGTTTGGCCAGCAGCGTTAGCTGGTGGGATTGAAACATCAAAAAAAATTTTTTTAAGACCCAAATACAGAATTGATGGTATGAAAAACTTATGGTGTTTTATTCCCAACAGTTAATGTCAGAAAAATAATTTTTTGGATCTTCCCATAGATTGATTTCTTTTAATTACTTCATCAAATGCACTATCTTCATGCAACAGTTGACGCTTTAGCATGTTTTGATTTTAATTCTTCATTTATAAATTCAATAACAGTTCTACGCCATCTTTCTGGTCTAGGAGCCTAGCAGCGGCAGATTTTGGAGTAACAGAAGAACTTTATTCCATCAGTGATCTAAAGGTAGATTTGGTTCAGGGGAAAGTGTACGAATGCAGTGCCAATGTCACCTTTGCACCAACCCTTCAGATCATTATCATTACTCAGTCTGTGTTTATTTTTGAGGAACCAATGTTTGTGCTGTTTTTACCCTAACTTGAATCGTGCTTTACATTTCAGTCACAAATTATTCTGGAGAAACGAGACCGATATTTATAATTGTTAATAGTACATATGTAAATTGAATATTAACAGTATGATGTATATTTATAGGAATTTTAAATAAATAGACTTTTCTAAATATCTAGCTTTTGAGATATTACTAGAATGTTTAGAATGTGAGAAAATGGCCTGTACAAAATTTTTAGCGTACATTATTATCTACGGAAACTCGTTAATGACACGCTTTATCTCTTCGTTATCCGTTTTTTACGAAAGCGTATTAATTGGTGAATACTGACTTTGGTAAAACTTTGATCATAAAATTTTCTGAAAGGAAGTACTTTTTTCTTTGGCATATAATGAAGATAAAATAAGACTAGTGGCGAGTTGAGATTGGTATCGAGATATTTTTTTAGATGCAGTCATCAAAGGGCGGAACCATCTTTTGGTAGGGTATCTACCCTTGTATCATTGTACCAAACATGGCATGGGTTAGTTATTTTGGCCCAAACCTGGCTGGCTTTGCTTGGTCTACGACTGAACAGTCAATACTGAACCATGACTTGGTTAACAGTACTAACCCAAGATTGGGCAGCCTATATTAGGCCAAGACTTCATGATCAATATTAGCCCAAAATTGGATATCCAATATTGGGCCCAGACTTGGTGTCTTTATGTCATGGTTTCTGCAGTTCAGCTGCAAATAATTCTTCTATATATTTCCTTATTTGCCATTGACACTCGTTTTAATTTGAAAAAAATTGGTCTGAGCACACTTTGGTCGGTGCTAATACGACTAACTTCCCATTAGATAATACAGTTATTGTAAAGTACATTCGTTTCTAAAGTTTGAAAAAAACGCGGCACAATAATAAATAACAAACAATGTTTGAGAGTTCGTCATTTTATAAACCCATAAGAAACAGTATTTCGTCTGAGAAAACCGAATTGATAGAGTACTTGCATCAGTCAATTGGTAAATACTATTTTTTATTGTTTATCGATTGTTTATAACAATTCATTTTGTTATAAACAAATTTTTATTATAATATGTTATTATAATATGTTATTCCCTGTCTTGAATAATGATATTTCGTTATTATTGATTCCGTAACTTCATTGTTGTGATTAGATTAGAACGTATTTTAATTAAATTGTTTGTAATTAATTCGTTTTTTTTTTTATAAAAAAAAAACGGCTTGACCGATTTCGTTCAAATTTCTTTCAGATCTTCATTATGATAATATCTTTCGAAAAAATTTTGGTTGAGGGCGATATCTCAATCCGTTCTTGAGATATCGAAAACGAAAAAAATGCTGACATACGAACGTACGTACATACGTACGTACGTACGTACGTACGTACGTACGTACATACACACATCATCAAAAAAATTGGCTAGCATGCTACTAATATGTTAAAACGTGGAAATATAATGAAAATTCCGATTTCACTTTTCGACCCAATTACAATAACTTCCTAATGGGAAGTTAAAAAGACATTTATGCCAAAATAGTGTGTTTATAGTGAAAGATCAGAGCCAAAATAGGATTGCAAATAATTTTATTGATGTAAAATCAACATAAATTATTGTACATCAAAATATTTACAACCCCATTTTCGAAGTGGTCTGTATTCTGTCGAAACTGCCAGACGCGGATCGCGATTTCGATCTTTTTGGATCTCATCACCACGTCATTTGTAGTATTTTCTAAAACGCGCTGTTAAGACAGCAGGTAAAGGTTGGTCTGTGTTCTGTCGGAGCTGCCTGCGACGCGCTGATGAGATCCAAAAAGATCGAAATCGCGATCCGCGTCTGGCAGTTT
>NW_020439034.1:329384-332124 GCF_000699045.2 Agrilus planipennis | reverse complement strand
TTAAGATTATTTCGTACACTGAATAACTTTCAAAAATATTTCAGAATTGCTTGTTTTCATTTAATTTTTGATTGTGTTACAATTTAATTTCAATTAATCAATCTAGACAACAATGTATCTTGTGTGAAACTTTTTGATTATCAGTCTTGCGTCAATTTAATTAGATATTTTATTATTTCGTTAGGTGCTCAACCGTTAAATATCATTTAGACCACCACGAAAATACTTATTACAATTTTATTGCATTCAGGAATGCTTACAAAAGGGAATTCCAATGTATACAGCGGAACCTCTTGGCCGATTTTAATTCTGATCGGGGTGGTACATTGTTAGATCAGAGGTAGGGAACTTGTGAAACGATTATAGTTTTTGTATAGTTTTATCAATTCCAGATGACTTAATGTTAGGGTCATGAATGTCCACTAGAGTTGCAACACTGTAGTTCTGTAATTCGTGTTATGTTTAGTAAATGGTAACACGTTATTTACCTAATTCTGTTAATTTTTTTAAAATGTTGTGATTTCTACCATTAAATGTTAATTAAAAAACAGAGATTTCTTAATGAAGGTCGCATAAGAAACTCACGGAGACCGCACGTTCCTTACCACTGTAACAGACCCTTATTTAGCATCTCGAAGATACCGGTTCAATTGTTATTTCTTCTGCCCTGGTTCAATTTTTTCCGACTATTTAGGAAAATGTTTGGTGGTTATTTCACAGGTGATGCTTCATTCTTTTATTGACTTCATTTTATCTTTTCTTCCCAGTCACTGCCTACTCGTTTACACAATTCCTGAAAGGAGACTTAAGACCACTAGCATTTGTAGCTGCTAGGATTGAAACACAAAACCTTTTTTTCCTGGTTTTACTATTTGGCGATAGTTCTTCTGCTGACCAGACATTACAGAGATTCTCCAAGTTTTAGCATTACAAACATTGGCATTGACAAAATGGATATAATTGTTCGGATAACTGATAGAAGCAAAAGGTGAAAGTTGTGTACTGTCGTTATGAATTTAATTAATAACATATTGTGTAAGTAGTGCTTAACCTTGCAAATTAAAGAGATTGCTTAATTAATTGTCAACATTATTTGAACTAACAAAACAGTAAGCGGTACATTATACACCATTTGGGCTAAAGTGGTCCTTATGCTTATAGAAGCTTCGCTTGCTTTTTGTAACATAAAATTTTGACTCACACGCATTTCATTTTATTTCCCATTCTGTAATGAAAACATTTACGTGCAGAGCCAGTAATTTTAATAATAAAAGAACAAAAACAGTAGTGATGAGCAAAGCAAGACCAATATTAAGACTGGGATAATCTTGGTTTTGCATATTTGGTCTTGGTTTTGGTTTTGTAAATATAGTCTAGGTTTTAGTTTTGGCTTTGCTTGTTTAATGATATTTCCATTTTTTTTATAATCCTTCTAAGCACAAATTTTTCTATTTACCGACACAATCGTTGTCTTAAATGCTGAAATTTTCTATCATAAATGCAAACTTTTACAGAAAATAGTATTGATAGTTGTGAGAGTTATGAAAATTCGAGAACTTACTGTTCCTCCAATTCATAGATTTACCCTTCCTTCAATGCATAAGTTGACAACAAACGAACAGTGGTACAATTTCTTTTTTTTATATTTAGTATTAAAATCTAGTAAAGCAACCTAAAAAATTCAAATATTAAAATTTGTGGTTTTAAGAAAAGAATATATTAAATCTGCTTCAAATAATTTAACTTATAAATCCACAAGAAATAATAATTTTTCGTTTAGTCTTGCGTATTTGGTCTTGGTCTAGTATATTCGGTCTTAGTCTTGTTAGCTCGGTCTTAGTTTTGCTAATATAAAGACAGGCTAATCAAAGTCTCTATGTCCATAAAAGTTGTTTCGAATTTCGAATATAAATAGCGATAAATTTTTGCTTACAATTAGTAGTTATGAACTACTTCAAAAGTCGTAATTATATTTACAAATTAGGTTATTAATGTTAAATGAAGTAGGTTAACTATACATGTTTGATGATTTATAAAAATGCACTTTTTAATGTTTTCTGTTTGTTTTCAAAAAAACTTTTTGATAATGAACATTGCATACTCTATCAATTATTGGATTTGGTTTTATTTTTGAGTTGATTTAATTATTCAAATTATATTATGGTTCCTTCCTGTGAATATTCAAAATTTTTGTTGTGTGAATTAGCTTATTGCTGTGAAGTACTATTCAAGAATTAATTTTAAGCAGTCTTTTTATAGATCTTGATTGTTTTTAATCCAAATTTATAAAATCTCATAACCGAAAGGTTCGCTCAGTAACGAAAGATAATAGATGAATAAACAAAATTATTTTGTAGTGTTAAATGATAACATAGGTAGAATTATTATAAGCAATGTGTATGTTTATTAAGCTTATCATTAAATATTTTACATCCGGACAAATTAATTTTCTTGAATAGTCACGATTCGCCGTTTCTTTAGAATTATCCATTGTGTGTCAGGGTATAAAAACCGATTTAATATATCGTGGGGGTTACAAACGCTTTTTCTTTGTAAAAATTTATCTTTCAATTCATCGCTGCTGTATTCTGTAACCAATTTAATCTATTATGGAAACTTTAAATTTTGATATAAGTTATTACAGAACAGTTTAACAACAACTTCTTATTATAATAATAATAATGAAAAATAGTTAAATGGTTAAAAATATACTTCATGTTATTATAATATGTTATTCCCA
>NW_020439034.1:296760-328555 GCF_000699045.2 Agrilus planipennis | reverse complement strand
AATAATTTAAAATCATTAGTAGTTTTCTAAATGTAAAATCCTAAATTACAAGAAAAAGAAAAATTATTTATTAAGTACTTATCTAAATCTAACATGATGTTATAACTTCTGTTAATTAAATAATTTTCATTGGTTTTTCAAAACTTGGGTGCAACTCTATTTCACTTTTTTATTTTAATAACTTAATAAACCTAGTTTGTAGTTTCAAGCTTAATATTTTATTGAACGTTACTCCAAAACTAATAAAAAGAAGTTTAAATTTAAATAGTTGTTCTTTAAACAATAATAACCGACTCCCCAAACCGCAAGGAAAATAATTTTTAAAATATACAATGATTACAATTTTAAATTGATTGTAAATTTATTTTACACTTACCCTTTTTGCTGTGATAGCCATTTCGGTGAACTATAATGGACGTATTAAAATAATCACATAAACTAAAAGCGCAACCGGTAGTAAAAAGACGGTTTTTCAAAATCACAATTCGCAACACAAATCCAGGTATTGCCTTAAATAATTGCGATAATTGAATGTCTTCGTTGAGTATTGTGCCCGCTTGTTGACGTCCTGTTTAACAATTATTCTTCGAAAATGGTAATCAGTATTATTTATTCGAGGCGCTTGGGCTGTTTAGTAAAAGAAATTAACTCTAAACTGTAAACTGTATACATGTTAGTTAAAGATAAACTTTTGGTGATGCAACTAATATTAATGATAACAACTAATTAAAACATTATTACAGCAATACATTATTGTAAGATTTACAGCAATAGTGCGGATTTACAAATAAGTATAAAAATGAATAAGTATTAACGGCATTTATTACGCATTCAATAAAAGAAATTAACAAAAGTATTAACAATTAATATATTGTTTAGTTTTTTCTCATTTCATTTCATTTCATTCTTGAAAGTAGCTTCAGCCACCATTTTGGTAATAATGGCACTAAGTCCGGTTAATTGTAGCGTAAATTAATGTACGCTTTTTTATCTGCATTTTATTTTGATTGTGGTTAAGCTTTTCACAAAAAATGCTTGGTTTCTATTTTCTAGAATTAGTCACCAGGATTTCTTGTTAGAAAAGGTGTCGATTTTTTCAGAAATATTTTTTTTATTACATAGAACATTATTACTATAAGTAAGAATAATTCATAATCAATTTTATCGACAAATTATAATGCTGCTTAAAAACTTAAATGCAGATTATTTTATAAACCTAAAAGTGTCATTCGATGTTTAGAAGATTTACGTTTGATGTTACCACAACGATCCCTAAATAAAGTGATAAAAACAATATCTGTTTATATCGTTTTGCATGTAACTCCGGTTTTTATGATAATAAAGTGCATGACCCCTGAATACTGATTTTACGAATATTATTGAAGTTGTTTTACCATTTATAACGTTGAACATGTTTATTAAACATGCTACTTCATTTTGTCTTAAGCAACCGTTGTGTTTTATAAACAAGAACTACATAATCAGCATCCTCTTCTAGAAAAGTTGCTTAAAACATGGCTACTCATAGTTATAAATAACATTTTAAGTATTTAAGTTCGATTTAAGATGGAAGGATTTAATTTAATCATGGAGGAGTTTTAATTAAAGTTCGGATTTCAGTATATTAGGTATAATCTTTATTTGTTTTTTCTTTTTTATTCTGGAAAAACTGCGTTTGAGGGAAAAGATGCAATATAAAATTTTTCTGATTTGTTCATTCAAGAATTTAGTAGCATTTATTACACAGAGTTTTAAAGTAACTGCCATATTTACTGTTTCCACATTCTGTTAATTTGATTAAAATTGCATATACAGTTTATTATTTTACTTCAAGATGGTGGTACGGTTTTGTTTGTATTCCTGATATTTGAACACTTCTATATTTTGGCTAAGTAAATCGCAGTAACAGAGACCAAACAAGAAGAAACAAAAATAAATAAACTTACATAACCTAATATATAAAAAAATAAAAAAAAAATCGAATTTTTACAATTCTCCAAGTAATTATGCAATTTACTACTGTTTAGTGGGTATTTTTAAGTTACAGCATGAACAAATTAGTCCTTCTAAACATTTTGAAGGTAATTTACTTGTTTATCTATTTGTATACATTTATTATGGTGCATTGTCTTTTAAATAGCTTAGGGGTGGACATGCACGTCACATTACAAGTTGTTCACAATTAAGAACAAATGAGACTACACAGCCCCCATTTCCAGTACCTGAATTTACACCCCCCAAAAATGAAACATTGAAAAATAAGAAGGCACGGTACTAAAATGTTTAATTGCAAGTATAAATGGTATAAATTAATAAATAAATATTTTAGACTGGTTTATCAATCAAGGAAAAGGGGAATGCTAGAAAATGGATTACTTTTGAGTACTTTTATCCATAAATATTTAGATACAATGACAGAAAATCAACTTGACCTGTATGATAGGTAAATTTAACTTTGTTATCTAAAATATTATATTGTATTTGTCATGCATTAGTTTAATTGTTTTTCTAGTTTGATTAACAAACCTTCAAATGACTGGGATCTTTACTACTGGGCTGTAGGTGTCCAACCCACACCTCCTGAATTTGACAACGAAATTATGGACTTGTTTAAAAAGCATGTCCAAAATCTGAGCAAAGAACCTCGTATTAGACAGCCTGATTTGTATTAAATTTTATTACTGATATAATTTAATATCAATGTATAGATGTATTTAACATAAATATATGAAAATAGTAATTTTGTATTATTTATTTAAAAAAATAATAAGTGTGCAGGCAACTTTTTCTACATCTGTGTTTAGTGGAAGGTGCAATGGAAATTATTCTAGTTTTTACGTTTTTACCCGCGACTTTATTATTTCTAATTGTTTATAATAAATACAATTGTTATTAGGGATAAACAATTTAAAGAAGTAGTCTAAACTCTAGACTATACCCCGACAATCTGTCTGTCCTTAAACTTAGGCAGTACAGACAAGTATTTTTTATAGGTCTTTTTTATTTTATGAAAATGGCAATAATCATAGCCTAAAAATGACAGTTATTTTAATATTACCAAACCACATTTCAATTTTATTTGTATGTAAAGAATACAGTAGTTGCTGTAACTAATAAATAATAGTTAATTTTGTGTGTTGGGTTGCCTGTATGGCACATTAAATATTGTATAAGTTTAAGGCGTAAAAACTCCTATACAAGGTGATTCGTTATTAAGGTTATCGTAATCCCATTATCATTTTGCATGTTGCTTTATATTTTCTTTATAAGAATTGCAAAAAATTTAGACTTTTAAAATTAACATTTGCAGTTTAAAGAAGTCCCTATTTATAAAGTTAAAAATCAGTAGTTTACTGCTTTTGAAAATATTTTAAGAGGCGATATGTCTTATGTTCAAAACGGCTTAGACCTCTTCTTTTTAAACTTCTTTAAGCAGCAGAAAACTATTAAATTACATTTTACTATTTTTGATTCACTTTAATTTGTGATATAAAATCAAGGAAAAACAGTAAATAACAGCTAAACCTTCAATTTCAGTTGATTCCAAATTTACTTTTGCGGTCATCTTGCCTTTTCATTACGAAAGACCATATGCTTGCATACTGCTATTACAATAATAGACATTTGTAAAATATACTGGAGGTTTATATATTTTATTTTTATGTAGAAAACCAAAGAATGTTGCATGAGTGAATTTATTTAACAGATGCAGATGTGGTAATAATGTTTCGAGGTGTCCTGAAGATTAAATTGATCTAAATCGTACATGTGGTTCTTTTCTAACGATAAGTGATAATGTTGATTTTTCCTTTAGTTTTCTATAAAAATAAACTTGGCGCAGCTTTAGTATCGCTATACCTAGGGGTATACCCCTGGTTTATTTTGTTTAACGTGGTGATTCCTACTTCATGAGTGCAGGATGGGATACGCTCATGCAACCAGCGAACGGTGACCGAACCCTCCACTACATATTTCTCCCAGGAGGTGAGCAAAACTCCTAAAACCCTTCGATGCAGGCGGGATCTATAATCCCTACCAGATTTAGTAGGCTTTGTACCTGAGTAGATATACGCTACTCACCCATCGAGGTGTCTACAAGTTCAACTTCAGATGGTCGGGCAGTTATGAAGATTTCCAACTTGAGGCCCCCGGGTCTTCCTTAGTACCAGTCTTCGTCACTGATTGGATGTTCGAGAGATGAATCCCTTTCTCAGAGACGGGAAAAACAATTATTCAAGCACAAATAATAATTTTAGTAGGCCGTACTCCCTCAAAGTTATATTGACCAGAGATCTATGGACAATTGTTCTGAAAAATTCGAAGATGCTACCCCCGACCGCAAAGCTAATAATGATCTCACTTCGATTCAACAGAAAGGACTAGCTGACTTCCGCGTAGAACAACAAAGAAGACTGAAAAGTAGCCCAAACTGGGAAAGAAAAAAAAGGTGCTCCCAAAGTTGTTGAGGAAACAGGAGACCGCTCGACGATAAGAAGCTTACTGATATCTGTGGACACCTGGACGAGAGTTTTGGACGCTGATAGATTAGTGGAAGTGGCTATGGTAAAGCCTGTGACAAGGTCCTCCACAATAGGCTTCTGATGAAACTCTCCTCACTAGGCATACGCGGGAAGATCCTCGATTGAATCCGAAACTACTTGTTGGAGGGTTGATGATTCCATCTCTACACCAAAGTCGGATTGTACTTGACCAACTTCAAGTAGATCTTTACTCCATGATGACAAATTATTTATCTCACTGAACGAGTCTAAGTGCAAACTCCTCCATCTACGGACAATACTCTCTGGCTCAATTACTGTCTGGGAAACATTGTCTTGGAACCCACGACTATCCACACAGATCTCGGTGTTAACATAACAGAAAATTTGAAACCTCTCACAAAAAGGCAAATAGGACTACAAAGGCGAATAGGACTACTTCGTGTTGAGGAAAGCTTTCGGCACAAAGAACACTCAGTTAGTTAAAACCATCCCTGCTATGAAAAGGTCGCCTAACTTGAGAGGTTCTAGAGGAAAATGACCACAATGACCTGAAATGTCCACAAAGATGCGCTGGGAATCGTAATCCTCAAACATTTTATGATTGTGTGTTATTTGATTTTGTAATTTTTTCTCTGCAGCTTATCCTAAGTATATTGTGGGGGTATTCCATAATAGATGTTTAAACACTTTCCAATAAGTGCTCGTGAAAACAAGTATATTTTCGGGTACAATGTTGCATAATATAAAGTTATTTTAAGCCTCTAACTGAATATGTATTTTCTAGAAGAACAGTACATAAAAGTTTTAAAAGCTACCATTAACCCCAGGTTATTTTTACGAGGTTCAAGACCAGAACCATTTGTAGGTAAATCTATTTATGAACAGAATATTTTGTTATATAATGCAGTAACGGTTCGTAGACTTACTCTACGAATGGGAACAGTAGTAAAGGAACTTTAGCTGTTTAATATTATAAAAATGTCCTATATTGATCTTTTTAATGTTTTAATCTAGTGTTAATTTATCCTATTACTTAATTTAGCCCGTTTATCGCAAGTAATTGTTTGGTTATTCAACAGAAAATCAATAGAATTTATTTCTAAATTATGAATGTAATTCAAATGTGCACAAAACAGTCAATAAGTCAAGAATAGAGATGTAGATTATCATTACCATAAATTTTCACTGCGGCACTGAATATTTTATTACGGAAAATAGTAATATAAAACAGTTAGGTTAGGATTATAAGGTTACGGTAGGAAAAGACTACACAACCGCAAGGAAGTATACGTATATTGTCTGACATCAGGATCTTAGATTGCTAGTTTTTTTAAATACATGTGGTCTTAACAACAGTAATATATGTATGTAAAAGCGATGTCATCCAAACCAAAATTAAAAAGTATGACAGAACGCATAAATTTTCATTAAATCGAATTTTCTCAAACTCGAACGTAACTGGTTCGAATGCAAGAGAAGTTCCACTGAATTATTGAGCTGCACTATTTTATTTTATTCACATGTGTGCACATGGTATATAGTTGATGGGTGTGTTTGTATTTGTAATCTCGAAACTGCCAGTCTGTTCTCGAACGTGTAACTACATCTCTAAAGTCAGCCGTTTCAGTATTTGCCCCGTGCTATTTTGGTAGCTAAACATTTAAAAATCATAAACGAAAATAGCCCGCGAAACTCAGACGCCTTCATGAGCCTTTTTGAAGCATTCCTATAACGCACATTCGTAAACATGATCCTACACGTGTACGTATATACTTACAAATACATTTCGTATAACGATGTGTGTTACGAAAAAACTTAATAAAGTAATTCCAAAAATATTACCTATTTTTGTTTCTGTCGAATGAGTTCTTTTTTATTTTGCTCTTTTAAGGACAGTATATCAACATTTTAGAAACCTTTAAATTCCTAAGGGTTTTGTCTCTAAGTTTGAGAATAACTTCAAGGATTTGTTTTTGTACACATAGGCACTCTTCAAAGCCTAAACTTATATGCAAGATTTTTTTGACAAATTATTAAGTATATGGTCTTATTTAAAAATGGCAAATGGATATAAAAAATAGAGCTATTTCACAAATTTCTATAAACCATTTTTGTTTAAGTAAACTAAATTTTTGAAAAATGGATATGATTTTCACCCACACCGAGTTTGAACAGTTTCGGGATGATAATTCGGACCTGAAATTAGACGAAATACGTTTCCGTTTTTTAAAAATTACTTGCAATCAGCGATGGGTTCTCTTATTAGTTTATTTACTTTCTAGTACGTCCCAAGAGAAGGAAGTACGACATTCCCTCCTTGGAGATGGAAACAGACTCTCAGGAGAGGTCCTGAAAATTTTTTTGCTGTATCTTTACTTTAATTACGATGATTTTTTTGGATTTCAGGAATAAAAGCGCAACATAACCTACCACGTGGAAACCACTTTCGGTAGGGATCTAATAAAAAGGATTTTATTTTCCTCCTCGTAATTTCCACCGTTGCTTTCGTTTAGATGATTTTAATTTTCACTGGGAGAATTATAAAATCCGGTAAAAGCTATTACTTACACGGGACTGGTCATTGCGTTTTCGTCCTTGAAATCAAGAAATAACATCATATTTTCGATAGGGATATGGTATAATGGATTTTACCATTCCACGCGTGATAATTTCTATTCAAATGATGGTAAAATATTTCCCAATAATGAATAAATGCGACTTCTTAACTGGGGGTGAATTTTATGTTTCCGTTGCTGAAATGAAGGGAAAACATCGTACTTTCTGTAGGGATATGGTGAAAACCATTTTTTGTCATGTTAGCGCGGAAAGCTCGTTTTGCATGCTATGAAATAGGGAAGAAATGGCCTCTTTCAGCCGTGTTTTAGTCGGGAGGAAATTAAATTAGTCTTTTGAGCGTATGCGCTCAAGTTTATGGGCATGCGCAGAAATCAGTTGTTCAATGACAATGTCTTTCTAACCTCTAAATCATTTACTCTTATTTCGCCAAATATCAATTTAATGACGAGCTTTTCGCACAAACATGACAAAAAATAGTATACGTATCTCTGTCTCAAAAATTGATACTTCAGACTACGTGTTTCTCACTCGTACGTAGTCTGAAATATCCACTTTTCAGACCTCGATACGTGATGTACTATTACCCTTTCATCTATGAAACCAGGAAAAGCTGCACTTTCGGGGCAAGGTATGGTAATAATTAGTGTATGGGTTTCGGGAAAAAAACATGGCACCACTTCCTGGAGTTTGCTGCCCTCATATTCGGCTCAGGTGGCAAATCACACCCCGGAGGGAATACTGTATTTGCTTCCTTTGGTGCATATAGGTAATATGCCCCTTCCAAAATCTGTCAAGATCTTCAACATCAATTTTAAGTATATGTGTTGAAATTCGTAAAGAACTTATGGGATTTTTTTGAAGAGACAGTCCAAAATATCATATTGTTAGTTATTTATTAAATAAAATATTAAAGCATTTGTTGTGTCATTGAATATGGGCGTAGTTTTCCTGCTTTTGGGTTTATGAAATGTATGTTACACATTTGATTATTTGAGTCTCTAATAATAATTGGATGTTTGAATATGGGTGTAGTTTTCTTGTAGATATTTTTAGGATTTTAAAGTCTATGCTACACGTTTGATTATTTCAACTGTGCAACATTAATGAAGTGATTTATGCGACGCTGTCTGCAACATTTGATTTTCTCAGAAATTCACTGGATTTACAATTTACAATTGAATAAACATGCACGAATGTTTACAAAGCAATTCTGTACTTGTGTAAATGTCTGGCACTTAAAATAATTGTCAACCATATATTAAATTCAATTGCTATAAATATTTGTGTCAACTGAAAAGCGAAAAACAGAAAATGGTAAGATTTTGAAACAATAGGTTTGCGTTTTGGTTACATAACATGTAACAGTCAAAATCCTCTACCGAGAAAATTTGCATGTAATACTAGTGTGTTCAATAATAGAATTTCAATACACGCAGGCATACGATTATAAACAATGTTAATTTTTTTGTAACTGGCGCAAAAATGTTCATTCTCAAAGTCATTTTACACCCAAGTGTTGGCCAGTTACTGACATGATTACGGAATGATTATTTCCGGAAACTTCCCGAAGGTTTCTCTTGTTTGTTAAGGCAGGGATCTTCGCTTTTTTAAATTGACTAAACCCAAAACACTAGATATTAATAGTCATTTAATCGTTGATAGGACATTTTGTAATTGTTGTTTTTATAATTGAAGGGTCGGCTAATCCATCAAAATGCGCAATTAAAGAGAAAGTCATAAATGAGAAACACGGATGTATACTCTTGATAACCAGTTTTTCAATCGGTCGATACAAAAAGCCGAAAACGTGTCCAATTTTATTAATGTAATTCGAAAAGTCCCAGAAACGAGTTTTCGATGATTTTCCATACATAGTATTCCTTTTTTGATCAATAACCTGTCACTGGTCCAGTCCAAAACGAGACTTTCGCCGAGGCAGTGCCCTAATAAAGAACCATATTAAGAAGAACCATAAAAGGCGATTGTTTGCTCATACACGGGAGGCGATTGTTGCGTCAGTTCCATGTGCCTACTTCCTACTATACTCACATACAAACACATAGACACACATCACAATGTACTTAATGAGTGTAGGCTATTTTTCAAAGAACACACGAATTGCACCAGCAATTAAACGTTTTAAATATGACTGAAGTTTTAACATTAAAATTCCTAACATACATATCATCATCATCATCATCATAAGGTCGTCAGTCCTAAGACTGGTTGGACACGCACCTCCATTATTTCCTATCCTGAGCTAAACTTCGCATTTCCCTAAAACTAGAACAACCCACATCCTTAACTATTTGCGAACAGTAATTTAATGTAGGTCTACCTCTACCCCTCCTGATTCTGCTTCTAATATGTCTAAATTAATAGTTCGCGAGCGTAGATGTGACTTCTTTTTATTGAAGCCGACTTGACTCTGCGGTATCCTCTGCTTTATATCCCGACTACTCCTTCTGTCCTGACTTATCTGACTTCCTAGATACCTAAAATCAGCCACTTCTAATCTTTCGTCTCCGATCTCTCTTTACCCACTTTTTCTTTCCCTGCATACCAGTTGTTTTATTTTACTTTAATATACATATACCTACATGTATATAATTATAGACTAAAAATGGATTGGTACCATCTATTAAAAAGAGCAGAAGAACACAGGGCACTATGGAAGTCAATGGGAACTAGACGAGATAATTTAGTAGGATGAAGGGGGCAACAACGTTACAATTTAACTTAGTGCTCAATAAAAAAAAGGCCATCAAAGCATTGTATTGGAAAAATCGAAAAATGGACTTCGACTACTCTCATTATAATACTATAAATGACTAAAAGAAAAAGGTCATTTCGAAGAGCTTGAACTATTTGAATTGAACATTCAAAGGTTATTACCTGAATCGACTGAAATTGGCTGGGTGTCCTAACCTAACCTAACCCAATCGAGTGGGTGCCCAACTCAATTGAGTGGGTGCCCGGGCACCCGCGGACCCCCCCTTGTTGCGCCCCTGGTAGGATGCCTTTTTAGGCTTGAAGAGCTAATTAGAGACAAGACGTTTGAGCTAAGATGTTAGGCTCTGCTTAAAAAATTTGGAGAGGTCGGTTGGTTTCGAACAATTTTTAGAGTAGCTTGAGAAACTTGGGTGAAATTAAAAAGGGAATATATTAAACTGGTACCTTTTCGAGAGAACGGTGAATCGGGTTTTGTCCTGGTTCTGAGGTGGTTTTGTTAATTTCTTTCAAATTATTCTCTACGATACTCAAAACCCCGGCGTATTATGTTAGGTGGTTTTTAAATTATTATAGAAAGCGATTTTTATAAATAAGATTGATACCTTGCAAACTGCATCAAAATCTATTCTGTGTATTATAATTTTCGGCATACAAACATACTGTGCCAGTGACTAAGAAAATACTCACCAGTACCGTACTTGTGACTAAAGAAGCTATTCATTGGTGCCCAAATGTTGTATGAAACATTGTTGTTTAGTACTTTACTGGCGAAGAGATTTTTTGCTGCAGGTACTGTACCGGTGAATAGACTCGTTGTTCATTTATAGGCATTTTATATAGTGATTGAATTTGTAGTTATTGTAATAATAATAATAATAATATAATAAGAAATAAATCAGAGCAAAATTTCTGAGGAAGTTTTATTTATTTATTATATGCTAAACTTCATCTATTGAAAAGAACAAATCCTATCCAATTCCAGATTTATTTCTCTTTTCGTTTGTCCCAGTTAGCGAATAATCGGTCAGAGGGTCAAATGTCGACCTAAGTAAATGTAGATTTTCGAATTAACTGCGGCATTTTGACGGTAAGGAGGTGTGGTGAAGGATAAACCTCTAGTCAGTTGCTTGCCCACGTACTAATATATTATTAATTTTATATGTGATTGAACAGGGTGTGGATGAAATACGGGACTTGATACAATACTGCACAGTCAGCGTAAGAACATTCAATTTTGAAATCAATTTATTTAAATAGAATTGGATTTCTTTTTATCACCATATTGAAGCAATAAGAAAAAATAGAAGTTTTAATAGGTTTGAAATCATTTTTTTCATTTTGAATGGGATTTAAATACTAATCATGGACAATTAATATTATTATTATTATTATTAATGGTCCAAAAAGGACAAAATGACAACAGTGAAGCAAACAGGCCTTTGATTACAGGAATACCTATTAATAGTAGGTATATTACGCACCGGGGGAAGAAAGTATAACAATNCCATTCAAAAACTTAATGAACAGAGTTACAATTTATTGATTATATAAATAAATAAATATAAACAAACTACTACTAATACTACTTACAATCTACAACTGTCATCAAAACGGTACTACTCATAGCGACAAACATAAGTTTTTACATTACAAAATAATCAGGAATAAGGCTAATCAAGACCTACATTTTGACTATTGCATAAACCCAAAAACAACTGAGAATTGGAAAATTTTTAAGGTGTGATGTTGACGTCGTATAAAGAAAGAGTTTCAAATGAAGATGTAATGCATAGGGTAAAGGAAAAAGGGCAGATTTTAGACAATATAGAAAAAAGAAGAGGAAACATGATAGAACCCTGATGCGCCATGATTGTCGAAAGACAGATAGGGACCAGGAGAAAAAGAGTAAGATTTAGAAGTAAACACATGGGCAATTGAAGAAAAAGGCAAAAGTTAAGTCTTACAACGAGGTAAAGGAAACGGCTCACGATAGAATCAGATAGCAAATACGACACTGATAAGTATTTGACTCTTATATAAGGACACAGAAAGAGAGAAAGAGTGTCAATCAAGTGTAGTAAGACAACGTACTACTAACTATCTGTAATGAAACAAAGCATTCTGTGTATAATCAAACAGTAGACTAAGTTTGGATTTGTGAACATGGCTAGTAATGGAAGTACAGGTCATCTGTCTCTGTGACGTTATGCACCAAGTTGTCACTGATAAAATGTGAATTCATCATCTTCATAAGGTCGTCAGTCCTAAGACTGGTTGGACACGCACCTCCACTCCTTCCTGAGCTATTTAGAACATCCCACATCCTTAACTATTTGCGGACAGTAATCTAGGTCTACCTCAACTCCTCCTAACTCCTGTTTCTGTCTCTAATATGTGTCTGACTACACCTTCATGCCTGAGAAGGTGTCCTACCATCCTATCTCGCCTATATTTATTGACTTCCATAGAGTCCTCTGTTCTCCTATTCTTTCTAATACCTCTTCATTTCTCATTCTCTATCCACAGTATCCTCATCATTTGCCTGTAACACCACATTTCGAACGCTTCTAACTTTTTCCATGATTTCACGCCGCACTCTAAACATACAACTTTAACAATCTTTGTCGAATTTCTAAATTTATCGTTCACGAGCATAGAAGTAACTTCTTATTATTAAAGGCGACTCGGCCCTGCGCTATCCTCTACTTTACATCCCTATTTCTCCTTCCACCTTGACTTATCTGACTTCCTAGATACCTAAAATCAGCCACTTCTTCTAATTTTTCGTCTCCTATCTTTACATTCGCTCTTTCCCTAATTTTTCTTTCCTTGCATACGTATTTTTGTTTTTCTTTTATTTATTTTAATAAAATACTGTTTTGTCACTACCGCTTCTATTTTATTTATGTGAATTGCAGGTCCTTTGTAATTCTTCTCAAAACGCCGGTGCATTTGAGCTTTCAAATATAGCGCACGTAGGATTTGGTATGTTTTAAACGTCGTACTCACCTATAGGTATACTACAAAATGTTATATTCATACGCATACCGAAGAAGCTATGCAAAGAATTTTAATGGCATGAGTAACAACTGTTCATTCATTCATTCACAAGTACAAAAAGTTTAATTCCACTTTCCAAAAACGTGGTTGTTTCAAATAGTGAATTTTATTAACGATGATGTCACTGCTCTGAAATCTAATGAAATTCATTTGATCAATATAAAATATATTATAATAAATATTCATTGATTTATTTATAGAAATGCTACACTTACATGTGAATGTACGATTTTTGCAAATTTCCTATTATGGATTTATTACATTCACATGTCCTTTAATCTTATGAAAAATACTCACAGTAATCGGAATTAATGTCTATGTGTGAAGCAGATGAATTTGTATTTGCATATTATACGTATAGTCAAGAATGTTGAAATATCGAAGATGCGATCAATATTATTGAAGACAGGACAACTTTAAGGATAGACATACAAGGATAAAAGATTAGCAACCTTAGATTTGCCGTTGATCTAGCAGGATTAGCACCTAGTAAGAGTAAGGAGTTAGATATAGCTTTGGAGTTTAAATAAATTGGAAGCGGCATTGATAAGAGTCTGTTATAAACATTAATAAACATGAAATAAAACTATTAGCATGTAAAGGATGTACAAATAGGGTTAGAGCTAATATTAGAATAGGAGACGACGATAACTAAAGATATTCCAAACATGGTAAGAAATGAGGCGGTATTATATTAGACAGAGCAGAAGAACCGAAGGTGTTATGGTAGTTAATAAAAAATAGGTCGGTAGGACACCTTTTCTCTCATGAAGGGCTGGTTGGAGGCATCAGAAGCAGAAACAGAGGTCAAGATGTCTGAGGTAGACCGAGATAGTTAGAAATGAGGAGGTAGTAGAAAGAACAGGAGTACAGAGGGCGTAATGGAAGTTAATAAGAAATAGAGATATAAGTTGGTAGAACACCTCCTTAGACATTAAGGGCTGGCTGGAGGCATCAGAAGAAGAAACATGGGTTAAGGGGGCTTAGGTAGACCGAGATAGTTAGACATGAGGAGGTATTTGAAAGAGCAGGAAAACAGAGGAATTTATGAGTTAATAATAAACAGACGAAATAAGTTGGTAGGATACTTTCTGAGTCAACAAGAGCTGGTTAGAGGCATCAGAAACAGAAACAGGAGTTGACTGGGGTAGAGGTAGACTGAGATAGAAATAAGGAGGCAATAGAAACAGCAGGAGAACAGAAGCCGTTGTGGAAGTTAATAAGAAACAGACGAAATAAGTTGGTAGGATATCTTCTGAGACATGAAGTGCTGGTTAGAGGCATGAGAAGCAGAAACAGAAGTTAAGTGGGGCAGAGGTAGACTGAGATGGGTAGAAATGAGGAAATATTAGTATGAATAAAAGAACAGAGGGCATTATGGAAGCTAATAAGAAACAAACGTAATAGGTAGGTAGGACACCTTCTCAGGCATGAAGGGTACGTTCGAGGCATCAAAAACAGAAACAGGAGTTAAAAGGGGCAGAGGTAGACCGAGATTAAATTATAATTTGCAAATAAATATGCAAGTTGCTCTAGTTTTCGGAAACTGCGATGATTGAAGGTCTTATAAAGATTATGATGATGATTAAATACATTTTAGAGTGTACATAATCTTTGGAACACATTTTTGTTCTAAAAATGTAAGTAAGGCTATTGATTAGTTAAATGAAATTCAACTCCTGCATCTTGAGACCACTACACCATTCAAAAACTAAATGAACAGAGTTACAATTTATTGATTCTTATAACCAGGGATCCATAATTTTTGTTCATTTTCATGGCAATATTTTTCGAAATTCCCTTTGCAAAAACGAGAAAAGGCAATTGGTAATTTCTATATAAATAGCATTTCAAATAGTACTCCACATAGTTTTTACAATTTTTTCTCTTTCCTCTCTTTTTCACTATTTATCTTTCTGAAAGTACTTCAAACTTGAAATTTAATCAAGTCAAGTAATTTTTAAAATAATAATTCATTGCATTTCGAGCAGTTATTGAAGAAATGTAAGCTTTTACTGAACATATTACACAAACTTTGACAATATTATTGACCTTTCAACAAAGTTAAATTGAAAAGGTTCCAAAATTAATTTCATTCAAATAATTTTTGGGTCAGTATAATATATATTTTATTACGTAGCGATTTGATGTTTGCTTCAAAATAACACTAAATATTCAAATATACTGATTTCGACGTTTGTATCAGATTATGCAAATCCTTAACGTAAATACCCTGTTTATGTGTTAGGCAATTTTCCGGTAGGTAACAATTTTATTTTGAGTTTTCATCTAACAAAGTCCCTGAAGAAAATCTGAATGACACACTTTTATTTACTCCGATGTTTTATTTTGTATGTCTATGTATATACATCAGTGGTGTAGCCAGGCGGGAGTTATGGGGGGTTCAAATATCCCCCGTCAAAGTTCTTTATTCAATTATGTTGTGAGAGACAATTGCTGCCAAGTACAAATAGCGCATTAAGTTGCAAAGTTGATTGAACCATATTCATTTATTTTTTTTAATTAATTAACAAGTTGTAAGTAATAATAATAAATAACAAGTTGTATCGCAAATACGAGTAGGCAAAAACAGCAATAAAACTTTCATTTAATTGTTTAAGGTTAGTAAATAAAATATGTTATTAGATTACAGTCCTGACAACATCCTCTTAATGCCTGTAAAGCCTCCTTCAAATCGGCCAGTATTTTTCATCTTAACCCCTCATCTTCGTCCTATTTCACAAATCCTGGCTACGGCACTGATGTACGTGCAATGCATGTGCAATAATAGTACAAGACAAACATAATTTCATCCTAAAGAATTTATTAGGGTCCTTAATCATACAAATACATACGTATAATCAAATTGGAGTTCGAAAATTAATTGCAAATATTAATTTTCGTTGCTGTTTTTATATCTCATTACCTTCACATTCGAATAAATTAAATTTATATTTGGACCTGTGGAAGTCTGTTTGTCTCTAAGTAAGCGATAAATATAGGTCAAGAATAACGACTCACATTTTCTGAACAGGATAATTTTTGCTTATACTAAAAGTAAATCTTCGCACATACCTATTTGCATGACCTCTGCAATGTTTAATATCCAATTGACTATAATATTGACATTATTACGGTACCATCGACAATGATATAGGTAACTTTTTAGCATGGTATCATCGTTTTTTCAAGTGATGGAGGTATTTTCTTTAGTAGTACATATACGTGATTAAAAACAATTTGAACAATGGCTAAAAGAAGCCATTCAAGTATTACGAAAGCAGAATTTCAGTATTAACCCCCACCCCCCTGTCAGCAAGAGTAAGCCCTTGCTCCCCCCTATGCTTACGTAAGCATTGGCACACTAAATAAAAAAGGAACTTAATGCCCATTTAATACATCTTCAAGTAAATTATTAATATTGTATTTAAATATTATATTATCAACTGTAAGCAGTATCAATTATTTTGGGGAATCCCTGAACATATTTGTTCAAATCAGAATCTACTAAATTTTACAGAAAAAATAGAAGAAGTAAATAAATGAATATTGCTGACAGATCACCATCCAGACCCTCGTCTCCCACTTCATTAAAAATAAGCAAAGCAAAGATCCCCTCCCCCCACCTCCCCTTGGTACTTAATCGAGTACAATATATTTGAACAAGACTGTACATTCCTGATTACATCTTCCTGTGCATTAAATAAATTTATTTTGAAATTAGTTTTAAAGCCAACTGCATTTACTAAGTGGGTAATTACTCAGAATCGTGACAGAGATGCTATATAATGACTAACAAATTACCTAAACTTTTAAGTGGGCGCCGCTGTGGTCTTTTGTTGCCATTTTAGTTATACATGGATTGGTTTTTGCCAATTTAGAAATAATCATTGTCACTCAATAAAATAGTACAATAGTTGTCCTGGGAAGAGATCACTTCATAGTACAGTCTAAATAAGTATTATTGATAGACTTTAATAGTTACCGATAAAAAGTTAATTGATGTAGATATAGAAACAGTGAATCAAACAACAATCATCATCACATAAGAACCAAGGCTTTCACGGCTAGAACCCATAGTAGAAAAAAGATTCGGACGTTTCGTCAGCTACTGCGGCTTACATCCTCAGTGGTAGTGCTGCGTTGATAGTCGCAGTCGAGACTTCGCGATATAATCTACGTTCACGTTGTCAACGCAGCACTAGGTACCACTGAGGATGTCAGCCGCAGTAGCTGACGAAACGTCTGGACACATTAGTTCACTTAGACTACGGCCCTACAGCCCGAATCTTCATTCTACATCATCATCATAGAGTCGTTAGTCCTAAGACTGATTGGACACGCACCTCCACTCTTTCCTATCTTGAGCTAATCATCGTATTTTTCTGAAACTGGAACATCCCACATATCCTTAACTATTTGTGGGCAGTAATCTAATCTTAGTCTACTTCTACCTTTTTCTCAGACAGAAACAAAATATGTAAAATTAATTGTTTTATGTAGCTTTTAATTCTTTGTTTTTTCATCGTGTGCAGGTTTCTGACAAACCTTTAATATACTTAGTCATGGTCCTTAGATGGTCGATAGATTTTTATGTAATTTTACCCCTTATGTGAGTCATGATAGTGTACTGAGCTCAATATTTTATTGGAGTACTGTACTGTACATGAACTAAGTATGTAGGTTTCTCATATTTTTCGGATCAGGTAATGAAATGACTCATGAAGTTATTTTAAAAATGTGGAACATCTTAAGCTGTTTAGGAATATTATACAATGTATAAAAGGTATAAACTATTATGAAAAAGTAAATGCGTGAAATAAACATACTTTTTTTAAGTTACAGTAAAACTTTTAAAATTCTTGTGGTTCATATACCATATGAAAGGTTTTTATGTATCTTTTGGCATCTTTACAATGCTTTCTTAAACTCACTTGAGCAATAATAAAAGAATGGTGAACTCTTCGAATAAAAATAAGAAAATCATACTATTATAGCATAAAGTAGAAATATAATAGAAAAAGGATAGCGTAGGGTCAAGGCGCCTTTAACAAGAAGAAGTCATTTGTATGCTCACAAACGCTCGATTTAGAAATTCGAAAAAGACTAAAGTTAAAGGTGTGTCTTGAGCACGAGTCTACATGGCTAGAAGCGTTCAAAATGTGGTGTAGCAGGCGAATGAGTTCTGGGATGTAAAAGTTCTACAAAAGCAATTCATTCACTACAAATTAAGAACAATTTAACCACGAAATGTGATTATATTCCTCTCTGAGTTCAAAATAAAAACGGATATTATATCAACTAGCAGATCATTCAATGATCTGAGACCTATAGCCTCTACAAAAACAATTATTTCACTACAAATAAGCAATGAATTACCCATATGTTGTGGCCTGCTGGCGTAATATACTGCACCAACATTAAGCGTTTACTTTTTGGGTTTCTGACTTGGAGTCGTACAAAAAACTTTTGTTTTATTCAAGAACTTCGTTTATGATTTATTAAATTTTGGTTAGAAGCGTTCAAAATGTGGTGTTACAGGCGAATGATGAGTCCTGGGATGTAAAAGTTCTACAAAAGCAATTCAATCACTACAAATTAAGAACAATTTAACCACGAAATGTGATGATATTCTTCTCTGAGTTCAAATCAATTCATTCCCTACGAAGTGTGATAATATCTTCCTCTGATCCCAAAATAGAAACGGATATGATATCATCTAAATTCGAAAACTGGTGTTGCAGGCGGATGATGAGGATACCGTGGATAGAGAAGGTTAGAAATGAAGAACTATTAGAAATAATAGGGGAGCAGAGGGTGCTATGGAAGTCAATAAGAAATAGGTTGGTAGGACACCTCAGGCATAAAGGGTTAGTTAGAGACATATTAGAAGCAGAAAAAAAAGAGGAGTAGAGATAGGCCTAGATTGGATTACTGTTCACAAATAGTTAAGGGTATGGCACGTTCCAGTTTTAAGGAACTGCAAAGATTAGCTCAGTATATTAGGAAACTCTGGAGGTGCGTGACCAACCAGTCTTAGGATTGACAACTCTAAACTGATGATGGAGATGATTATGATCTTTATAACAAAGAGAAACTCATAAAGTAGGCAGGTAGCATACATTTCTTTTAAGACTTCATGAATGTTGTGAGAAATGGGCTTTTCCTTCATTAGCTGTAAATAAAATTTACTAGAAGAAAATCAATTTTAAATATTGAGTACACCAACATTGTTCTCCTATTTCTAGAAAATTCTGTAGGTAGTCTGTATTTATGTAGGTGTCTTTATTGCTTCCGTCTTATTTATCATCTTTATAAACTTGGTATTGATTTCATTGTTCAGTAGAATTCCATGACTAAGCCTCCTTGCAATCGTTTTTGAATTGCAATAACAATAACAGCCCAAAATAGGAACACAAAATGCATTATTATCCATTAGCCATTATTATTATCCAGAATCCCCAACGTCAAGCTTTTTTAAAATTGCCCACAAAACTTTCAACGCCTACTGTAACTGAATAAGCTTTTGCACACCACGCGTGCGCCTCCCCCCTCTTCAAATCTATATTTAAAATTAACACCAATCGTCTGGCCATCCGTTTGGCCGACATTCCATAGTGAGACGTGGTACGAGCGAGCTGTATTGTAACGATAGTGCGTTATTCATTAGTGTTTCGAAGTGTTTTAAAAGTGCTAAAGTAGTATATTATAATGGCTGAGGGTACCAGACGCGACATACCCATCAAATTGGGAGATTTCAGCGTAATCGATAGTGAATTCAGCAATATTAGGGAGAGATTCGATGCTGAAATGAGGAAAATGGAAGAGGAAATGAGCAAATTCAGGTCTGAGCTCATGAGCAGAGAGGCCAACAATTTTTTCAAAAGCACCACCAGGTATGCACTTAGACTATCTATTGGTCAGCTTTTCCTTAATATTATTGTAGCTAGCTCTTCATTAATATTGGGATTTAAAATTTGGTACATTTTAAAACAGATGTGCTCACTTTTAAAATCGCTGCAAGATACTTTGAGAAGTCAAGGAGGAATAAATCTTGAACTTCAATCATTACAGTAGCTTATTTTTTGTCGTCCAAATTGGCTTCTATACGAGTTTTTGGGACGTTTTAAATTATCATAGATTTCTGATGACTCTCAAGAATAAGATATCTATCTTAAAACATTACGTAATTTTATTTGCAAACGAGATGATTTGTGCAAATATTGCCTTTTTTTATTAAATATGCGCAGGTAAATTTTTGTATGTAGGTAGTACGTGATATTGAAGTAATTTACTTACGCCACCGTTGTTGCAAATATAAACAATGATTCATCTCATATGTTTTTGCTGAACGTTCACAAATTGGCAAATGAATGATATTAAACGTTCTTGCTAAAAGAAACCACTGATTGCAACTGGATTTACTGATTATTGGGACCAATATCTGGGTTCCTGATTCCTTAACTTCAGAAGACGGAGGGGCCTATCGTTTTCGAAAATGTTATCAAGAAGCCCACATTATAATAACTTTCACTACAGACATCGCTATAAATAAACGTTGATAATTGCTTCCACATTTTTTACGTCCTTGATTAATGCTAATTATGGTGACATTCATGGGTAACTTTAGTTGATTTGTCGAATGCATGTTTATTTGCAACACATACACTTATATTCTCTTACAAAGATGACCTCACACCTAAGGTGTATTAGGTTCACCTACGTTCACCTAAATCTGTCTCTTGTTTTTGTTAGAGTAGGTTTCAATTCTATAAAGGTTAAAAGGTGCAAACATGGAAACTTATTTTATAGCACTTTTTTATTTGTCAACAAGTTACTGGCCATGAAATTCTTCTTTGGAACAATAAATTCCATTTCTCATTGCCAAAATGCACTATAATTTGCCCCTAATTTGTTACCAAATCTAAAAATTCAGAGCGTATCTCTAAATAGAAATGGCATAGAGAAATACAGCAAGACCTATAATTTGTCGCTGAAGATGATCTTCCAGTGATAAACAATGATAAACAACTGGAGAGCCGCTAATCAAACACTACTGGTTGTTGGCACTACTCAGAGCGTTTGTTAGTTGGACAACTGGAAGATCGAATAGTGACAAAATGCGTAAAAGTGTCATCTATCGGTGACAAATAATTTCTTTTGCATTATAATGTCTAGTACCAGGCTAATGTCAGGCTGGTATTTCGTTCATCTAGCAATCGACTGAAGCGACAAACTTTTGGATTTGGTAACAACTTAGCCACAAATTACAGATATCGGAAAAATAACTGTCGTGCCAACTTCATATACTGTCGTACATTAGTTTTCGCGATGATTGCCTAAGGTGCAACTTGCAGTTACTAAACTTCCCTTCTATTTGAAATGCTTTAATGTACGGTATGTCTGCTTCCTGTCATTCTATATTTAATTTCCTGTTTGAAATGAAATAGTACAGCGGTTGGTTTAAGAGTTAGCGGACGTTTGGTAGGTTACGGCAATGTTAACTAGAACTGATTTATAAATATCTTTGCATGTAAGCTTCTAAGGAACATTTGTTTCCTCTGGGTATAAAGTTCTTCAAAGGATTTACCATGTTTAATGTTTCTAGTAAAATGATACTGAAAATATGAAGTTAAATGGGGAGGAACATTCACTGTAATCTTTCTGTAAAGAAAACTATTGAAGATTCCTTTAAAAAATTCCGCACTAGGTTTATTTTTATTCTAAATGACGTTCAAATATTTCGTACGTTAGCTCAGGATAGGAAGGAGTGGAGGTGCGTGTCCAACCAGTCTTAGGACTGACGACCTTATGATGATTGAAATAGCAACTTTTGTTTCAACCAATATTAGCTTCTGTTGTGTATTAAAATAATTATATTTATGCATTCTATTTTTCATGTTTGTGAAGATCCAGTAAAATGTAAAAAGTTCCGAAATCAGTTGAAAAGAATATGTGATCTGTTAATATGATATCAAGGTAACAGATTTACAGACTGTATAAAAGTAATTCGTTCACTACAAATTAAAAACAAATTAAACCACAAAATGTGATGTCCATTTGATCATTCTCTGAGCTCGAGATCAAGTGAAAAGAATATTACATTAAGCTAACAGATCGTCCTATTTCTTAGGAGCTATAAGTTCTATAAGAGTAATTCTTTCACTACAAATTAACCACAAAATGTGATGATCATTTGGTCATTATCTGATCCCGAGATCAGATGAAATGATATGATTTCAAACTAGCAGATCATCCGATTTCCTGAGATGAATCGATTAAAAAACCAACTCTTTTACAACAACTGAAGAACAAATTAAACCACAAAATGTGATGTCCATTTGATCATTCTCTGAGCTCGACATCAAGTGAAAAGAATATTAATCAAGTCAAAAAAAACAACTGTCATGTTGTATAATTCATTAGTTAAATCTAAATTGATGTACGGCACACCGATTTGGTCTNTAATATGATATCAAGGTAACAGATTTACAGACTGTATAAAAGTAATTCGTTCACTACAAATTAAAAACAAATTAAACCACAAAATGTGATGTCCATTTGATCATTCTCTGAGCTCGAGATCAAGTGAAAAGAATATTACATTAAGCTAACAGATCGTCCTATTTCTTAGGAGCTATAAGTTCTATAAGAGTAATTCTTTCACTACAAATTAACCACAAAATGTGATGATCATTTGGTCATTATCTGATCCCGAGATCAGATGAAATGATATGATTTCAAACTAGCAGATCATCCGATTTCCTGAGATGAATCGATTAAAAAACCAACTCTTTTACAACAACTGAAGAACAAATTAAACCACAAAATGTAATGTCCATTTGATCATTTTCTGAGTCCGAAATCAAATGAAATGGATATAAAATCAAGTTAGCAGATGATCCGAATTCCTGAGATCTATGAGCTCTACAAAATTATTCTTTCAATACAAATTCAGAATAAGTTGACTACAAAATGTGATGCCCATTTGACCGGTCTCTAAGCCCGAGATCAGACAAAATGGATATGATATTAAGCTAGCAGATCATCCCAATTTCTGGGATGTATAAGTTCTACAAAATCAATTCTTTCACTACAACTTAAGAGCAAAATAAATCACAAAATGTGATGTCCATTTGATCAATCTCTGATCCTGAGATCAGGTGAAATTAAGAACAAATTAAACCACAATATGTAATGTCCATTTAATCCCTGTCTCAGCCCAAGATAAGGTTAGGCAAGGATATCAGTTAGCAGATCATCGGATTTTCTGGGATCTATATCAATTCATCCCCTAATAATTTGTTATAAATTACCAGTATGCCGTGGCCTGGCAGGGTAGTATATCGCACCAGCAGTTTAATTTTAGGCTTTTTGATATGGATCCGTACAAAGATCCTTTGTTTTATTCGACAACTTCGTGTATGATTTATTAAATTTTGTCTAGTTCGTTGCTGTCATAAAATTGTTACGATTGCCATGGTAACTTTTTTAATTCCAGTAAGTAATAAACATTTATAAATACATTTTACGGTCTTCATATCTTTTCATAATATTGCGTAAAATTGCGTTTATATTCCCCTATTCCTGCGTATCAACACCCCTCTTCAATTTACCCCAGAGTTCTAACCTATTCAGGTCAAGGAATTCTGTATTGATTTTCGAATATTCTCAACCTCTTTTTCGGTAAGCATTTCTACCGTCACTGTCGTCTACTTTGTGGTCTATTAAGTTACTTCCATGTTATTGATTTCCTTCCGCTTCTTCGGAAGGATTGGAAATGTTTGCGGCTTTTACGTCTAGCCGTTTGATATAGAATTTTAATGATTTTTCTGCTTACGTAAAAAGTCACTAGTACATTACTTTATAAAGGTGAACGGTTGCATAAAAATTAATTGGGCACGATGTCATGCAGAAGTACAGCTTTCCTTTCTTATATTAATCATCATCAGCAATAAAAATGGTTTTTGAAACTTGCTATTAAAAAATGTGTGTAGGTAGTTACAGGGAGCTGTCCCCAAGTAGGGAAGGGGTCTAGTTGAAGGCAATTCTAAACCATATGTGGATGGGGATTGTTACTTGAGCAACGTGCTTATGTTAAAAAAATATGATTGTTGGTGACCGGTGGATCGAAGATGATTTACGTAGAAATGGATCAATATTTATCACCAACATGCAAAGCCTAGTTGACCTGATGATGGCGCAGTTCCCAAACAAGAATAACTAGCCCCTTCATTAAAAATAACGTTAAAATAGGAATTTCTATGAGAATCATACTGTTTTAGGGGGGAAGTTGTCCAGGAATAAGGCCATAATAGACTATGTGGGGTAGGGGCTGTTTAAAAACGGAGGAAGAGAGTCATATGGTTTATTCACGCCCTCGCCCCCCCTTGAGTAGATATTGCGGGTACAGACTTGGCAACAAATATGAATGTTGAGATCCACTGCTTTGATTCTTATGAGGGCCCTCCAAAATTGTACAGAACTAAGTGCTGTTGTGCCTCCAGTTCTCCTTTGAGATAGGGCTCAAAAAGGATAGGTGCTTATTACATCATTATCATCAAGGGTCGGCAGTTCTAAGACTGGTTTGATACGCACCTCCACTCTTTCCTATCCTGAGCTAATCTTCGCATTTCCATAAAACTAGAACACCCACTTCCTTAACTATTTGTGAACTTGTCTATGTCTATCTCTACTTCTCTTAATTCTTGTTTCTGCTCCTAATATGTTTATGACTAGTCCTTCATGCCTGAGAAGGTGTTTTTTCAACCTACCTCGCCTATTTCCTATTGACTTCCATAGAGTCCTCTGTTCTCCTATTTTTTCTAATGCCTACCTCTTCATTTCTAATCATTTCTATCCACGGTATCCTCATCATTCGCCTGTAACATCATATTTCGAATGCTTCTACGTACACCATCCATGTTTCAGCATCCAGCCTATTACATATGTGACTATTAGTGGTTAATTAACCGAATAGCTATACCTAATAGTTAAATTTCTCTTATATTGTCGTATATCGCTTCGCTGTATGTGCTGAACATGTCTCTCATTATTTTACTTTAGTGGAGTATAGCAGCGCCTTTTATAGAGAAAATAACAGGCCTATTGTTGTACAATTACGTTGCTTGCAGTTATTGTTTCGTTGAATGGAAAGTGCATTTTGAGATAACAGTAGAACTTGTCGAACTACCCATAAAAGCGCTCAAGAATCCGAAAAATTTTAAATGGTTTAGCTTTTATTGCCGCTGTATACTGGGTGTCTAATCAACGTAAAAATTGACAGAAACATAGCGGACCAATAAATTATCTATGTAATTATAAACTAGGGACATATCCATGGGCGACCCAGGGTGAAGCATATCGTGGAACTTGAGGCGTGTGAGATTATATGGTTTCACATTGTAATTTTTAGAAAACTTGAGCTATGTATATATGGAACATGAAATTTGTAATGATGTGACCACCTTTGACCTATGCAAAAAAAGCGATAAAATCCCTGCTGTGTTACATTTTATCTTCTGTTTCAAACGAAAAACAATATTCCTGTTGGTGACAGTCAAACGTGTTATTTTTTTGCACTTGCTTTATTAAATTTACACATTAGTGGTAATTTGATCGTTTCATATGCCGCAAATACATATTATAGGTTACGTCAGTCGTCCTTGACCATTCATTATTGCATGCAAATGAATGCGCTACTTCTCCTGTATCGGAGGAGGCTGTGCCCACATCGCCTTGACGCGAATCACTTGATTCTAGAACGTTCAAACTTCAAACTGTCTTTGGCGTGTGTCTTTTTTTTTTTTCGTAAATGAATAGGCTCGTTGTGTGTAGGTGCATTAAAAAACAAAAATGACGACATTCGCCTTCCTGTTGACCAACTTTTATTACAGCAGTAAAGACAGTAACGGATCTCGTGTGCACTTTGGGATAATCGGAAATATTAATATTCTATTCATTCAAATTGAGTTGTATCATTTCCTTACAGTTCCTGTAGTTGTCATTACAATCATACGATTATAGAAATTACGAACTGGCGCTTACCCGCCTCTAAATACTGTCGTCCGTTGGATTTGTCTCCTAACGTTTCGCTAGCACGTGTGGCGAACTTCTTCAGAGTTCCTTCCGTTTGTGGTACTGGATGTAGGCTACAAGGGCCTCTGAAAAAGCTCGCCATTACTTTTTATTTTTCAAAAGATGATATCGCCTTTTGATGGTTGCATATAATAAAATATCTTCATGCTCGATCTCCAATTTCTCACTAGGTGGTTTCTCTTTATTATTGGATTTTGTTTCCTTTGGAGAATCCTATTGGATCCGCTACTGGCATGGTTAAAAAACACTTGATTATGTATGTATTCACCAGGAGTGTATGTGTAATTGTAGCCATGTTGCTTGGCAACCGTGTCCATTTACAGACCACTATAGGACACGTAACAGCCGATGATGTCATGATACTGAAATAGAAATGGTCGTTTTTGGCGGTGGAATCCATTCAACAGTTTTTGTATTGTTTTAATGACAGAAGCCTGCATGCGCTCATTCAATCTAAAATCCGATACTGTCGTCTCTTCCTTCTTTATGTATAAATTATAACCATATAAGGTAGTATATACCTACACATAAAAAATTACAAAACTTCAGTTCAGACTATTGACCGGTCTAGAAAACATTGAACACTTGGAATTATTTGGAAACAATCAGGGAAGAATATTTGGATCTTTGGGTGCCAGAGATTTGAAAAAAAAAATAAAAAAAATTCTTGTCCACTTACTGTTTTTTTTTTCCTTTAAATTATGGGATTTTAAATATACTGAAATACCTACCTACAAAGAAAACTCAGGATATTCAATAACTCATTATAATCTGACCCCCTGTACATAATTTCTTTACTTTACATAACTGTCGGAAACAGTTTGACCATAGGTTTTAATTCTAATTTTTTTTGTGGAAATAGTTATACATATGTAAATGGTACAGACACAATTTTAATCCTACAGTTAGATGATCGTAATTTATATAAAATAATATGATTAAAAAATTAAATACAAAACCCAATTTGGACTGCATCAGTACTTTCAAAGACAACCAATTAAAATACCTACTTATAATATGTATACACATATTTAATTTGACTCATACCACTAAAAGCTGTTTTTATTATTCAAACTATTTGTAAAATAATATACATTTACCATACTGCGAAAGTATTTTAAATTTCTGGCACTAACATTTTTGACTTGCACTTGTTATGCTTTAGAAAAGAATCTATGCCAAAATGATAAAAAAAACAAGTCGAAAACTTGTTATTTGTAAAAACCTACGCATATGTGTTGTAGCTTCATTTTATTTGATAGAGTTACGTAAGTAGGTACTCGTAATATTTGCTGTTTAAGAGGTGACCAATTCTGCTTGTCCCCCTTGACCTAGGTCACTCAACGAAACTTGAAATGCATATCAAACATGTGCAAGTGAATTTCTTTTTGTACATACAGGTAAAAATACACAGGTTTTGTTTATTTCTGAGTTTTCTATTTTTATATAACGGTTCTTAGCCTTTTGACTAACCAAATTGACAATCTCTTTTCGTATTGTCCTTAGTATTTTGCATATTATTAATGGTTCTTTACAAATACTTAATGCAAGGATCATTAAGGATTGATGGTCAATTTCTAAAGGAGGTCATATAATATCTTTGACATAGTTAATGATTTTTGAACGTTTTTTTTTATTTTAAAAAGACACATCCATATACTGTATGAAAAAATTAACTAACAAATCACATGCGTCCTTAGAGTAATAACCAAATTTAATAACAGATTTATATGACTTAATTTTGGCAGTATCAGCTGTTTGTTTTATGTATTGTCATATTTTATTTACCAACGTACCTAAGCGATTTTGAGAGCCAAAATGTTATTTTAGATTAATTATTTCTGAAAATAATTTGGTTTTTCTGTTGATGGGTATAGCCAAAATACCAAGCAAAAACACTGCCAAATAACTATAATGTAATTGAAGATATAACTTCTTGTTTTGTAATACGTAAATTGCCGAAGTAGATAATTTAATTTCGTCTGTAATTGATCTCATTCATTTGCATTTATTATGTTTGGCTTCCGCGTGGAGATAATCAAATTTTAAATGGTAAATACTCATTTTAATGTGCCTCATAATTAAACGAATTATGCCATTGGTCATTATAAATACATATTACGCTGTTCATTCTCGTGGAATATTTTAGAAGTTTTATCATTTGAAATCAGATTGAACATCAATGACTAGACATCTCGACTTGTTCTATTGAATACAAAACGTTTACGATTGTTATTGTTGTCTTGCGTTTGGTTTTGTTCAGTTTTGGCCCTTCTCCTACCGAGACTGACAATTTGTTTTTCCTCCCTGTAGCTTGTAGGGGGGATGAAGGCCTTTCCCTGCCTAGACCTTTGTTGTGTGTCCCCAGTCCTTATAGCAATTTATTTCTTGATTAGACTGCTGCAGATGCATACAGCAGGTTCTGGCAGAGGTGTTACTTCCTCCTGAAAAGGAATGGCAAACTGGCCTAGTGAAAATGAAAGCCTCCTCTTACTTGAGCGGTTGTAAATGCCACTTCCACTCCTTTCCTTGTTTCTAGGCCCATCCGTGGCCCATAGGTCCCCGTCACAAGGGATAGAAACGTTTTCCGAAAACCAGTTCTCCTTAGAAGAGAAGCTGATACTGTATTTTTTTAAGAGGAAGAGGGTCTTTGTGCGGTTAGGGAGCATCTCAAGGACTTTTTCGATGATCACATCCTTGGAGAGTTCAAAGAGCTTCTCTTCCCCTCTGTACATGTTTCCTATAAAGGGCCTTAATTGTGGCCGCTTTGAGGGTTACACTGAAGGGTTTAGTTCTGAGGAGCATCTCCAGAGCCGCCGTGGGCGTAGACTTTCCCGCCCCGGTGATACTCTTTGGCAGTAGTCCTCTCAATTTCTGAAGCTCCCTGCTAAATACGGAAAGAACAGCCCTGCTTCACCAGACTAACGCATCATAGGTCAGCGTGGGTTTCAGTACCGGCTCAAAGATCCATCTCATGGTAGTCGGTGTAGGCCCTAGTCTCTTCCAACTACCTTTCTGACTTGTCAAAAGGCAGGCTGAGAGCCTCTTGTTTAGGAAATCCAGGTGTTTGTTTTTTTGGGACAGTTTATTGTTTAAAATTACCTCGAGTTCTTCACTGAATTTTGTATCTGGAGTTCCTGTCCATGTTCCCATTTGTATTTCCTTGTGAACACAAAGACTTTTGTCTTTCTCGGATTGATGGAAAGCCCAGAGTCAACGAACCAGGTTCTACAAGGGTGATTGCCCTTTGACGGAAATCCATAATAGTGTCGAGAAAGGGGCCTCAAACGATGATGATTGTGTCAATAGCGTAACCTATCACCTGGAAGCCCTTTCCCGATAGCTCTACTAGGAGCTCATCGACTGCTATGCATCAGATGAGGGGCGATAGGACGCCCCTCTGAAGGAATCCTGAATCCATCCTTCTCCATACACTAGATCGTCTTTTAGTGGTCCTGATGAGTCGATTTCTCAGCGTTTGGTCGATTCACTCAGTTATTAAGGAGGGAATATCGTGCCTGTTTAATGTCGTATTGATTACCCTCTTCGAAGTGTGATTGAAGGATTCTTTAACGTCCATGAGCAAACCCATTACGTATCCTTTTATTGGGGTGGATTGGAGCGACCGGTCCTGTATGCGTGCTGATCCATGTGCAGATTTTTCTCTTTTAAGACTGAAACGATTGTTGAAAGATTCGTTACACGACCAATTATTCCACAGTCGTAATGAGGAAGAAGTAAAGTTGATGGGCCTAAAATCCTTAGCGGAAGTATGACCCCATCTGCCAGCTTTCAAGATAAAAGCCGCATGCTTCTAGCAAAGTTGTAATTACTTTAGAAAAATGTTTAGGTAGAATTTCGAAAATCTACAAATGACTAGCTTTTTATTATACAGCTGTAGTCTCCACTAGGTCCGTTAGGTTTCTTCTACCGTTTACAGTTGGAGTCGCTCAAAATCCTTTTTCAGAAATGATAGAAGTATAAAAAGAACCCATTTGATAATTCATTTTTTAACTTAGCATTGCCATTATTTAAAAAATAAAAGAAGAGAAATAATTCAAAAATGACAAGGCTGACTTATTTTTGAATAAATTATGTGTAGAAGTGTGCCAATTTGTTTCTTGTTGATAGCGAATTTTATGAAGTATTACATTAGAACACGTCGGCACATCATCAGAACTTTAGTTCATTATTTTTTTTTAAATGGCGGACATGACACTTCAACCAACTGTTTTAAAAATTTTTGGTAAATGTCTAGATGATGGCCCCCACCCCCTTCGGGTGGGTGGGATCGAAAGAGGAGGTCTCCCCCACCACTGTACCATAAAAAGTTCGTGGCGGTCTCACAACCATAAAAAGTTATGGGGGTTGAAAGATGATTATTTTGACAATTTTCATACAATATAATTCAAATCAAATTCAATAAAAAAAATATTTTCAAGCGGGTGGAGGTAGGAGATCGAAAGAGGGTGGTCACTTGAACAAAATACGATAACCTAACCTAACCTACCCTATTGTTAAAGATATTTAAATAATGTTTTATATAACTTTCTCAGTATTTTTATGTATTTTTCATTAGTTTTACCTTTGAATATTGTTTAAGAATGACTATATAAATATTTACATGCCTAGAAATCTATAAAAATTGGCATATTTATTAACTTTGAACTCCCATAACTTTTTATGAGGGTAAGACCGCCACGAACTTTTTATGGTACAGTGGTGGGGAGACCTCCTCTTTCGATCCCACAAAGGGGGTGGGGGCCATCATCTAGACCTTTACCAAATTTTTAATTTTTCTGCAATTTATGTTAAGTCTTAACAGTCAAAAAGTATATATTTTTTGCGATTGTTTTAAAAGTGAGTACAAGTATCTTTTGTAAGCGACTAAAAATTAAAATATAGTGTCAGGTAGTTTAAATATGAGATAAGGGAGTGTATTTTATACATTAATTTAGGCTACGCTTACTTAATATAATAAAAAGTAACTGTCTAACTTGCTTTTTAACTTTGCATGTCTTACGAGTATGAAAAGGTCTCGGGAGGAAATTCAACAAAATCCAGCAGGTTTGTAATACATGTTCTATGCACAATAGTAGTACGTACTGTACATTTTCTAGCGGTACTTACTGTACATTTCCTCGAAGCACTATACCATAAAAAAATATATTGCATGTGTCTAATAACTATATGTATAAGCACATAATCGTAAAACGAAAAATATTTCACACTATGCCCAAAATAATCCCAATGTTTTTTATTCTACTTGTTAATTTATTGTTTTGTAAAAGAATGTATAAGTAATGATATTTAAAAGTGATCTCATTTGTTATTTAAATAATTTGTTTTAAGATAAAATTAATGACGGTTTCTTATTGATGTTATTTATAAAAAATGCTAGATATGGATGTTTAAATCTTTTTGCATAGACACCACCAAGTTTTCCAAAATCTAATTGATCACGAATGAAAATTGCTTCCTAATTATTTCATTAGTAAATTTTATGATGAGAATTTTTAAAATTTATTAGATAAGCTAATGGAACTATGAATTCCATTTTTTTACCCTTATTCCATTGCCTAAAAGATCAAAACTATAAAGGGTTTGCAAATATTTTTTTTTCATGTAAAAACATTGATGTTGGTTTTATATCCCAAAAAATATTTACAAACGACTTTTAACTCTGATCTTTAACGTCAAAGAGTCTATTGTGACATCAGTATTATGTCCTTTTTTCAAATCAAAATGGATGCCAGAGTCAAATTAGGTAACTTGTATAGGAATTGTTTGTTGTTGACCTAAGAAAACTATAACATATATATAAT
>NW_020439034.1:265118-295457 GCF_000699045.2 Agrilus planipennis | reverse complement strand
TGAGCGTCTAGAATCGAGATCAGAGAATTCCTGGTATTTATTATATATTTATTTATTAAAACCAAAATTCTTCTTGTTTTTACTTTAGTTATATTTATAAAACAAGATTATTAATTAAGTTGTAAAGTAGCTACGTTTTTGGGTGTGATATATTGTGCATGTTTTTAATGAGAACTAGGACTATTTTTACCGTCGTCATTCAACGCCTTTTGCAATTTTAAACTATTACTAGCGCACCTAAAATAATTGTTCCTATTTTTGGTGAAGATTTCCGAAACAATGACGTGTTGTCTAGTGGGCGAAATCTCAGGTTGTTAGTCACGTATTTTATCACCTTCATTCCAATTAAAAATAATTAGAACAATTAGTCATTTATCCGCAAATAACTGATTTAATAGTTACCCACAAAATTTTGCTAGTTGATATTTTAACGAAAATTGAAATTGAAAAAGTATTTGTTCTGTTCGCCTTCTGCTAATTAAATAAAGTGTACTCTCACTTCAAATGTGTATGTGAATAAAAAAGTGTTGTTGTTAAGAACAAATGTTTCTTTTTAATTCAATTGTAAACAGTTAGTAATGCGGGTAATTATTTTTAAAAGTAAAATGTACTGGTCAGTGTGTCAGATATTGTAACAGTAACCTGTGAATGATGACAAGCGTTTGGACAAAAAATTTTTTTATGGCGTCATAAAAATTGAAAGCTTTTGGCTGATAGTCAAAATAAACTTCCATCGCTTGTAATGTTCACAAACGCTATTTCGGATTTTAATGCATTATTCATTTTATGGACCATTACAAATTTTCTCCCTTTCCGCTTCAATATAAACGTACAATAAAGTTTTTTATTTTTTTTTTATTAATGCGGCAACGCTGCTATGAAATACATTCCAGAATATTTCTTCCTTTTCTTTAAATGTAGATTGGAGGATAATGTAGATTGGAGGATGTATTACAGGACATATATTACTGCATGTAGTGAGAAAGGGAGTAAAGATGGTGTAACTGTTGTCTTACTCGCCATTTACATGAGATTGTGTGTTATTGGTGTACGACTCTTGCAAGAAGACTAGTCTCTCTTCCAAAAAGACTAGTCTTCTTGTCTTCTTCCATCATGTGGAATATGCAAGTGAGACAGTAATTACTCTGGAAAGTTTTCTAAACTGCTATTAGCTTGATATAAGTCAAAAATTAAGCTATAAGCAGTATATCACTGTCTATTGACATTTACTAATGACTAGGAAATGTTTGATAAGAGGCTTACGAAGATATCTACCAAAAAGACTAGTTGATAGCTGCTATAAATTGTTGAAAAAGTACTTATTGTTCTTATAAAGTTGGTTTAGATAATATAAACTACTTCGTAGATTCAGTTTGACTAATAGATATCTTTGGAAGGCCCTTGTCAAACATTTCAAATGCAACAGCAGATTTACAGCAGATATACTGCCCATGACTAGATATTATATGATCTATGTCTGTTGGTAGTTTCAATAAATTGCTAATCAATAACTAATTGTTCTTGTTTCTTCAGTATGTAATTAAAACGATTATTCGAAATGAAAAAAGCCTTAAATTAACCACAATTAAAGAAAATGTGGTATCACTAACAATAAGTAAGAAATGGTCGCCAAAATGTGACCACGTGAAAATTGTTTCCTTTAGCGTATTTTTATTGTTTATAATATAAATTTGTAGGTCCATGCAAAACACGAAGAAAAAAGCGAATCAAAATCCGTATACAGGGAGTACAATAGGGAGTTCTTGCTTCCCAAGGGTACAAACCCCGAGCATATCAAGAGCTCATTGAGCAAAGACGGCGTTCTGACCGTAGAAGCCCCATTGCCAGCTATTGCCCATGGCGAAAAATTAATACCGATCCAACACTAATGTTAACGACAGGAAAAAATCATATATTTTCCATGTGCTTATTGTATTTTCGTTTGTTTAATCTCTGTAATTTATTTTCGTTTATAATTATTTGTTATTAAGTTTGCTAATAATAACGTATTTAGAATTTGTTTAAATTAATTGGACCGAGGTAATTGTAAAAAACAAAAAATGGAAAAAGAAGCAATAGTGCAATCAAATGCTTGACTTTATGTATCCTACTACAAAAACGCAATATTGTTAGGGGTATAATCGCTTGTACTCATCACAGTTGTGTATTGTAAAAGTTGCTCTATTGTATTAAGCCATGAGAATTTTTCTAATTTATTTATAAACAATAAAGCATATTTGTTTAATTTTCAATTGTTTTGTTTATTTAGAAACATCTAATATATTTTTAAGGTTCCATACATGGAGAAAAAACAAAATTCACACGTTCATCTGGGGGGGGGGGGAGTTTATAGTAAACATAAAACTTTATTTTGATAGATTCTGTATGGTATATTGCTGAAGAGAAGTTATTTGGAACTGAGCGTCTAGAATCGAGATCAGAGGTTTTCGTTCAGGAAGACACTAGTTGGGTTAGGAGTATGTGTGCCTATATCTATGTTTTTCTTTGGTTTCCTTGTGCCATTTAGGTAAACGCTGAGGGCAGTAATCTTTCACTTCTCTTCTGTTTTTATTTGATTTGCCTCATCTATCTTTTCTCAACACATTCTTATGATTTTTAAAAGATAAAAAAAAAACGATTTTCCCCTACCCTTTGGTTTTGCAGTATGTATAGCGTAGCCCGGAGGGACCCCCCGCTATCGATATTAGCAGCTGGTGGGAATGAAGCAACTTTTTTTAATGGTTAGTACCTCAAAAACATGTTTTTAATTGTTTCCATGTGGCATGGTAATATGTCTCGGAAAACATGCGCCAGTAACTTGTTTACCCTTTTATTTATTTTAAAGGAGGGAAGTTAAATTAACAGGCATATGGGGTAACTTGAAAAAAGTGCTCATAACAAAGAACTTTCGACAAGTAAAGTTAAAGCATTTACATTGTACAAGCATATTACTGACTAAAATAAAAAAAAAGGTGTCAAAAAAATTACAATTTATTTGATATTTGAACATTTTTGTTATTCTCAGAGAAAAGTTGAACAGTTTTCTGTAATTTTTGTGAAGTTATTTTAGAATAACCGAATAAAAAGTCCAAAATCTTCATTTTGACTTCATTTTATTCAACATGTTTTTTAATAAAAGAAGTTGTTTAAATATTTTCCTTAAGAGATAAAAATAAATCGAGTACCAAAAACTTAGGTATTTATTAAAAAAATATAAAGGCACATTACATTATCATACTTCAGAACAATTTTTAATTGAACACTGATCTTTTGCTAATAAAAAACGAGACTGTTAAAATTCCAAAGAATAATATCCATCGTTTGTACAATTTTCTCTTTTTTAATGAATTTTTCGTGATAAGATCTGCAGAACTTGTCATTTGATCCCACTAAAAGTGATTAAAACAATTTTGCATTGACAATATGTATTTTTTAAATATTTACCTCTTTTGCCTTTTTTAAGAGCATATTTGATAACCTTTTTACACTTTTAAGTTTTGTCTGAATTTGCACAATACTGTTCTCAATTTGCTTATCAAAAAGAGGTTCTGAAATTTGTGATTTCATATAAACTACAGCTCCTTCCATGGTTGTTATTTGACGCACTGCTGATATTAAGGCATTCGAGAAGTCTATAGTGCTGAAATAGATATTTTGTAATTATGTATAAATTTAACAAGTCTTCAAAGTGAAGGCCTTATGATAACGATGATGGATCAGTACAACATTCAGATACATAAACAGTAACATGTACGAATAATATGGGTCATATTGTCAATCTTTCCCAGGATAGATAGTCTCTAAAAGAGCATTACCTGTATATTTCGTTTTTGGAGACAATAGGTATTGATTTGGCCCGATAAGGATACTTATGAAACTTATAAAGCCCTATCATTACTTTCTTTCTTTGGTAGGGCAATATGACATCTAAATCTTGGAGTTTTTTCTCATTAAGGGTCACAAAAGTAAGCAAATCTACATTCCTTTTAGAAAAGATGTTGATAAGTTGTTCACATCTCATTCCATACAACATCACACAAACATCACGGAAAAATATTGGCCTGTAAAATACAGGAGCAGCAAATAAGATTATCTCAGCTCAATTAAGAAACTGCATTTTACCTTTCGTTTTCTTTGAGATTCTCAAACTCCTCTTCAAAATTGTAACTTGAGTTTTTAAAAACATCTTCTACAGTTTGTATTTGTTGTTTTGTAGGTAAAAGTTCTTTTATATCGTCTGCATCATTCATGGTAGCATAGTGTAAAAGTGAATTACTTCTTATATCATTCTTTTCTGGGTTTAAACCTGCTTCAAGTAGAACTTTAACTACCTCTGCATGGTTATCATTTACAGCCCAAAATAATGCCTTGAATTGAATAGTTTGAAACATATATAAGAGCTAACTATATATTAAGTAAATTATTACTGTCCATCCTTGATTATCTTCTGCATCTTTATCACAAAGAGGAAGTAACTGTTGGACTATTTCCACATTTCCATTGCTAGCTGCATACATTAAAGGAGTCATTCGTTTTCTAGAAATTGCATTTACATCTGCACCATGCTCTACCAGCAATTTTGCAATTTGAGCAGATTTTTCATAAGGAGCTGTTGATGAAGGACAACTACAAGCAGCCATTAAAGTTGTGTATTTATCTGCAATAAAACACTTTTTCTTGAGAAGCAAATAACAGTTATTGGAAATCCAATCCTACCTCTATTACAACTAACATCTGCACCTCTATTTATCAATTCTTGCACTATAGCAACAGCCCCTGTAGACGCAGCTAACATAATGAGATTCCAATTGTCTCTTACAGTAACAGTAATATCTAAACCTAAAATTAAAGACTGTGTAAAAAGTTTAGAAGTTTAGTTTCATTACCCACCCTCATCTAATAGCTGATTTACTGTTTCGAGGTCGTCTCGCATTATAGCAAAAAATAAGCTATCCAATCTCTGTTCATGCTCTTCTTCGGGGTTAAGATTTCTTTGAATAAATGGGGGCTCGTCAAAGTCATCTTCACCCTAAAATTGACTTTAAATTTTAAGTCGATATGCAAATAAAAATGTTTACAAAGGAGTCATAGTCGTCCTCATCACTAGAATAACCTGCTGGTCGAGCCATTTCAAAATTATTTGAGAAAATCAGTAAACACTTTTTCTGAAATGGTTAAATTTTTGAACGACTGAATTGTAGGTTAAAATTCAAACGTGAGGTTATGGTTTTAATTGAAGGTCATTGATTGTATCTCAAGTCGCCTGAGTCTATCCATAAATAATGTTTACTTTTTTTCTGACGTCTTTAATTTATTTGCACTTTTGACGAATGATCGTAGTTGAGATTATATTCATGTCAATTTAAAATGTTACTGTACTTGATGCTGTTGCTCTATTTTTGCCAATTATCAATTATTATCGTGACTATGCAGTCGTGACACCACCAGATGATCATAGATAAGAAATAAATATACAAAGGTGTGTTACAATACATTCTGTGGGGCACTGATTTAAAAGTTTAAGAAAGGAGATTTTTTATTATTTACTTAATATTTTATTTATTTTTAGGTGAATTGTATTCCAAAGTATCTGTTTTGAACATGTTATTAATCGCTGTGCTGAATATAACGACAACATAATTATCAATAAGTGGGTATAAACTTGATAAAAATGTTTACAAACTAGGGTCATTAAATGTAAAATGACGCCTTATCGGTTTTATATGTTTTTGAAAAGATCTGCTGTTTTAATAATTTTTACATTGTTACTATTATTGATTCTTACATTTAACTATTTAACTTTTAAAAATGGAGTTTCTTTATACTCATTTCATCCTTCCCTATTGTCGATTGGGGTAAGTTTGTAATTTTAAAAAGATCTTGTGGTTTTTGTTAAAGTTTAAGTGTGGTTTAACACTGGTGCATTTTCAGTGGCTGCTAATGACTCTTGCCATTTTTGTATTCTCAAACTCTCCTATTCTCGAAGGAAAATTTAATTACAAAGAAAAGAAGAAAATCCACTGGATGCTACAAAGTCTGGCAGTTCTATGTGTTGCTGTTGGTTTTATAGTTATTATACTTGTTAAAAATATCTCGGACAAACCACATTTTGAGACATGGCATAGTCTCTTTGGCCTGGTTTCAGTGTTTTCCTCTGTTCCTTCAATAACTTTAGGTGTAGCATACTCTTACAGCTTTTCCTTAAGAAAAGTTATAAGTCCACCTTTGTGTAAGCAGCTGCATTCTTTATTTGGAGTTGTCACATATTTATTGTTATCTTCAACGGTGTTTCTTAGTACTTACTCTCAATGGATACTTAATAGCGAGTCCACTGCTCAACAGTTAAATATAATGAAGGCAGTTATTATACTGTCTAGCACTGTTATTATTCAAAAACCTATTCGGCAATTAACTAAATTATTAATTACCTAAATTCATATTTTTTTTTAATTAAGGTGTATATTATATATACTAATGTAATAGTTATTGAGATGTATGTACATAGGCACCTACTATAAATTTTTTGAGGTCACAAANAATAAATGTATTTATACACTCAATAATTTGATTTATTTTTAAATTATATGTTATTTTTTGATTATTTATATTAATTAATATTTAATAGTTCTTATCTGGACTATATTCAATAATTTTATAAGTAAAATTCAAGTTATTGGCGCCAGGATCTGCTGTTACTCATACTTGAGGAACTGGATTGTTTGACACTCATGAAGTGTACAGTTTACCTAATCCTAAGGGTTTGATTCACTTTTTAATGATTATTAGTCTTTCACATTTTACCATGAGGATTATAAGTTGTAATATTTATTTTTGACTTAAGAAAAAGCAATTTTTCATAAGTAGTAAATATACAATAGGAAATTCTAAACATTTTGAATTATTTGCTAAATCACTTATCCCAGTATCAATATTTCTTATTTATTTTATTGTAATCAGCATTTAATTACTTTTTTAATTATTTGGGTTTGGACCTTCACACACTAAATGCTAGGGTAATCCCGTGGACGGTATTGAATATTTTTATAACACACATTCAGACTCGCGCTAATTCTGATGATACTCATTTACTCATGACTGTTCAGTTCATCTTATTTATGTATTTAAAGGTACAACTCAATTCCTGTTTGTTTATGTATTAATCTTTTTATAAATAATCCAAATAATGTTTAACTTAAATGTCTTTTAACATGAGTATCTATGTGTACAGTATTTGATTTGAATTAAGGGAGGTATTCTGTATGTTACTGTCGGTGGGCGGAGCATATGAGTAGAGAGTAGGAAAGGAAACTCACTTCTTGTTTGTAAGTGGCGTTAGGTTGATTAACATAACCTTATACGTGACAATTGTTACTTGTGTCTTATCAATGTTTGTGTGCTGTACCAGAAATAGTTGCAAGGGTAATAAATATTATGTATTAGATAAGATAAGGGTAGTAAAATGGTTTTCATAAAAATATAACTCACTACTTAACTATTTGTGTTGATTAGCTTAAGCCTACAATACCTGTAGTATTCATGTAGCATCATATTGTAAGTACAGACTTAGTGTTGCTCAAGGTCAGGACACCCAGACAATTCAATTGTTTTTTTAGCGTAATAAAGAGTAATTTAACGTTTCGAAAAGTGCTGTTATTAGTTTTTTAATTATCAATAATATTGTATTTTGGTTGCAGGTGATTGCTTCTGTTGCGTACAGCCTGGAATAAATAACCATCTGATTTAAAGAAGAGGTCCCTTCTCAAAGTGAACAACAGAGGGTAACCTTTCCTCCTTCTTGTAGTATAAGCAATATCATTTTTGAAACCTATCTATAAATTGATAAAAAATGTATAGTTTGGGACATTTACTTAAACAATATATGATTAATATAATTTAGTTACATATGCAGGCAATTATGAGTTAAAAATTTTGATAATTAGTTAAAAAATTAATCAAGTCTTCCTCAATAAGTTAAATATACCTAAAAAAGCAAAAATCAATAATTTGGGTGGGTATGACTTATTAAAGACCACTAGCTGCTATGCATCGTTTTAGAAACAGAACTAAAATATAACGGTATAGCTCAGTTAATTGCTCTTTAATATTTGAAAGTATAAGTTAGAAGAAAAGAAAGATGAGATTTTTCTCGACGTTTTTGTGATGTCAGGTTAGAATTGCGCTGTCAGGCTGTTACGTCACATCTGTTGGGTATGCTCGCTACTTATGCTGTATGCGGTATTGTGCAGGCTGCAGCTTTGTGGGAGATGTACGATTAACAGAAGAAGTAATATTACACAGGTTGCTCATTGTACAGCCTGACACAATAATAATGTTCACTACTTTTAAAATCTATAAAATAATTCCAAACTTACCAATTAATACAATTGTCTGACCTCTACCTCTGGTCTCAGAAATATGAAAGAATGAACTTAAGATGTTTACAGAATCAACCCTAAGCATGCCTAAAATGGTGTAATGAGGGCTAAAAGTTGATATGGAAAAACTAGGAATTGAATTGATTGTATTGATCACTAATAAACTCATCATCATAAGGTCATCAGTCTTAAAACTGGTTGGTCACCCATCTCCATTCTTCTAATCCAGAGCTAATCTTCGCATTTTCCTAACTAGAACAATCCACATCCTTAACTATTTGAGAATAGTAATCTAATGTAGGTCTACCTCTACTCCTCTTTCTCTTTCTAATTCTAATCTGTTTGACTAGATCTTCATGCCTGAGAAGGTATCCTACCAATTTATTTCGCCTATTTTTTATTGACTTCCATAAACTAATAATAAAAAATACTTCAAAATGGTGGACTATAGACATCACATTGTGCCATCTCAAATAAATTTAAAAACTTATCCAGTAGAATATCAGAATAAATATCTTTATAAAACGATTTTGGAAATACAGTTGTATACAGTTCTAAAAAAGGATAAAATTTTATTTGGTTAATTCGATCATATATTTATAAATTAAATGCCAATTGTATCAAATTACTCATTATGGATTAATTTAGATAGGAATTGGAATTGTTTGAAACAATGTATGTATAAATAATAATTTATTTATGCATTTTTTATTTTATTTTCAGCCAGTGTCATGGGAGATATGGCTAAGAGAAATTTGGTAAGTTCGGTACAGCATTCTTAATTACAAAGGCTTTTATGATTGTACCTTAGATGCTTGTCTTGTAATGATTTCTGCAGTTTATCTGACGTTCTTTTCAATTGACCCTGCGTAAATAATTATATTAAATGTCTTATAAACTAGTTGATTTGGTGGTTTTTCTTTCTTTACTTCACCTTTTTCATCAATTTTTTCGTTACTTCGTTTTGAAATGGCCTACATGTACTTATTTTCTTCGTATGGTATTTGTAGTTCTTGGTCTCTGTTGGTCTTGTTTTTTACTTCTTCCTCATTCATTTTTCGTATATCTAATGCGCCCTAGTTTACTTAGTTGTTTGCTGCTTTTTTTACCACTTATTTGCACTTTGGTGTAAAGAAGTTAAATTATGTTGCCTTAATGTTTGATTGTACTCCAGAAAAATCAAAATTTATCGAAATGAAAGTAATACACTTATTATATTGGTGATTGGTCATACTGACTTAAACATTTTGGATTTCTAATTCAAAAATCGTTGCTAAAATAAATACACTAATGTGACAACGAACGGTCAATGTCAAAGTCAACAATTTCTTGGACACTATAACAGAAAAAAGATACGAAGTTACTGAATGTTGGTATACATCTTTTTTTTTTCTTAAATTTTAGGAAAGCAGGAATGTGTATTCATCAAAATGGAATTTATTATTTGATAAAAGTGTGAAAGAATGGATATCTTTCAAACCAAAAGATGGTTTACAAGTTTATCCATGCTACGCTTGTCGACATATGTAAGTCTTTGGGTTTATGTACATGAAAACTATTTTTTGGAAATTTAACACATGCGTTAAATTCTAGTGTACATATATTACAGTACTGAATTAACTTTTATAATTTTATAACAGATTTGGCTCAAAGAATTCGTTTCTCGATCACGTGAATCGAAGATCAATTCGAATAGTGTACAATTGCAAGTACTGCCCAGACGCATTGCCAGAGGATCTGGTGTTTTATAATCCCTGTTCGTTTTTATTACATGCGCGACAGCATTTTTCTATAAATAGTGGCATCATTGATTTGGATGAAGTAGAAGTATCTCTTCTTCCGGTCGGACTTGCGGGATTCATGCCTCATCCTAATATAAAAGTACTTTATGATATTGAAGATGACGACATCAATTCGGAGTACATCAATAACAGATTTTACAATCCTACGACTGAGTGTTATGGTCACAGGTATATCTGTTTCAACCCCAACGAGGTGTTCTTGTTTATTTGTATTATTGCTAATCAACCCTTTCATACTCTGGCGTTGAAACAGATCAGCCGTAAGGTTCCGAAATGCATTCTGGTGCAAATAGATGGCGCTAATTTAAATCATTGTCCTGTAATTCCTTCTTCTAATGCACTTAATTTGAATTTGGGTAATAATAATAACAATGCAGTTATGTTCTCGAGCGATATTAGTAATGGAGGCGTTTTGGCGTCGGATACAGCAATAAAGACTGAGTCTGTCGAAGGAAATCAAAATCAAATTGAATATACAATGCCGATTATAACTAAAGTCGAAACGCTGGCGGAGTCTGATAATTCATCTTCTTCAAATACGACAACAGATGGGGATGATACGGTTATAAATGTAACTAATTGTCCTGAGTGTAAAGAAGTTCAAATTGAGCCATTGTCGAATCATTTCTTAGAACAAAATAAGCCATCGAACGAGTCCTTCCGTTGTTCCGTCTGTAGATTCATCGCTCCATCTTCGTGTTCTTTAAAAGCTCACAAACGTATCCATGACACTATTCCTCCGTATGTTTGTCCGGAGTGTGCTAAAAGTTTTACCAGCTGGCCTCCCCTACTGGCTCATTTGAACAACGTTTGTTTCCATTTGGAGAAACAAGTGCGCGTTAAATGTCCTGGAAAAAGGTGCAGTAAAATATTTGCTCAAAATATTACGTTCTTTGCTCATTTTTCGGCCATCCATCTGCTAACAACTTACATATGTGAAGTTTGTGACGAGACGTTTAACACTGATTTGGATTATTTCGAACATGCCGAAGATTTTCATGAAGGCAATGCGAGGTTCCATACTGTATTCACTTGTACAGTTTGTGCGGACCAAGATACATTTTCATCAGAAGAAAAAGAAGAACACGTCCTGTCTCATGGGAAGGACAGAGCAAATTTTGTTTACATTCACGTTTGCAAGTTTTGTAAAAGCATTTTTAAATCGACTAACACGTATGCTACTCATATGCTTCGATGTTCCAAGAATGTAGCTAATGTACCTAATAAAGATGTTAGTAAGGATCCAAATTTAACAACTGGGTCATTACCTAATGGCGAAAGTCGGACATTGGCTCAGAAAGATCAAATTCTACGCAAAAAGGCACTTGAATGTGTTGAGAGTAGTGTCCGAATGGTTATTACTATCTGTTCGAGATGCAACGTTCGCTTGAAGTTTCAGGTCTCTTATTTGCACAATATAGTTTCTAATTGTCCGAAATGTGGAGAAAGGCTGTTTTTACCAGCGAAAAGTTTCATTATGCCGAAAGAGGGTAATTTGCGTAAAGAATCGTCAAATAGAACGACAGATGAGACTGGTTTGTATGTTGATTCTGAAGAAAATATATGTTTATTATGTGAAGTTAGTGTTGAAAATATAAAGGAACACGTAAAGATTTGCAAGTACAGTAAACCTGTTGTTATCGTTCCTAAAGTTTCTAAAACCAAAGCAAGAAAAGAAGAAGGAAAAGAGGTAGGAGGAGAAGAAGAAGAAAAAGAAGAAGAAAGAGAAGAAGAAGCTTCTCCAAAATCTGACGATAGTGCTAGAAGAAAACGAAGACGATATAATTATAACAGTTTAGCCCATAAACATAGGAAACTGTTAGCGTCTAAAAACTTTCCTGAGCTTCAAACTGATGAACCTGACCAACCATTGCCATTCGATGGTACTTACCGCTGTCGATTGTGTTCATTTTCTGCCCCAGATCGTCAAGTATTCTGTGACCACGTTCTTACTCATCGTCTGGTGTCAACCTCGTATCAATGTATGGAGTGCGGGGAATGTTTTGTGGTAAAGCCGTCTTTGGCGAAACATCTTCAATTTTATCACCAGATATTTGACATTGACTCCTACATCGAAGAGAATAATTGTTATGATAAGGAAGCAGTTAAGGAATTAGAGGAGAGCCTGAAATTGGTTCCTGGTGAATCGAAAATTCCTGTAAAAGAAAACCAATGTAGGGTTTGTTTGCAAGAATTCGAATCTAGTTTTGATTTACACAAGCATCTCCGTGTGCATGGTATGGCCTTTTTGTCTCATAATGTTAAATGATCTTTAATGTTCTCTGTTAAGTAAGGTCCTTTTTCGTTTTGGTTGTACGCAAGCGCACAACTCACATTTGTTAGGGTCATTGTAAGGGATGTGTGGTAAATTTGCCTCAGGCTTAATGATTTCAGCCCCTGGCATATGTACTAGGAGTATACATACTTGAAAGTCTCAAAAATATGAAAAAAAATCATATTAAAAAAAGAAGTAATTGGATTCCCAAAACAATTTTGTATCAATCTATTGGATACAAATACCGTGAAAGCTATTGGCCCATTGTTGTATCAGTATGTACCATGTGCATTGTTTACACCCTATGTCAAAATAACGCCACTCTCCAGGGCGATGCTACAACAAACTTCTATTGCATTAAGTAGTTATAACGAAGGTAACATTTAGTAAAAAGTACAAATGTGGATTTAGTCTGGGCAAGTTCAACATATTTTCCTGGCAGTGGCCATTGTTTTTGGTTTTTATTTTATTTAATCACCCTAATATAACTTGTTGGATCGACAAAAACGATTCATTTGATCATCACAGGTTTATTATTTATATCTAATACTGTCTTTTACATAAATTTCATTTGATTTTGTATATATCATCAAATACTACATACAAACAGGTGATAATGCCATTTTGTGATAATTGACTAGTTGTAAACTGAATTGATACAAAGGACAAAGAACAAGACGATATAAAAAAAGAAAGTTACACAAACTAAAATAAATAATTTTCTTCTAATAGTTTTTGTAGTAAACAAACAAATAAATTTAATATTACTTTTATATTTTTAAATACTTAGCTGAATTAACTTTTATAATTTTATAACAGATTTGGCTCAAAGAATTCGTTTCTCGATCACGTGAATCGAAGATCAATTCGAATAGTGTACAATTGCAAGTACTGCCCAGACGCATTGCCAGAGGATCTGGTGTTTTATAATCCCTGTTCGTTTTTATTACATGCGCGACAGCATTTTTCTATAAATAGTGGCATCATTGATTTGGATGAAGTAGAAGTATCTCTTCTTCCGGTCGGACTTGCGGGATTCATGCCTNACTTACATAAAACAATGGTTAACAACCCGTATTGTTGTTAGAAACCAAACAAATTCTGGGAAAAAATAAAAAATTTTAAATGCAGAGTAAATTTTATAATTAAAGCTTATTTTTAATGCACACATTTATCAATTTATCTAAGAGAATAAATTCACTAAATAATAGACACTTAACGTTATTGATAACGTGTCAATTAGTTTAAAATGTAATTGTTTAAATAATTTTGTTAATATTTTTAAGATTTGTGTCTATTTTTTAAATAAATATATTTAACGAGATCTGTGTAATGTACTCCCACTAATACCACAAAAAAAGAATAAATTATATATAATACTAAACAATAAAAAAACTAGTTTTCTTAACGTATTCACGAAAAAAAAACTTAGTTTTAAGTACTAATTATAAGAGGCCAGCACCACAGTTCTTCTTCAATTATTCCTCCTGTGTTTGTGAGTGGTTAATTTGGAAATTCAAAAAATATTGATAAACTGGAACATGACTCTATACGGGCACGTGTCCAGCGACAAAAAAAAATTAGGACCATTTGGTGTAGGCGAATGATGAAAATACTGTAGATAAAAGAAAAGGTAGAGGAGAACCCAGGACGCTGTAGAAGCCAATAAGGAAAAATATTGATAATATGGTAACCACCCTCTGAAGTATGAAGGGTTAGTTAGAGATATTAAAAAGTTGGAACAGGAGTAAAGAGGAACAGAAGAAAGTAGATCAGATTACTATTCACAAATAATTAAAGGTGTAATGTTCTAGTTCTTGGGAAATGCGAAGTTTGGATGAAGATAGGGGGAGTGCAGGTGCGTGTCCAACCAGGCTTTGGAAAAATGACCCTAGGGGGATGAAATAGTTAAAGCCAGCTAATCTTTAACATCGTGATAATAGGAAAAGATACTAATTTTACTATGAATTTTAAAATAATTAGTACCTTTATTTAGAAACAAAAAGATTATTTCGTGCTAAACCATTTCTTTTAAGAAGGAATATTCTACGGTTTTGCTATTTTTTTAAAATATAATTATGGATTTCGTTTTTAAACTAAAATCGACAGACGCTGTGGTGCATAATCCTTTTTAATTGGTCTCTTATCGATTTTATTGAACAACATCGACCACGTTATCTTTTTTATCTTTTCTACATTAAATGCTATTAACGATGTGCTGTAAATTTTTGATAACAATTACGATTTATACTATTTTTTCTTGGGTGTGCTGTAGGCCAGAACAATAGTGGAGCATGAGTACGGTTAGGCCTTGTATTTTGGCATCGGCTTGTCCTATAAGGAATGCAAGCCGAGCTTTTTCAACGTCTGACTCGGTGCTGCTCAGTTGTTTGCACATTTCCATATGTTCAATTGTTGTAGAGTCCAGTACCCTTTTCAACTCTGAAACCTGTTAAACAACTTACCTTCTTTTTTCCTTTTTTTTTTTAATAGCAGCAAAAATTAGTAGCACTCACCATCAAATTTATCTTCTCCACTTTAACTTCCATGGGTATGTCCATGTAAAGTTGCATGCCACTTTCTTTTGCCTCGTCCATTAAAGATTCATCCGAGGGATACATTAGAATTTCGTCAACCATATGAAGAATGCTTTCTGTGATTTGCTGAGGATTTTGATTTTGTATTTCTTCGAGAATTTTCGGGCACATTAGGAACGAATTGGTGTTAGCAACTAAAGATTGTTTCCTTGGTGTTCTTTGAGGTGATTGAGGCAAACTTTTGGATTGTAGTTGTCCATAATATTCCACTAAGAAAAGCGACAAAGAAGACAACAGTTTCTTTTTAGGAACGAAATAATTTATGAACAGAATTAGGAAGATATGGAAATGAGTAAAAAGAGATCACAGATGCAAATTGAAAGATCTAATTTCGGTATAGGTGAAAATAAATAAGAATCCAGTTATTGCTCTTTAAATAATTATGCGAATTAGATTAAACTAAAAGTACAAGACACTTACCAGGAACACTCAGATTTTTAGCACTGTTAACTCTCTTTAGACCATTTTCTTCTTTAGCTTCGACATGGTATGTGGACTCAATGGTTACGAAATCGTCATCTAGGGGTTCACTCATTGTAATTTCTGGTTGTATAGAGTCCAGGGCTTCGATAACTTTTTCGACGGGTTCGCAAGGCACATTCATTTGGCACTTAGACATACATTTCTTGTGACAAGCCAGAGTACACTCTTTACATTGCACAGCGTCTTTCAACCATATCTGTATTTAAAATGTTCTTTATGTAATTTCAAAGCAACTTTTTAGAATAATGCAAGAATTAAATATCGAAATTACAGATTGAATCAAAATTTAAAATATTTTATTTTTTTAATACCTTTTTTGCACAAAATCCGCAATGAGTAGTACGGTTAAATTGCATCCTAACAAAGTCGTGTTTAGTAGAAGAGACAAACGGCTTTTTGAGATCGTTTTCAGAAGAAGCAACAGGATTTTTACGTTTTATTTCAGTTTCGCCGTTCCATATAAACGATAGAACTATATCTCCATAACAGAACACCTGTTCGAAGCCAGAATGACTTGTCAAAGGATGGTTTTGGCTGGAATTCACATTCCTTTTTATTAGTCAAAAACTAACAAAAATCACGAATTCGATACAAATTTTATCACATTCCTAAGTGATTTCTGGTTTTTATTTAAATTGGCTTCCTCAGGAATGCTTTCCAATGACTAAGATATATTCGTACCTTACTTCAGGTACCTAGTACTTTGTTACTTAAAAGTTAGCAAAAGTCGCTTTTATGAAATAAATATGTTCATTGATAATTTTAAAGAATTAAATACCATTTGCAACATTGTAACTTGTAACTTCTGTACAAAAATGACTGAATTTTTGTAACTTACCTTGCGGTAGATATATTTGGGGGCAAGAAAGGATAAGTCATGGTACTGTATCCTAACAGAGAGCACGAAAATTCGTTAAGAATTTGGACAACAGGAACATTCACGTATCCCAACAAAATTTCGTTGTTAGAGGCAGTCACACCCCACACGTTCACGTTCAAATATTTGTGGGTGTCCCTCAGATTAAACGAGTATTCGTCATTAAATTTTATCACAGTGTTTAAATCCTTTGTTTGTCCTTTCAAAATTTCAATCGTTTCAGTTTCCACTGAATTCTCATGTGATTCAGAAAAGGACAATTTTCTGGGATTTGTAATGCATACGGAAGGAATAGGAATGTAGTTGGATTTAGAATTCGAATGCTGTGGTGAACTGGTGGTGGTAGTGGGGATATTGTCTCCCGGCGAGGATGAAATTTTACGTTTTCTGAGGGTGAAACTGCCAATGGTTTGGGCGATTTTGGACATATTCTCACTATTGCTCGTGAGTATTTTTGGAATTTTGTCGCTACTCTTGATTCTTTCTAACCCGGTGAAACTTCGTGACTTTTTACCAGAATCCAATACTTCTTCAGGTATCTTTGGCTTAACAGATTCTTCCACGATTTCGAAATCTTCTTGATATTTCTCATCCTAAAGGAAACAGACAGGTGATGACAAGGAAATGTTTAAAGAAAAGAAGTGGGATTAGCAACAAACATTCTGTAATAATTCCCTCACGCTCATCTTTTCCTTTTAATAATTAATAATTACCTTATTCAAACATTTGACAGGTGTTTTTTCTTCTGTCTTCAAAAATTTCTCTTTTATCACATAATTGTTCACTTTCCTTTGTACTCGAAAACAACAAGTTGAAGTTGACTTTATCAATTTGTTTGCTTGGGCCAATGACACAACTGACTTACCATCGACGGTCACGACAACGTCACCCACTTTTAAACCACAATTAACAGCCGGAGTTTGTGGAACAAGAGATTCTATCACAATGAGATTACGTTCTAGTTTAAACGCTGCCCCAAGTTGTTGTTGTCGAAATTTTGTCACCGTTAGTTCGAGTAACATCACAAAGTAATCGTCACCTTGGTAAACACTGATCCATGCAAACGTGTCTGCGAAATGGAATAATACAAAAGAACTGAGATCGTTTGAAATTCGAAGAGTGGCAAAAATGAATGCTTTGAGAGCGGCCCTATACGAGTACAAAACATGGACGGTGAGTTGGCGTTATGAAGGATAAACAAGGATGAAGAACATACCGAACATAGAAAAAGTTAGAAACAGAAACAACAGAGGAGACATTTAAAAGAATTAGGGTTCAGAAACACCTTTTGAGACACATTAAGAAGACCTAGATTAAATTGCTGTTCGCAAATAGTTAAGGATGTGAGTTTTCGGGAAATGGGAAAATTGGTTTAAGAAAGGAAAGAGTGGAGGTGCGTGTCCAATCAGCTTTCGGATTGACATCTCCCTGTATTGATGATAAAATCACTTTGATTTGACGCTTAATCTTTCCTAATTGTAACAGGTCTAGGCAGTATTCTTCCTTTACCCTTCAAAAGGGAAGAATCTTTATAGAAGTAAAAGAATCTTTATAGATACATAGTTATTTTGTTTTGGAATGATAGCATTTTGAAAATTTTAATCTTTTAAATTTCAATTAGACGCCAATTCTTTTCCTAATAAAGTAATTGTTAAGTTCAATTACCTCATTTAAGAATAAACAAATTTCTTTTTAAATTACCTACCTTTTTTATTTTTAAATAACCCAAATGTTGGTTTAGATATAGACAGCAATAATAATTTAGTAATTATGAAGACCAATCTTAAATTCTAAATTATAAAGAAGAGGGAAGGTAGGAAAAGTCTTTACTTGGAAAAAGTAAAAAGTTGGATAACAAACGAGATTGTAGGATTAATAGAAGAAAGGCGAAAACACACAAGAAAGGTATAAGGCGGTCTACTGGGAAATAGGAAGTATAGGGCATCTAAGGAACACAGGATTGGATATGAAGTGTAAAGAAGTAGAAGAAATGTTTGAAGCATGTAAAAAAAATGAGGCCTATAATTGTAAAGAAGTTTAGAGAAGTTGGGTACAGTAGTAGTCCTGATAAATAAGAAACGAGACAGGAGCCATTTAATAGAAAATGGGGAAAAATCAGATAGGTGGAAAGAATATTAAGAGAACACATGCACAGGTCAAGAGTTAGGATATGTATTAGAGAAGGAAGATAGTGTGGAGATAGGTGTGCTAGGAAACCTCACAAAGAGAGAAGTTTGATTTAGCAATTAAAAATTTATGAACTGTTATTTAAAATAAAAAAATTAAAAATAGGAAACATTTAGTTATGAGAACTCACCAACAGCAAATGTTGTATATACTTTTTGAACATCTGGGGACACTTCCAATCTACTTACTTCTAAACATTCAATTTGTAAGTTTCCTTGGGAAACTACTTCGTAGTCATCAATATCCACTTGACCTGGATCAGTTTTTATAAAGAATGGTTTATATCTTTAATCAAATATTAATTTTAGTAAGGGTAAGTAATAATTCTGTCACAAAATACCTAATTTTATAATTGGGTAAAGTATGTTTTCTTTTAATGGCCTTTTTAATTTGATGAACAATTAAACTTGTGATATTTGACTGTAGTTGTCTTCCTTGAAATTGAGACTGAACAGCTAAGTCAATTAATGGGTCACGACAGAAGCTAAAGGACCAGTGGCTGTATGGAATCCTTGTAAACTGGAGTCTTATTGTTCCACACAATTTTTTAACTAAATAGAAAAGTATATGTGAATAAGCTATGGAGCTAATACTAATCGTAAATTTACCTTTAATAGACAAGTAGGCAGTTTTTCCAAATTTCATTCTAGCATTTACTGACAGTGAAAAGTTACCTCTGTAATCTACATCAACTGTTAGTGTCAAAGTCTCAATGTTGCCTTCAGATTTATCTAACTTAACACTATCAATTCCAATATTTTTTAGAATAGGAAACTGTGATCCTAAATGAATATCTTTTATCTGCAATAATACTAATAAATTCATGGTTTTCTGTTTCAAGACTCAAATACATACAGTAACAGCATCGAAAAATTTTCCTGTTGTAGTTTTAGTCACTAGCTCATCAAATTCTAGAGACAGTTTTTTGTAAAACCATCTTTTAATAGCATCAGAATGCCTTAGTTCATAAAAAAGGAATTGGAATAGCAAAGTAATTGGTAGGCCACAATTAAAACCATCAGGAAGGGCTTCATTTTCTAACTGTTCTTGTAATTCCTGGAATGTTTTTGTGTTTTTACTTAATCCTATGTGAAATAAATAAGTAAAACTTCTTACTTCTGGCAGTTGAAATGGTTCTTGTTTTGTATTTTCCTCTCCTGAATCCTGAGACACACTTTTCGAATTGATTTTCAAATATTTTAAGAACAGGTAGTATTGAGCCACTAATGTTATTATTATTCCCAATAAAATACAAATACACGACAAAAACAGCAAGGCAAAAATGTCCATTTTTGTAAAGTGTTATAATTTTGTTATACCATTTTAATATATTAGTTAAGAAAATACTGGAAATTACAAAAATTAAGACCCATTTTTTTAGGTTAACATAAACACAGCAAACCACTAGACAAAAACTATCTGTCAAGTCGCTTTTACCATTTTCATATAGGTGTCGCAAATTTTAGTTGTATTGTGTGTTGCATAACTAGGTACCCTATTTAAAGTTAAATATTTCTAAAAAGTCTGTAAAAGTTTGTCAAGAACATATAATTTGAATCCAATTCGGTAATACAAATTTTGCTTTATTTAAATATATTTTGCTTTATTTGAATGTGTATATAAAACTACACAAACTTATGAATGAATATCTCTTACTACTCTGAATTTTTCTTTTATATACAATGCTTAAAATTTCTATTTACATTTATAAAAAGCAATTAAAAGGAATGCCTTAGAAAATTCAACGAAGTAATTAATTAATTGGTTTATCTTCATTACGTATTACACATCAATTTAAAAATATCCATACAAAAATTTTACAAATACGAAGTTAAATAAAATTGGAAAGAAAAAAAATTAACTAACCACTACCTAACCTTCTTCTTTAGTTACTGAGTTATTTTATGGTTCGTTTCGTTGCCCTAATCTTTTCTAATTAAAAAGTATTAAGAAAACATACTTTGATGATTAAATTAAAAAATCTGTTTTCTTGTTTAAATACAGTTTGTTATCTAAATGTCTCATCATCATTATCATCGTAAAGTCGTCAGTCCTAAGACTGGTGGTTGGACACGCATCTCCACTATTTTCTATCCTGAGCTAATCTTGGTATTTCCATGAAATTAGAACATCCCACACCCTCAGGTATTTGTGAACAGTAATCTAATCTAAGTCTACCTTTGTCCTGAGAAGGTGTTTAACCAACCTATTTCGCTTATTTCTTATTGACTTCCATACCGTCTAAATGTTTAAACAATTAGCTATTTTTTATACGAACACAAATATTTTCTTTTACTAGTCATGTTTACTATCCAAATGAGCTTTAATCCAATACAGAGAATATTGAGAATTCATCTTTAGGTTTGATTAAAACATCATGCAAATTTAAATCAGTTGATTCGAATTTTTGATGAATTCTCAATATCGATCAAATTCTTGTACTATGACACAGTTAACATTGACGGTTTGGTCTTTTTTATGATTGGATTCTGTACTCAGTGGATGTTCTGTAACAACTCTGGAAAATATTCTTTTAAGGATTTTTTGAGATTCAATAAATGTTCATGTTTATGGTTTTGCCTACATCTGAGGTTACTTGTAACGTATATTCTTCAAGAAATTTATTCGGAATAGGAAAACACTCGTAATCTTTTTGTTCAACACATTCAATCCAGAAGCCAAATTTGCGTTTTATCCTCCGTGAGGATATTTTATCTCTAACTATAAACGTGATTGTGGTTTCTTTCCTGTAAGGACTTGCTCTTTAACTAGCAGAACCCCTGCGACCCTTCCACGGAATCCCCTTTTAGGAATCGTTGTTCTACAGTACGCCCTTTTTAGAGTTTTTCGTGGCAGAAAGCTTTGTTAAAGCTTTATAGTTTACTTAATAAATAAACACAAATTAATTTCCACAAATATATATATAAAAACTTTACTATTGTTTCGCCTCCTTGAGGCTTCTTCAGAATAAGGGTAAGTAATAATTCTGTCACAAAATACCTAATTTTATAATTGGGTAAAGTATGTTTTCTTTTAATGGCCTTTTTAATTTGATGAACAATTAAACTTGTGATATTTGACTGTAGTTGTCTTCCTTGAAATTGAGACTGAACAGCTAAGTCAATTAATGGGTCACGACAGAAGCTAAAGGACCAGTGGCTGTATGGAATCCTTGTAAACTGGAGTCTTATTGTTCCACACAATTTTTTAACTAAATAGAAAAGTATATGTGAATAAGCTATGGAGCTAATACTAATCGTAAATTTACCTTTAATAGACAAGTAGGCAGTTTTTCCAAATTTCATTCTAGCATTTACTGACAGTGAAAAGTTACCTCTGTAATCTACATCAACTGTTAGTGTCAAAGTCTCAATGTTGCCTTCAGATTTATCTAACTTAACACTATCAATTCCAATATTTTTTAGAATAGGAAACTGTGATCCTAAATGAATATCTTTTATCTGCAATAATACTAATAAATTCATGGTTTTCTGTTTCAAGACTCAAATACATACAGTAACAGCATCGAAAAATTTTCCTGTTGTAGTTTTAGTCACTAGCTCATCAAATTCTAGAGACAGTTTTTTGTAAAACCATCTTTTAATAGCATCAGAATGCCTTAGTTCATAAAAAAGGAATTGGAATAGCAAAGTAATTGGTAGGCCACAATTAAAACCATCAGGANCCGCGTCTGGCAGTTTCGACAGAATACAGACCACTTCGAATTATTTTATTCGATTAAGCTAACGTGCCTATCACGTGAGGTCGGCTACGCCGGGATTCGTTTTCAGCAAGTAGATATCCATACAAGTGGACCTTGTTGGAGCATACGTAATCCTAAAATGTAACATCGTGCTACAGATGGCGTTCACTGTGCCATTTGTAGTATTTTCTGAATAAAGTTATACTTCATTTACTTTCTGTAGCGATGTGCCTCTTCCAATGTCTTGGATGCGCGCTGGCAAAATCGTAGGTAGGGAGAAAAAAGCTCATTATAATCTCGACTCTTGTTCATTAAACATACTTCTTCATACAGTACCTGACAACAGTTTTGTTCAATCATGAATAGTAATGCGAGTCGAAAACAAGCGTTAAAGCCTTTAATATGTCTTCAAACATAAATAAACATCTCGTTGATATTTTCAGTAGTAAATGGTACCAATAACAGCACATCTGAGCAATGCAACGGTAGTGGATAAAATGGTCAATTTTTCCGTGCAGTACTGTACGGATTATACGCTCCTCACCGGTTATGAGTTTTGCCGAGAGTTGTCTCCTTCCTTTTCTGGCCTAGTGCTGTTCTTTTCTACTTTGCGCCGGTCAAACTGAAGGTCACATCGCTACAGAAACTAAACGGAGTATACTTTTGTTTCCAATTAGCTCTCAGGCTTCATGTGGATTTTGTGTATTTCTGTGATGACCCAGAAAACGTAAAGTGTTGATTTATTTAGACTAACCAACGATAAGTGTCAGGCCTGGTCGGACGGGAAATGTTAAGATAGATACGCATTTCCAGGTCAGGGTTTTGGAGGGTGTGTTTGTAAAGGTGAAAACAATTACTTTTCTAAGCTCGTCTGGATTGCATGCCAGCACCGTAGTGCTTTCGCTTGCGATTAGATTTTTCCTTAATTACACGATGTTTGTAAAAATTAGAAGAGCAGGTATGGTTTTTGTGTTTGTCAATCTCTCAGTTAGCTTTGGGAAAAGCGCTCGAAAATTGCACTGTTGGGTTAAAGATTTAAGAAACTTTTTATTTAGAGTAGGTTTCTGAAAATTTTAATCAATTTTATTCAGCAGTTTAAAAATAGTAGCGAAAGAAACGGTTTTACTTTCTGGAATTGGATCAGTTCCTTATATCTTCTTTCGATATTTAGGATGTTATCGCATAATGGGATATATTTTAATTAAAATTATTTATTTAAAATTACACCTATCAGATTTCGTTTAGAATCAGACGTAGGAGATCGAGTAATTAATCATTACAAGTAAGTAGTGATACAGGGTGGTGAGGCGGGTACTGTCTTCACTCATCCTGTTGGCTTCTTTTTAATTCATTTATAATTCTCAACTGAAGCATTAATGAAAGAATACAATAAATTTTTCCAGATATTTCAGATATTTTACGAATAGACTATTTGACTTACAAAATTCCCTACAATTTGACTTACAAAATACCCTATAATTTGACTTACAAAATACCCTACAATTTTGTAAGTCAATTTAAAACCTGTGACCAACCCCGACACGTAGGTAAATAAGTGTTCTATTTTACTAATTTTGATATGCCACGTTAAAAATATAGTTAAGATTTTNAAATTTCAATTGGTATACGTTGGAAGAAATCCCTTGGAAATTGAAAAGTTTCGTCAGTAAATATCGTACAGGTTGAATTTCAAATTTCAATTGGTATACGTTGGAAGAAATCCCTTGGAAATTGAAAAGTTTCGTCAGTAAATATCGTACAGGTTGAATTTCAAATTTCAATTGGTATACGTTGGAAGAAATCCCTTGGAAATTGAAAAGTTTCGTCAGTAAATATCGTACAGGTTGAATTTCAAATTTCAATTGGTATACGTTGGAAGAAATCCCTTGGAAATTGAAAAGTTTCGTCAGTAAATATCGTACAGGTTGAATTTCAAATTTCAATTGGTATACGTTGGAAGAAATCCCTTGGAAATTGAAAAGTTTCGTCAGTAAATATCGTACAGGTTGAATTTCAAATTTCAATTGGTATACGTTGGAAGAAATCCCTTGGAAATTGAAAAGTTTCGTCAGTAAATATCGTACAGGTTGAATTTCAAATTTCAATTGGTATACGTTGGAAGAAATCCCTTGGAAATTGAAAAGTTTCGTCAGTAAATATCGTACAGGTTGAATTTCAAATTTCAATTGGTATACGTTGGAAGAAATCCCTTGGAAATTGAAAAGTTTCGTCAGTAAATATCGTACAGGTTGAATTTCAAATTTCAATTGGTATACGTTGGAAGAAATCCCTTGGAAATTGAAAAGTTTCGTCAGTAAATATCGTACAGGTTGAATTTCAAATTTCAATTGGTATACGTTGGAAGAAATCCCTTGGAAATTGAAAAGTTTCGTCAGTAAATATCGTACAGGTTGAATTTCAAATTTCAATTGGTATACGTTGGAAGAAATCCCTTGGAAATTGAAAAGTTTCGTCAGTAAATATCGTACAGGTTGAATTTCAAATTTCAATTGGTATACGTTGGAAGAAATCCCTTGGAAATTGAAAAGTTTCGTCAGTAAATATCGTACAGGTTGAATTTCAAATTTCAATTGGTATACGTTGGAAGAAATCCCTTGGAAATTGAAAAGTTTCGTCAGTAAATATCGTACAGGTTGAATTTCAAATTTCAATTGGTATACGTTGGAAGAAATCCCTTGGAAATTGAAAAGTTTCGTCAGTAAATATCGTACAGGTTGAATTTCAAATTTCAATTGGTATACGTTGGAAGAAATCCCTTGGAAATTGAAAAGTTTCGTCAGTAAATATCGTACAGGTTGAATTTCAAATTTCAATTGGTATACGTTGGAAGAAATCCCTTGGAAATTGAAAAGTTTCGTCAGTAAATATCGTACAGGTTGAATTTCAAATTTCAATTGGTATACGTTGGAAGAAATCCCTTGGAAATTGAAAAGTTTCGTCAGTAAATATCGTACAGGTTGAATTTCAAATTTCAATTGGTATACGTTGGAAGAAATCCCTTGGAAATTGAAAAGTTTCGTCAGTAAATATCGTACAGGTTGAATTTCAAATTTCAATTGGTATACGTTGGAAGAAATCCCTTGGAAATTGAAAAGTTTCGTCAGTAAATATCGTACAGGTTGAATTTCAAATTTCAATTGGTATACGTTGGAAGAAATCCCTTGGAAATTGAAAAGTTTCGTCAGTAAATATCGTACAGGTTGAATTTCAAATTTCAATTGGTATACGTTGGAAGAAATCCCTTGGAAATTGAAAAGTTTCGTCAGTAAATATCGTACAGGTTGAATTTCAAATTTCAATTGGTATACGTTGGAAGAAATCCCTTGGAAATTGAAAAGTTTCGTCAGTAAATATCGTACAGGTTGAATTTCAAATTTCAATTGGTATACGTTGGAAGAAATCCCTTGGAAATTGAAAAGTTTCGTCAGTAAATATCGTACAGGTTGAATTTCAAATTTCAATTGGTATACGTTGGAAGAAATCCCTTGGAAATTGAAAAGTTTCGTCAGTAAATATCGTACAGGTTGAATTTCAAATTTCAATTGGTATACGTTGGAAGAAATCCCTTGGAAATTGAAAAGTTTCGTCAGTAAATATCGTACAGGTTGAATTTCAAATTTCAATTGGTATACGTTGGAAGAAATCCCTTGGAAATTGAAAAGTTTCGTCAGTAAATATCGTACAGGTTGAATTTCAAATTTCAATTGGTATACGTTGGAAGAAATCCCTTGGAAATTGAAAAGTTTCGTCAGTAAATATCGTACAGGTTGAATTTCAAATTTCAATTGGTATACGTTGGAAGAAATCCCTTGGAAATTGAAAAGTTTCGTCAGTAAATATCGTACAGGTTGAATTTCAAATTTCAATTGGTATACGTTGGAAGAAATCCCTTGGAAATTGAAAAGTTTCGTCAGTAAATATCGTACAGGTTGAATTTCAAATTTCAATTGGTATACGTTGGAAGAAATCCCTTGGAAATTGAAAAGTTTCGTCAGTAAATATCGTACAGGTTGAATTTCAAATTTCAATTGGTATACGTTGGAAGAAATCCCTTGGAAATTGAAAAGTTTCGTCAGTAAATATCGTACAGGTTGAATTTCAAATTTCAATTGGTATACGTTGGAAGAAATCCCTTGGAAATTGAAAAGTTTCGTCAGTAAATATCGTACAGGTTGAATTTCAAATTTCAATTGGTATACGTTGGAAGAAATCCCTTGGAAATTGAAAAGTTTCGTCAGTAAATATCGTACAGGTTGAATTTCAAATTTCAATTGGTATACGTTGGAAGAAATCCCTTGGAAATTGAAAAGTTTCGTCAGTAAATATCGTACAGGTTGAATTTCAAATTTCAATTGGTATACGTTGGAAGAAATCCCTTGGAAATTGAAAAGTTTCGTCAGTAAATATCGTACAGGTTGAATTTCAAATTTCAATTGGTATACGTTGGAAGAAATCCCTTGGAAATTGAAAAGTTTCGTCAGTAAATATCGTACAGGTTGAATTTCAAATTTCAATTGGTATACGTTGGAAGAAATCCCTTGGAAATTGAAAAGTTTCGTCAGTAAATATCGTACAGGTTGAATTTCAAATTTCAATTGGTATACGTTGGAAGAAATCCCTTGGAAATTGAAAAGTTTCGTCAGTAAATATCGTACAGGTTGAATTTCAAATTTCAATTGGTATACGTTGGAAGAAATCCCTTGGAAATTGAAAAGTTTCGTCAGTAAATATCGTACAGGTTGAATTTCAAATTTCAATTGGTATACGTTGGAAGAAATCCCTTGGAAATTGAAAAGTTTCGTCAGTAAATATCGTACAGGTTGAATTTCAAATTTCAATTGGTATACGTTGGAAGAAATCCCTTGGAAATTGAAAAGTTTCGTCAGTAAATATCGTACAGGTTGAATTTCAAATTTCAATTGGTATACGTTGGAAGAAATCCCTTGGAAATTGAAAAGTTTCGTCAGTAAATATCGTACAGGTTGAATTTCAAATTTCAATTGGTATACGTTGGAAGAAATCCCTTGGAAATTGAAAAGTTTCGTCAGTAAATATCGTACAGGTTGAATTTCAAATTTCAATTGGTATACGTTGGAAGAAATCCCTTGGAAATTGAAAAGTTTCGTCAGTAAATATCGTACAGGTTGAATTTCAAATTTCAATTGGTATACGTTGGAAGAAATCCCTTGGAAATTGAAAAGTTTCGTCAGTAAATATCGTACAGGTTGAATTTCAAATTTCAATTGGTATACGTTGGAAGAAATCCCTTGGAAATTGAAAAGTTTCGTCAGTAAATATCGTACAGGTTGAATTTCAAATTTCAATTGGTATACGTTGGAAGAAATCCCTTGGAAATTGAAAAGTTTCGTCAGTAAATATCGTACAGGTTGAATTTCAAATTTCAATTGGTATACGTTGGAAGAAATCCCTTGGAAATTGAAAAGTTTCGTCAGTAAATATCGTACAGGTTGAATTTCAAATTTCAATTGGTATACGTTGGAAGAAATCCCTTGGAAATTGAAAAGTTTCGTCAGTAAATATCGTACAGGTTGAATTTCAAATTTCAATTGGTATACGTTGGAAGAAATCCCTTGGAAATTGAAAAGTTTCGTCAGTAAATATCGTACAGGTTGAATTTCAAATTTCAATTGGTATACGTTGGAAGAAATCCCTTGGAAATTGAAAAGTTTCGTCAGTAAATATCGTACAGGTTGAATTTCAAATTTCAATTGGTATACGTTGGAAGAAATCCCTTGGAAATTGAAAAGTTTCGTCAGTAAATATCGTACAGGTTGAATTTCAAATTTCAATTGGTATACGTTGGAAGAAATCCCTTGGAAATTGAAAAGTTTCGTCAGTAAATATCGTACAGGTTGAATTTCAAATTTCAATTGGTATACGTTGGAAGAAATCCCTTGGAAATTGAAAAGTTTCGTCAGTAAATATCGTACAGGTTGAATTTCAAATTTCAATTGGTATACGTTGGAAGAAATCCCTTGGAAATTGAAAAGTTTCGTCAGTAAATATCGTACAGGTTGAATTTCAAATTTCAATTGGTATACGTTGGAAGAAATCCCTTGGAAATTGAAAAGTTTCGTCAGTAAATATCGTACAGGTTGAATTTCAAATTTCAATTGGTATACGTTGGAAGAAATCCCTTGGAAATTGAAAAGTTTCGTCAGTAAATATCGTACAGGTTGAATTTCAAATTTCAATTGGTATACGTTGGAAGGAATCCATTGGAAATTGAAAAGTTTCGTCAGTAGATATAGTACAGGTTGAATTTCAAATTTCAATTGGTATACGTTGTAAAAAATCCATTGGAAACTAAAAGATTGCGTCAGTAATTACCTGATTTTTTTTAAAGGTGATATTCAAAGCAAAATAATAAAAAAATTCAAAGTATTCCATCATTCTTTTGGGAACTCAGTTTTTCCTGCGACCTTCTTTGAAATAAGACAAGATTAGTAACGGGGTCGTCAGATTGGTTTCAGTTTTCTGGGGTAAGTTGTGCCCTTGGCATTTTTAAATAGGGCAGCAGAAATTGCCTTTTTACTTTATACGTTTCTTTGTTTAAGCACAAACTGCCTTCCTGGAACACTGATAACATGTAACATTTAATTTACGTCTCACGCAAACCGCTGGGTTCGAGAACTGTTTTGTTTAATCGTGTTTTATCTATTACATATTTTATAGTTTGACTTGATAAATAGCCAGTTAGATGACGATTGAATTTGTGGCACTTTGGATTCTTTTATTACACTTAAGGCAGTATAATGAATGCAGAATTTTGTTAGCTTTACAGTACTTTGTGTTTATTTTTTACTGTTTTATAGGAACATAATCAGTTGAAATATTTTTTACTTTATTAATCTAATAACCTACAAAATTGAGGTGGGAAAATCATCCGATTAATCGATTAATTTCAGTCCGCAAAAATAGTCAATTAATCGGTATAATTGATTAATAATCGGTTAGGAAATTGATTATTTTTATCTCTACTACCATATGTCTAAGCTGTAACTATTTTTCCGCAAGTGGCGAAAAATGTACTACGTAAGCGCGATAAATTTCGAATTGATACCACAGTTCAGGTATCTTAAGCTGGGAATACATGTAAGAAATGTTACCATTCGTATGTATTTGTTCGTGACGTTTGCAATGAATAAAGATCAAAAGGCGTTCGTATGTGGATGTGCTGAAAATAATTTTCAGTGGTTTGCTACAATTCGTTGCTAAAATTTTTTGTTTAAAATACGTTTAGAATCAGACGTAGGAGATCGAGTAATTAATCATTACAAGTAAGTAGTGATACAGGGTGGTGAGGCGGGTACTGTCTTCACTCATCCTGTTGGCTTCTTTTTAATTCATTTATAATTCTCAACTGAAGCATTAATGAAAGAATACAATAAATTTTTCCAGATATTTCAGATATTTTACGAATAGACTATTTGACTTACAAAATTCCCTACAATTTGACTTACAAAATACCCTATAATTTGACTTACAAAATACCCTACAATTTTGTAAGTCAATTTAAAACCTGTGACCAACCCCGACACGTAGGTAAATAAGTGTTCTATTTTACTAATTTTGATATGCCACGTTAAAAATATAGTTAAGATTTTGACTTTCATTTAAATACAATAAAGTTATAAAATTATTCGAAGTGGTCTACATTCTGTCGAAACTGCCAGACGCGGATCGCGATTTCGATCTTTTTGGATCTCATTAGCGCGTCGCAGGCAGCTCCGACAGAACACAGACCAACTTTTACCTGCTGTTATTCATGCATTTACAGCAGGTAAAAGTTGGTCTGTGTTCTGTCGGAGCTGCCTGCGCCGCGCTGATGAGATCCAAAAAGATCGAAATCGCGATCCGCGTCTGGCAGTTTCGACAGAATACAGACCACTTCGAATTATTTTATTCGATTAAGCTAACGTGCCTATCACGTTGAGGTTGGCTACGCCGGGATTCGTTTTCAGCAAGTAGATATCCACACAAGTGGACCTTGTTGGA
>NW_020439034.1:250055-263088 GCF_000699045.2 Agrilus planipennis | reverse complement strand
TATATAAAAATGAATTGCTGTTCGTTAGTCTCGCTAAAACTCGAGAACAGATGGACCGATTTGGCTAATTTTGGTCTTGAATTATTTGTGGAAGTCCAGAGAAGGTTTAAAAGGTGAATAAATATGAAAGTTGTTAACTATCTTTCAGATTATTTTTATGTAGATTGATAAATCTTAAGTTTTGTCACAAATTAAATTTCTGAACGCAACCATAATATTTGACATTTGTCAACCAAGTTTATTTTATACAAAAGTTTAGGTCTTTTATTTATCGATTGAGGCAGTACAAAGTCTGCCGGGTCAGCTAGTAATGAATAAACTCTTCAAGAAATCCGTCTGGCAGTTTCGACAGAATACAGACCACTTCGAATTATTTTATTCGATTAAGCTAACGTGCCTATCACGTGAGGTCGGCTACGCCGGGATTCGTTTTCAGCAAGTAGATATCCATACAAGTGGACCTTGTTGGAGCATACGTAATCCTAAAATGTAACATCGTGCTACAGATGGCGTTCACTGTGCCATTTGTAGTATTTTCTGAATAAAGTTATACTTCATTTACTTTCTGTAGCGATGTGCCTCTTCCAATGTCTTGTCAGTAGTTGCTGTACTGGTTGAATTTCAAATTTCAATTGATATACATTGGAAAAAAACCATTGGAAACTAAATGTTTGCGTCAGTAGTTGCTGTACTGGTTGAATTTCAAATTTCATTTATTATACATTGGAAACTAAANTTTTAATTAAAATTATTTATTTAAAATTACACCTATCAGATTTCGTTTAGAATCAGACGTAGGAGATCGAGCAATTAATTAGAAGCGAGTCAGTAGTGATACAAGGTGGTGAGACGGTCACCGTCTTGTCTCGCCCTGATGACTTCTTTTCTGTTTTTTACTTTCCCCAAGTATATAATAAACTACGGTAATAGATATATTACTAAGTCTTTTGTTTATTATATGCATTCAATATGACATTAACGTAATTATATAAATAAATAGAATGAAATAATAAATAACGTATTATTGTCCAAAATTCTTTTTTTTGTTTGTCTTATATCCTATCATCATAGAATTGTCAGTTCCAAGACTGGTTGGACACGCATCTCCACTCTTTCCTATCTTGAGATAATCTTCACATTTTCCTAAAACTAGAACATCCCACATCCTTAATTATTTGCGAACACTAATTTCATCTAGGTCTACCTTTATTCCTCTAGGTCTACTTTCACTCTTCTTAACTCCTGTTTCTGCTTATATTATATCTCTAATTAGTCTTCATATCTGAGTAGGTGCCGTATACTTTGGCATTTTTTACATGCACTTAAAATGTTTCATAATCATCAAGGTCGTCAGGTTGAAAGACTGGTTGGACACGCACCTTCACTTTTTCCTATCCTGAGCTAATCTTCGCATTTTCCTAAATCTAGAATAACCCACATCCTTAACTATTTACGAACAGTAATCTAATCTAGGTCTACCTCTACTCCTCTTAACTCCCGTTTCTGCCTCTAATATGTCTCTGACTAGACCTTCCTGCCTAAGAAGGTGTCCTTCTAACCTAAATCTTATTGAGTTCCATAGAATCCTCAGTTCTTCTATTTTTTCTAATACCTCTTCATTTCTAACCTTCTCTAATAGGTATTTTTTATTTAACTGACTGACTGACTTAACTGACTTTCTTTAAAGTAATGACGACCGAAGCCCACGTATACATACGTCTACGTACATACATATGTGTCTTAGATATCTACATTTTTCTTCCCCGATTTAAAATCCACTTATAAAATAAAAAATTCAATTCACGCTTTTGTCGGCGAGCGCAAATAAATGTAGGTATCTAAAAATATCTCTTGAAAAATTTATAAGACGCCACGATAAATACGTGGTAACGTTTCTAGAAATAGGACGCGTTATCGATCCGTTGTTGCTTGCTCGACAAAAACGCTTAAGATCAATATATAAAAGTATTGTAGAAAACATAAAATTTTCTGTTCTCCCTTTCTATTTTTTGAAAATAATAAAAACTACTACCAATGGCGTGCTGACGAGATTCAGTGAAATCCAAATGAACTTTTTGTTTTGTTTGGTTGCGTGTCTACCGAGTGGGTTCTGTTCGACAAGTCGACATCCTTGGATGGATCTAGCAGTTTTCTACACTGTTTGTAGTAATTCATTAAACCCAGTCTAAAGACAGCAAGCAGAGTTAGTCTATGTTCAATCGGAACTATATACGGTGTGCTGACGAGATCCAACGGGATCGGAAACGCGATTCACATCTGATCATACTAATCAGCATGGACATTTTTGTCCATGTCAATATTGTTACGTATAAGCATGTAGGTACGACATTCATGAGGAAGTACGTACCCATATGAAGGATACTTATGACATGAAGACAGGACAAGGAGAGCAGGTATCGTAAAAATTTTTAGACTGGATTTGAATTGCATTTTATGGATTTATTACTAAAAATGAACTGATTTAAACATATCACGAATTAGCCGTTTTGTTCGTAATATCATAGTTTAGGGTTTCGTGATATGTTTATACAAGAAGCCATAAAAGTATACATATAAAATATGCAGGTATAAGCCGTTTTGGCAACACGTTATAGATTTACTTGGTGACAGTCACAATGACGTCCTTAATACATTAATTTGTGGTGAAGTCCAGAGGAGTTATTCTTCTGGTCGTTTGCGTTTGTAAAGATTTCCTTGTCTACTTTTTGTTAACTGAAACCGCAACACTCATAATAGAGGATTAACTTATATCTGCGATGTTGTCTGTTCTCTCTAGAAGTAAATGTTTACCAGTTGTTCTTTAATACATTACTTTCTATATCGAACCACTATATTATGAAAAAATCCTTTTAACGTAGACATTATTTCATTTTGACTAGTTTTGCCTCATCACTCATACATAAAGATGGACGTAGCTGGTTGTTTTTTTGCATGGACTAAGGCTGAACCTTATTGCTGCACATTTTAAAATCCTAATAACCCAAAACACTTTAGTTTTCACGATTATATGAGTAAATTACGCAACTAAGTAACGCAAAGCGTCTTAGCTTATTTGGGTAAGATAAATGGTTATGGTTTTAAATTTTACGTTATATCCGATTAAATGAATATTGAGGATGAGACAGCACATAGACCTAAACTTTCAATGAATGGGCCTTATGAAATGCATATGACTAATGAAAGGAAAGCTTTGCATCTGCAGAGGAAACAATTGCTTTAACATATGCGGGTGTCTCACAGTTTCTTGGCCAAGCCATAGAGAAAGAAGTTAAAATGATAAGGAGATGAAATAAAAAACCATTTCAGTAGTCAGGTAGTAAGTTTTCAAAACTCATAATTAACCACCTTCTGGGGGTAATTGTGTCTGTTTAACCATCCTCAAATTTTATTTTTCAATTGCTACAAGAATCATATTTTTCATATTTTTAAGTCATTATGAAGCTCTTTCAATTCTAAATGGATGGAAATTTTATTGAACTTAATTAGTCAATTTGTTATTGAGATGTTAATTTCTTTATCCAAAATGTTTATTGTTCTAAACTTTTATAAATTTTGGCCAGTGTGAACTAGACTTATAGTTCCGAAAAGCCCCGCAAGAGTGCACCTGCTGCAAATCCCCGTTTTCCATATTGTAACGTACTGAATACTACTCCGTACTTTCACTTTTACTTATTTGTGAATTATTTATGTTGCAAAGTTATACGAATAGAACTCCAGTTTCTTTAAAGTAAACTTCTTAATCCATTCTCTAAAATTGTGGTAATATTAATGGTTCTTTTATTTTCTGTCACTACTTTCTACTTTCAGATATCATTTGATGATATGATAAAGAATATTTTGTAGCGGAGTTGTAGGAAAATCTTACGGTCTACAATCTATTTTTAGCGATGACTAGAAACATGCGAACAGTTCACATTCTTCTGATAATACTTTGGACAACATGGTGAGAAGGTAATTTTACTCTATTTTCGTAACGAATTATTAATACACCTTTAATTAGAAAATATTTTTCTCAATTTTTCACTAATTTGTAATAGAAATTTGTACAAATCCAACAAGAAGTTTTGATTGATGTGTTTTTTTATTCAAATAAATGATTTTGATATTGTAATTATGATTTTTGTGACCTGAAGATTCATTTTCTACGAATAAATTGTTACAATTAAAAAAATAACTATGTTGGAAAATTTTCTTTTGGATTTTACAGATATGCAAGAAAATCGATGATGATCTAACTTGAAAATATTATTTTGGAAATGAGATCTTTTTATATTGAAGTACTAAAGTTTGGGGTCGATGCGATGAACATTCAGTAAATCAAAATTGGTTGGTGAGTGAAGTTAATTACTATCTATTAAAAATTTTTAATGTTGAATCTAAATAATTTATTGCAAAAGATAACCGAGTTCTTTCATAAATTTATATGGTTGCATTTTCATTCAAATGTTTTTTATTTATTGGGACTCCACACATTTTTTCCAAAATTGTCTAAAGTTACTTCTAGTTCATTAAATTCAAAAATTAGATTTCTTTCAAAAATCCAATTAGGCATTAGTAGAAAATGTTGTTTTACTTTATGAACCAATTACCGAATTCAATGCGTTTTTGAAAATTAATTAACAATCTGTTTAATAACCAGTCTAATTTTATTTAAATTATTCTTGATATATTTTTATAAAATTAAAATTACAACTATAAAATTCCCAAAGGAAACTGCTTAAGTATTTAATTTATTAATTCTTTACTTGTATTATATTTATATGTATTTTCACTGATTTATTTTATTGTACAACGTTTCGCCGGCGCTATTGGGTGCATCTTCCGGCGTGCTTGATGCACATCGGGTGATTCGCGAATCGGTACGCGAAATCCGTATAATTTTGAAAATAAATTCATGTAAGTCTGACCACATTAATATATTGCTAAATTTTGCATTTTATGTAAAAATTAAATCACGATGTAAACTTTTCCTTTTTTTGAATTTTAAATTATTTTAGTTTAAAGCATTCTATATTTATTATTATTTATTGATTACATAATTGTTTTATTAAATTTGTGATGCTAGTAAGTAAATTTAATTATCTAATGGAACATAAATTAAAAAATACTAATTTGGAATATTTTTTCGATAACTATCTAACAAAATCTTTAATGAATACTTGCATGAGTTTACGGTCGAAAGTCCGGTGTATATTCCCGTAAGGACAATTCGTAAATGGGTTTACGGACAATCTGTTTTGGTGACATTTTTCGGTAACAGCGTACGGTACGCTCGGGTGTGCGTTATAGTTTGACCGGTGTAGTGTACGGACGCGTAGTGCGTTAGTACTGAAGTACAGTACCGCGCGTAAAAAGTATCGGTGGAAACGTTAGAAACGGGGTAGTAAAGTGTCCGAAACGTAAAAGACTTAAAGTGGTTCCAGCAGATGATGGATCTTTTGACATATGACCTTTCGACCAGGACACTTCAACTGGAAAAATTAAAGGTAGGATTTTTTTAGGAATTATTGACTTGTAACTAGTCTGGGTCTCGAAGTTTCGTGTTGTCTTTGGCTTTTGACTTTTGTAGTAAAAAAGTGTACACAAAACTTATACTTTTAATTTAGCCTTTGAGTAAGCTAAGGGGACATTCAAGTTTTACTTAAGCACTGCAGGGGGACGGGGGGGGGGGTCTTTACTTTATTTATGTGGGATGTCTAGATGGTGATTACGTCAGCAATATTTATTTTTTTGTTGCTTTTTCGGATTTTTTACAAAATTTAGTCGATTGTAGTTTGAATAGATAGGGCAAACCCATTTGTCTATGTTTGAAAACGAAATGCATTTTCAAGGGCTCATAATAAAGAGACCAGGACACATATTGAAAAATGCATGTACTAATATTTACGTAAGCATGGGAGGAGGGGTATGAGCTTTGCTTACTTTTGCTGATGCAGGGCGGGGGGGTCAGTCATTTCAAAAAATCTGTTTACGTAATACTTGAACGGCCCCTAAGTAGTGTTCATAATCTTATATATAAAAAAATGAATTGCTGTTCGTTAGTCTCGCTAAAACTCGAGAACGGATGGACCAATTTGGCTAATCTTGGTTTTGAATTATTTGTGGAAGTCCAGAGAAGGTTTAAAAGGTGAATAAATATGAAAGTTGTTAACTATCTTTCAGATTATTTTTATGTAGATTGATAAATCTTAAGTTTTGTCACAAATTAAATTTCTGAACGCGACCATAACATTTGACATTTGACAATCGACTATGTGTAGTTTAGGTTTTTTATTTATCGATTGAGGCAGTACGAAGTCTGCCGGGTCAGCTAGTAATGAATAAACTCTTCAAGAAATCCCCAAATTTATTTAAATAGAAAACTTAATTTTATGGATTTTTCCTTAGATTATATTTTTATTGTTACTCATGCTTCATCTCCAAATTATCTAGCAAAAAAAATTGTGCTATTTTTCATATGATGCAACACTTATAAATTACAAAAAAATAATTTAAATTAAAAAAGTGTTAATTTACTTAGGAGCAAACATAAAATTAAGCATGTACATTTGCAAATGTCTCACATAACTAACTTCATTTACATCCATAATTCAGAATAGCAATAGGAACTTGAGGATTCATCTCAAGATTATTAAACAATTGTAAAGATTTCGGTTTTTAAGAAAGATAGATTACATTACTTTTCCGAACTTATCGCTTAGTACGTAAGTTTCCTTTCCATACCTTTGCAATGTTTTAAAATTCTAATAAGTTAGGATTTTACATTATTTGACTGATGACTNAAAAAAAATTTTTAAAAACCTTGTTTTTCTTGGTCAGGCCGGAAACTTATCAATCCACCCTCGTATAAGAATTAGGTCTTTATTCCAATTTTATGTCGATGTCGTTACACCTAACAGAGTTGTAATAGGAGGGGAGGTGAATAGGGGCAAAGGGGTGAACTAGACAAAAATATCTTGATTGGTTCCCATTATTTCGGAAAAACTTTTAGGCAGGGGAAGGAGAAATCAATTAGCGAAATTGAATGTGACATTGACCTTGATCTTCGAGGCCTTTTGACTATCAAGTAATTGCTTTTAATGGGAATACCAATATAAAGGGTAGGAAGTTCGTTGTCGTTGAAATTCGTTGACAATTGGTAGGTATTATAAAAGCGGTTTTAATGTTTTTTATCCAATTTGCGTTAAATATTGAATGAACTTTTGTATTTTATGAATTGCATAACCCGGCGCCTTCACCAAAGTTCATCATCATCATCATCATCATCATAAGGTCGTCAGTCCTAAGACTGCTTGGACACGCACCTCCACTCTTTCCTATTCTGAGCTAAACTTTTTCCTAAAAATAGAACAACCTACATCCTTAACTATTTGCGAACAATAATCTAACCTAGGTCTACCTCTACCCCTTCTAACTGTTCCTGTTTCTGCCTCTAATATGTCTCTGACTAGACCTTCATGCCTAAGTGACCTACCAACCTATTTCGACTATTTTTTTATTGACTTCCGTAGAGTCCTCTTCATTTCTAATCTTTTCTACCTACGTTATCCGCATGTAACACCACATTTCGAAGGCTTCTAACCTTTTCTTTTCCGCCGCGCCCACTGTCCATGTTTTGCACCCGTACAACGCCGCGCTCCACACATACACCATTAACAATCTTTTTCGAATTTCTAAATTTATCGTTCGCGAGCATAGAAGTGACTTCTTTTTATTAAAGGCGACACGACCTTGCGCTATCCTCTGCTTTATATCCCCACTACTCCTTCCGTCCTGACTTATCTGACTTCCTAGATATCGAAAATTAGCCACTTCTAATTTTTCGTCTCCTATCTTTATATTCGCTCTTTCCCTACTTTTTCTTCCCTTGCATACCAGTATTTTAGTTTTTCTTTTATTTATTTTCATGCAGTAGTGATCTGTCAGTACCGCTTCCATTTTATTTAAAGCTAGATGCTAATACTGCTCAAATAGAAAACATGAACACAGTTGGGTTTAGGGAATTGCGAATATTAGCTCAGGAAAGGAAAGAGTGGAGGTGCATGTCCAACCAGCTATAGGACTGACGACTTCATCATGATGAGAATTATCAGTTATTCCGTCGAATTCTAAAAAAGTGCCGGATCTAAACCGGGTTCCTGATCACATCTCTCTATCGATGTCTCGGATAGGAACATTCTTTTTTTAACTCAAATTAGAATTTCATTCTTTTCTTTCCCATCATCCCCATACATTTCCTATTATCTCTAACGCTGTCTTCCTCAGTTTTTTTTAAAGCCCATCTACTACATTATTTTTTTGCAGTACGTACGAATTCTAGTGCTTTGCACTTCTTCGATTATTTTTCCTTTTAACTGGAATTCTGGCTTTTCCTCTCTTCTTTCTGACTTTTTTTTTCTTAAAATTTTTAACACTTTTAACACACGAATTTTTGAAGCATTTCTTTTAAGCCTCTTCCTTGTTGGTCGCTAATAATACTATGTAGCCAGCAAGAGTAGAAGTGTAATATTGAATATCCTTTAAAATGTCGTTCTAAACATCCCCACAGGTTCTTTAAAAACTCATTAATTAAGCGTTTAGTTTTTCCTATTAGAAAAGAAAACTCTCTCTGCGTAGGTGTTATACCGAGTGGAAATGTATCGTATGAAATATTATTATCGGGAATGCCTGATACATCAAGAAGCGTGTATGTTGTCGAATTTTCTTTCAAAGAGTCCGGATTCGTTTGCGCATGTTGGTTACTCCGGGAGCGATGCGGTTATACTGTAGTCGAAATGGTGGGGGCCGAATAGTCCGTGATGCCGTTCAGTTGAACTTTCTCCGTGTTGTGGTGAACTTCTTCTTCATACGTAGTACCCATCATCATTAGAGTTGTTGGATCGCGGATTTTTGACGATGCTTTACCGTTCGCGATTTTGTTTCGAACTTTTTCTGTGGCTGTTCTGGGCTCGTGCCCAGGCGAACGTTGCGGACGCTGAGGTCAATATCGACACCACGATCGAGGAGCATATGCGGAAAGATGCGGACTTGTCTCAGGTAAGATAATTTTTTGGTTGTTTGAAACGATTGCGGACTGCCCGGCGAGCGACTTGAAGAGTGGAACGTGAATTTGACGGTCAAGGTTGTTGCCGGTGAATGAAAACTGGCATTGTCGAAGGTTTTCTAGTTATCAATTGCAAGTTTTTTTCGGTTATTGGGTTGGTATCGCGCGTGTAGTAAATAATCTAATGTGGAAAAAAATTCAAAAAGTTGAAAAATGTATTTGCCGAAATGCTTTTCAAGATACAAGAAAAATTATAAAAGAAGAAATAAAACACATAAAGTGCTACAATAAGGATGAATGAATGAATGAATGGTGAATTTCGGTGATGATCGTCGTCTGTTTGTGTGTCACTGTCGATTATTTTGGCATGTATTGTGTCAAAGTAATTGGCTTGAAATTTTGATATAGCATGTAGTTTGTGGTTGAAATACAAAAAAAAAAAGAAAACCAAAATCATTTTATTTTCTTTGGAAAAGAGGTCTAACATTTGTAAGTGGAATACAGAGATAGGTACAATTTTAAATGCTCTTTATTTAAATTTTGAACCATTTTGGGTTATTTCTAAAATATTGAACATTCTGTCATGTTAAAATCTGATATCATTTATCGCTACTAAGTTTTAGGTCAAATTTTCTACTACTTATCGATTAATTTTTGTATTGGGTTTGGGTTTTGCTTCTTTTGAATTACTAAAAAATTTTTTTAAAAAAGAAAACAGACTAGGTAATTGTTATATATGCAGGGAATGTCAGGAGTACCTATTTGACCTATCTTTTTAAACTTATTACGTTTTAAAATGCAAGTTGAAAACTTTGTAATGGTTAATTTCCATTACATATTAGAATTAAGTGGAAAAATAATAGGTAAAATCAATTTCATTAGTTAATTGCAATACTTTTAAATTAAAAAAGTTCTTCATATGAAAAAAAAATCCAATTAAACACAAGATACAAATTAGGTACTTGAATGTGTCCAAGATACTGTGAATTAATTTCCCTTATAAATATTGTGTAGAGTTGGCAAAATTATAAGAAAACAATAGAAAGTAAAGAGGTTTTCTTTTAAGAAAAGTAGAAATGCTCGCCTGAGTCTTTTTTGTTTATTTTTAGAAAAATAAATGTGAAACAAATAGAAAAATGAGGTATTTCGCCTTTTCCATTAGGATTCTCTCCAAGCTCTGTCGTCTCAGGAAGGGTGAGCTAGGAAAATTGAAATTTATGTTGAATGGAAAAATCTAGGGATTTTTACCCATCTATCATAAGCAATTTTATATGCTTGCAAAATATTAATGTTGCGGAAATCATTTTGAAAAGAAGCGATTTAAAAACACTGTTTCTCATTTAATGCTTATTTTCTCAGTTTGTAAAGTTGTTGGTTTGATAAGAAAGATAAAAAAATCTTTCACCGAATGCTTGATATTCGGACTAGATGGTCGACGTCTCGATTCGTTCCTGCGGCGTTGAGAACACCGATGGAATTAACTAAAAGTTTTGTCAGTAAGTTGTTTCCATTTTACATCCGTACATCAGTAAAACTAAATATTGTTGGAAAGCTAAAGCAAAAAGCTACAAAACCGTGTAAAATTTAATCGAAGTGGAAGCCTTCAACATCAGCGATGCAGCGACGAAGTTGATTATTGATTCATGAATCTAGGTGTAATTGTTTGACAGCTTTCTTAATGGAGTTTTTCAAAGCGGTAATTGTTGAGTGTCGTTTATTGAACGATAACGCTTGCAGTTTTGTCCATTGTGCGTAATGCAATGGATTGAGATCGTGGTCACCCATTAATGGAAGGATGAATGCCGAAATGGGTGGATAAAAGCCGATGAGAAATTGTTCTTCAAATATTATTGATTGAGTTTTGTTTTGTGAGCAGTCGCCTAATTTTTCTCAAATAAGTTTCGGAAATGGGCTGATTATTATTATTATTATTATCCTGGTCTTCTTAATTTTTACTGGTAACTTTGAGCAAGTGAAGACGGGCAAATGCCAAAGAACCTCACTCACATCTTTTGGGATATGATATGAAAACCAATTTTCTGTTCTTAAAATTTAAAACATGCGAAATCGCATTCGATTGATTCACATAATAATTTAATGCTTTTTTAGTACTAATTTACTCTTCTAATTAAAATGTTAGTTCTCCATTCCTTATTCGAATATGTAATGAGAATTAAAAAATGGTATTTAAAAAAAAATTTTTTAGGGTTGCTAACGAAAATATAGGTCTCAGATCATACGTAAAAAGAAGAAGAATGATGTCAGGTCGCTATTTTAACAGTGGCATAATAGAATTTTTTTAAATTTTAATTGCAAATTAAAGTATGCAAAAACTAATACACCGGTCTCGACCAAATTCCAGGAAAAGTACCTAACTATAAATTTTCGTTTTAAAAAAAGCTATTCCTTGATAGATTCTCAGTGTATTGGATAATAGATACATTTTTCAGTACTTTTTAATAAACATTTTTAATCTTACTTGCATTATCTAATGGGATATTAACCGACGAACAAAAATAGTTTAGTCCAATTTCGTTCTAGAATTCCAGTTCGAGTTATTAACATATAACTACCCCTATATGTTGTTCAGTAGGTATCTCCCGGTCAATTCTTACCAAAAAAGTAATTGTGCAGCATCAGAATCATCACCTTGGCCTATATGAGAAGATAGTACTACACGTTTCTGGATAAAAAATTTTCCTTCCACTTTAGTACTCTTTGGCATAGGAATGGGAAAAAAATTAAAGTAATTTTACTGATAATTTTGTTTACCATGGCAAGAAATCTTACTATACTAGCAACATTTTTCAAACTCATTGGTTTATTTGAAGCTTTTTCCTATCGAATCCTGCTGTCACACTTAACAGCAAGATCCTCGAGGGAAGAAAGCATAATCATTTTGCGATTTTGTGATGTGCTTGACAGACATCCTAAGGAGTGGTCGAGAGACCCTTGATCTCAATCTATTAGATTTATGCACTTGGGGCCAGACATCAAGTGTGCAAGCTTGCAAAAAACGATACTTAAGGACTACCGCGTTGAAAAATTTCATAAAGAAAGCTGAAAAACATTTACTTACAATTCCGTTATTATGCCGGAAATACACCTGAGAAACATTGCCATTCGTTCGCATTCGTTTGCATTCGTTGGTGAAATGTGAGTTGCGAATGTTTACGAATTCCGGCAGGCGTTCGTGTGGACGTGTTGAAAATAATTTTCAATAATTTGGTCCAATTCGACGAGACTGGTTGGTCTTTATCAATAAAATCAAACAGCGACGGAAAGGACATAAGGTCAGAAAAACAGAAAAGTAACTACTTTTCAAAACTCATAGCACATAACAAGAATTTCTTCAGTATGTTGACACTATAAATTTTTTTCCTTTGTATTTGTCATCAGTACCTACATCATCATCTAAGGTCGTCAGTCCTAAGACTGATTGGACATGCACCTCCATTCATTCCTATCCTGATCTAATCCGCATTTCCTTAAAACTAGAACAGCCCACATCCTTAACTACTTGCTAACAGTAATCTAATCTAGGTCTCCCACTACCCCTCCTAACTTCCCTTTCTGCCTCTTATATGTCTCTGACTAGACCTACCAACCTATCTCGCCTATTTCTTATTGACATCCATAGAGTCATCTATTCTCCTATTCTTTCTAATACCTCTTCATTTCTAACCTTCTCTATCCACGGTATCCTCATCATTCGCCTATAGCACCACATCTCGAAAGCTTCTACCTTTTCTTTTCCGCCGCGCCCACTGTCCATGTTTGCCACCCGTACAGCGCCGTACTTCAGACATACACCTTTAACAATCTTTTTCGAATTTCTAACTTAACCGTTCGCGAGCATGGAAGTGACTTCTTTTTATTGTAGGCGACTCGACCCTGCACTATCCTCTGCTTTATATCCCTACTACTCCTTCCGTCCTGACTTATCTGACTTCCTAGATACCTAAAATC
>NW_020439034.1:226565-245488 GCF_000699045.2 Agrilus planipennis | reverse complement strand
GCAAGGTGTGCGCGAAGATGGTCCCAAAAGTGCTCACTGACGACCAGAAATTGCGGCGAGTGGAAGTGTGCCAAGAAAATTTAAACATGTGTGAAAGTGACCCCCAATTTTTGAATAACGTAATCACAGGTGACGAGTCATGGATCTTTGAGTATGATCCCGAGACAAAGAGGCAATCTTCCGAGTGGCACACGCCGGCGTCTCCTCGCCCAAAAAAGGGAAGAATGAGCAAATCCAAAGTGAAAACGATGCTCATTGTCTTTTTTGACATGAAAGGCATCGTCTACCATGAATTTGTTCCTCATGGACAAACCGTCAACGCCAAGAGACTCAAATGAAGGGTCAATAGGGTCCGACAAGACATCGCAGCCGACTTGAAGTTGCACCATGACAACGCCCCGGCTCACACCACTTTTCTTGTGGACAGCTACCTGACCAAGGCCGGCATCCCAACGCTTCCGCAGCCGCCCTACAGCCCAGATGTGGCCCCCCGGACTTTTTTTTGTTTNTCATCTCAAGATTATTAAACAATTGTAAAGATTTCGGTTTTTAAGAAAGATAGATTACATTACTTTTCCGAACTTATCGCTTAGTACGTAAGTTTCCTTTCCATACCTTTGCAATGTTTTAAAATTCTAATAAGTTAGGATTTTACATTATTTGACTGATGACTTTTATGAGATTTAATATAATGTAGTGCCAAATGTAAATAGAACATAAAAACGGCCTTATTTAAAATATCGTAGGCGAAATTCATTATAGTCCAACAGACGATTTCTGTTTTTGCTTTTTCGTATGCTTTTCGACGATTGTTACGATTTCACCTTTTATAATCGTGACTATTCTATGAATTACATTTTTATGTGTGGGAGTTTGGACGGCTTTCGCCCTTATCATAAAATGGACGTTAGGATTCGGCCATTCTACCTTCAGCTTTTGTTGTATTGATTAAGAAAAAATGCCGTTTTTAGGGTTAGATACAAGACGGTTGCTTTTCAAAGATTTTTATCAACACAAAAATCGTAGTTTTTTTGCGAACCAAGACGATAACGTCTTGCTACATGATACAAAATATTTAAAACTGGTAATTTATGACATTTAATATTATTGTACATTGGAGCTGATTTTATTTAATATCGAAAAATTCGGCCGTCACATTTGCAACTTTTTAAAACTGTTACGACAAGTCGTACAAAAACAAGAAGCATAAGTAAAAGACCAAAAGGCAAAATCAAGACCAAGGCCAAGACCAAGACTATATAAGTTACGTTTCTAAGCAGTCGGAAAGTCAGTAGGAACATAGTCTAGATACAAAGGGAGAAAGCGTCCTTTGAGTTAGTGTTCAAAAATTTACAGAAATGTAGACCTTCAGATACTTAATTGATTTTCCGAAGGATGGATATACGAGGGTGGATTGATAAGTTTCCGGCCTAACCAAGAGATGACGCCACTAGGCCTACCTTGAGGTGACATTCTATAGTACCATCCTTGGATAGCTTGTAGCTATAGTTTCAGCCCGATCTCCTTGCTAGTGTAGGTTTGACAGCACGCTGAACAAGACGCCTCTGTGGTTTTCGTAAAAATGGAAAAGCAGGAAAATCGTGCTGTCATCAAATACTTTTATTTGAAGGGGTTAACGCCGAAGGAAATTAAAAAAGAGATGGACTCAACACTGGGGACATCCTCCCCGTCATATTCAACCGTTAAGCAGTGGGTTTCCGAGTTTAAAAAGGGTCGTGTGAGCACCTCTGATGGGCCTCGCTCAGGACGCCCCGTTGAGGTCACAACTCCAGATATGATCGAAAAAATTCATCAAATAGTGCTGGGAGACCGCAGATTGAAAGTGCGTGAGATAGCTGAGACCTGTAAGATGTCATATGAACGTGTGCAACATATTTTGCACCAACATTTGCATATGGAAAAGCTCTGTGCAAGATGGGTGCCGCGTTTGCTAACAGTCGACCAAAAATTGATTCGAAAAAACATTTCTACCGCAAATTTGTCATTGTATAAGCGTAATCCAAGCGAATTTTTGCGTCGATTCGTAACCGTTGACGAAACGTGGGTCCACCACTACACTCCTGAAACCAAAGAACAGTCTAAACAGTGGATTGGACCAGGGGAACCAACTCCAAAGAAGGCAAAAACAATTTTTTCGGCGAACAAGGTTATGGCTACTGTTTTTTGGGATGCAAGAGGTATTATATACATTGATTACCTTGCAAAGGGTAATACTATCACTGGTCAATACTACGCAGACTTATTGCAACGTTTGAGCCACGAGGTGAAAATTAAACGACCTCATCTGGCGAAGAAAAAAATCTTGTTTCATCACGATAACGCACCAGCGCACACGTCAATCGTTGCGACGGCTAAAATCAACGATCTAAAGTTTGAATTGATGCCGCACCCTCCTTACTCTCCAGACCTAGCCCCGAGTGACTATTTTCTGTTCCCTAATCTCAAAAAATGGCTTGGCGGTAAGAGATTTGCGGACAATGAAGAAGTAATCGAAGCTGTAAATGGTTATTTTGAGGAGCTTGACGAATCAGTCTATAGAGATGGCATTAATAGACTGGAACACCGCTATGAGAAATGTATCAGCCTTGGAGGAGATTATGTTGAGAAATAAAAAAAAAAATTTTTAAAAACCTTGTTTTTCTTGGTCAGGCCGGAAACTTATCAATCCACCCTCGTATAAGAATTAGGTCTTTATTCCAATTTTATGTCGATGTCGTTACACCTAACAGAGTTGTAATAGGAGGGGAGGTGAATAGGGGCAAAGGGGTGAACTAGACAAAAATATCTTGATTGGTTCCCATTATTTCGGAAAAACTTTTAGGCAGGGGAAGGAGAAATCAATTAGCGAAATTGAATGTGACATTGACCTTGATCTTCGAGGCCTTTTGACTATCAAGTAATTGCTTTTAATGGGAATACCAATATAAAGGGTAGGAAGTTCGTTGTCGTTGAAATTCGTTGACAATTGGTAGGTATTATAAAAGCGGTTTTAATGTTTTTTATCCAATTTGCGTTAAATATTGAATGAACTTTTGTATTTTATGAATTGCATAACCCGGCGCCTTCACCAAAGTTCATCATCATCATCATCATCATCATAAGGTCGTCAGTCCTAAGACTGCTTGGACACGCACCTCCACTCTTTCCTATTCTGAGCTAAACTTTTTCCTAAAAATAGAACAACCTACATCCTTAACTATTTGCGAACAATAATCTAACCTAGGTCTACCTCTACCCCTTCTAACTGTTCCTGTTTCTGCCTCTAATATGTCTCTGACTAGACCTTCATGCCTAAGTGACCTACCAACCTATTTCGACTATTTTTTTATTGACTTCCGTAGAGTCCTCTTCATTTCTAATCTTTTCTACCTACGTTATCCGCATGTAACACCACATTTCGAAGGCTTCTAACCTTTTCTTTTCCGCCGCGCCCACTGTCCATGTTTTGCACCCGTACAACGCCGCGCTCCACACATACACCATTAACAATCTTTTTCGAATTTCTAAATTTATCGTTCGCGAGCATAGAAGTGACTTCTTTTTATTAAAGGCGACACGACCTTGCGCTATCCTCTGCTTTATATCCCCACTACTCCTTCCGTCCTGACTTATCTGACTTCCTAGATATCGAAAATTAGCCACTTCTAATTTTTCGTCTCCTATCTTTATATTCGCTCTTTCCCTACTTTTTCTTCCCTTGCATACCAGTATTTTAGTTTTTCTTTTATTTATTTTCATGCAGTAGTGATCTGTCAGTACCGCTTCCATTTTATTTAAAGCTAGATGCTAATACTGCTCAAATAGAAAACATGAACACAGTTGGGTTTAGGGAATTGCGAATATTAGCTCAGGAAAGGAAAGAGTGGAGGTGCATGTCCAACCAGCTATAGGACTGACGACTTCATCATGATGAGAATTATCAGTTATTCCGTCGAATTCTAAAAAAGTGCCGGATCTAAACCGGGTTCCTGATCACATCTCTCTATCGATGTCTCGGATAGGAACATTCTTTTTTTAACTCAAATTAGAATTTCATTCTTTTCTTTCCCATCATCCCCATACATTTCCTATTATCTCTAACGCTGTCTTCCTCAGTTTTTTTTAAAGCCCATCTACTACATTATTTTTTTGCAGTACGTACGAATTCTAGTGCTTTGCACTTCTTCGATTATTTTTCCTTTTAACTGGAATTCTGGCTTTTCCTCTCTTCTTTCTGACTTTTTTTTTCTTAAAATTTTTAACACTTTTAACACACGAATTTTTGAAGCATTTCTTTTAAGCCTCTTCCTTGTTGGTCGCTAATAATACTATGTAGCCAGCAAGAGTAGAAGTGTAATATTGAATATCCTTTAAAATGTCGTTCTAAACATCCCCACAGGTTCTTTAAAAACTCATTAATTAAGCGTTTAGTTTTTCCTATTAGAAAAGAAAACTCTCTCTGCGTAGGTGTTATACCGAGTGGAAATGTATCGTATGAAATATTATTATCGGGAATGCCTGATACATCAAGAAGCGTGTATGTTGTCGAATTTTCTTTCAAAGAGTCCGGATTCGTTTGCGCATGTTGGTTACTCCGGGAGCGATGCGGTTATACTGTAGTCGAAATGGTGGGGGCCGAATAGTCCGTGATGCCGTTCAGTTGAACTTTCTCCGTGTTGTGGTGAACTTCTTCTTCATACGTAGTACCCATCATCATTAGAGTTGTTGGATCGCGGATTTTTGACGATGCTTTACCGTTCGCGATTTTGTTTCGAACTTTTTCTGTGGCTGTTCTGGGCTCGTGCCCAGGCGAACGTTGCGGACGCTGAGGTCAATATCGACACCACGATCGAGGAGCATATGCGGAAAGATGCGGACTTGTCTCAGGTAAGATAATTTTTTGGTTGTTTGAAACGATTGCGGACTGCCCGGCGAGCGACTTGAAGAGTGGAACGTGAATTTGACGGTCAAGGTTGTTGCCGGTGAATGAAAACTGGCATTGTCGAAGGTTTTCTAGTTATCAATTGCAAGTTTTTTTCGGTTATTGGGTTGGTATCGCGCGTGTAGTAAATAATCTAATGTGGAAAAAAATTCAAAAAGTTGAAAAATGTATTTGCCGAAATGCTTTTCAAGATACAAGAAAAATTATAAAAGAAGAAATAAAACACATAAAGTGCTACAATAAGGATGAATGAATGAATGAATGGTGAATTTCGGTGATGATCGTCGTCTGTTTGTGTGTCACTGTCGATTATTTTGGCATGTATTGTGTCAAAGTAATTGGCTTGAAATTTTGATATAGCATGTAGTTTGTGGTTGAAATACAAAAAAAAAAAGAAAACCAAAATCATTTTATTTTCTTTGGAAAAGAGGTCTAACATTTGTAAGTGGAATACAGAGATAGGTACAATTTTAAATGCTCTTTATTTAAATTTTGAACCATTTTGGGTTATTTCTAAAATATTGAACATTCTGTCATGTTAAAATCTGATATCATTTATCGCTACTAAGTTTTAGGTCAAATTTTCTACTACTTATCGATTAATTTTTGTATTGGGTTTGGGTTTTGCTTCTTTTGAATTACTAAAAAATTTTTTTAAAAAAGAAAACAGACTAGGTAATTGTTATATATGCAGGGAATGTCAGGAGTACCTATTTGACCTATCTTTTTAAACTTATTACGTTTTAAAATGCAAGTTGAAAACTTTGTAATGGTTAATTTCCATTACATATTAGAATTAAGTGGAAAAATAATAGGTAAAATCAATTTCATTAGTTAATTGCAATACTTTTAAATTAAAAAAGTTCTTCATATGAAAAAAAAATCCAATTAAACACAAGATACAAATTAGGTACTTGAATGTGTCCAAGATACTGTGAATTAATTTCCCTTATAAATATTGTGTAGAGTTGGCAAAATTATAAGAAAACAATAGAAAGTAAAGAGGTTTTCTTTTAAGAAAAGTAGAAATGCTCGCCTGAGTCTTTTTTGTTTATTTTTAGAAAAATAAATGTGAAACAAATAGAAAAATGAGGTATTTCGCCTTTTCCATTAGGATTCTCTCCAAGCTCTGTCGTCTCAGGAAGGGTGAGCTAGGAAAATTGAAATTTATGTTGAATGGAAAAATCTAGGGATTTTTACCCATCTATCATAAGCAATTTTATATGCTTGCAAAATATTAATGTTGCGGAAATCATTTTGAAAAGAAGCGATTTAAAAACACTGTTTCTCATTTAATGCTTATTTTCTCAGTTTGTAAAGTTGTTGGTTTGATAAGAAAGATAAAAAAATCTTTCACCGAATGCTTGATATTCGGACTAGATGGTCGACGTCTCGATTCGTTCCTGCGGCGTTGAGAACACCGATGGAATTAACTAAAAGTTTTGTCAGTAAGTTGTTTCCATTTTACATCCGTACATCAGTAAAACTAAATATTGTTGGAAAGCTAAAGCAAAAAGCTACAAAACCGTGTAAAATTTAATCGAAGTGGAAGCCTTCAACATCAGCGATGCAGCGACGAAGTTGATTATTGATTCATGAATCTAGGTGTAATTGTTTGACAGCTTTCTTAATGGAGTTTTTCAAAGCGGTAATTGTTGAGTGTCGTTTATTGAACGATAACGCTTGCAGTTTTGTCCATTGTGCGTAATGCAATGGATTGAGATCGTGGTCACCCATTAATGGAAGGATGAATGCCGAAATGGGTGGATAAAAGCCGATGAGAAATTGTTCTTCAAATATTATTGATTGAGTTTTGTTTTGTGAGCAGTCGCCTAATTTTTCTCAAATAAGTTTCGGAAATGGGCTGATTATTATTATTATTATTATCCTGGTCTTCTTAATTTTTACTGGTAACTTTGAGCAAGTGAAGACGGGCAAATGCCAAAGAACCTCACTCACATCTTTTGGGATATGATATGAAAACCAATTTTCTGTTCTTAAAATTTAAAACATGCGAAATCGCATTCGATTGATTCACATAATAATTTAATGCTTTTTTAGTACTAATTTACTCTTCTAATTAAAATGTTAGTTCTCCATTCCTTATTCGAATATGTAATGAGAATTAAAAAATGGTATTTAAAAAAAAATTTTTTAGGGTTGCTAACGAAAATATAGGTCTCAGATCATACGTAAAAAGAAGAAGAATGATGTCAGGTCGCTATTTTAACAGTGGCATAATAGAATTTTTTTAAATTTTAATTGCAAATTAAAGTATGCAAAAACTAATACACCGGTCTCGACCAAATTCCAGGAAAAGTACCTAACTATAAATTTTCGTTTTAAAAAAAGCTATTCCTTGATAGATTCTCAGTGTATTGGATAATAGATACATTTTTCAGTACTTTTTAATAAACATTTTTAATCTTACTTGCATTATCTAATGGGATATTAACCGACGAACAAAAATAGTTTAGTCCAATTTCGTTCTAGAATTCCAGTTCGAGTTATTAACATATAACTACCCCTATATGTTGTTCAGTAGGTATCTCCCGGTCAATTCTTACCAAAAAAGTAATTGTGCAGCATCAGAATCATCACCTTGGCCTATATGAGAAGATAGTACTACACGTTTCTGGATAAAAAATTTTCCTTCCACTTTAGTACTCTTTGGCATAGGAATGGGAAAAAAATTAAAGTAATTTTACTGATAATTTTGTTTACCATGGCAAGAAATCTTACTATACTAGCAACATTTTTCAAACTCATTGGTTTATTTGAAGCTTTTTCCTATCGAATCCTGCTGTCACACTTAACAGCAAGATCCTCGAGGGAAGAAAGCATAATCATTTTGCGATTTTGTGATGTGCTTGACAGACATCCTAAGGAGTGGTCGAGAGACCCTTGATCTCAATCTATTAGATTTATGCACTTGGGGCCAGACATCAAGTGTGCAAGCTTGCAAAAAACGATACTTAAGGACTACCGCGTTGAAAAATTTCATAAAGAAAGCTGAAAAACATTTACTTACAATTCCGTTATTATGCCGGAAATACACCTGAGAAACATTGCCATTCGTTCGCATTCGTTTGCATTCGTTGGTGAAATGTGAGTTGCGAATGTTTACGAATTCCGGCAGGCGTTCGTGTGGACGTGTTGAAAATAATTTTCAATAATTTGGTCCAATTCGACGAGACTGGTTGGTCTTTATCAATAAAATCAAACAGCGACGGAAAGGACATAAGGTCAGAAAAACAGAAAAGTAACTACTTTTCAAAACTCATAGCACATAACAAGAATTTCTTCAGTATGTTGACACTATAAATTTTTTTCCTTTGTATTTGTCATCAGTACCTACATCATCATCTAAGGTCGTCAGTCCTAAGACTGATTGGACATGCACCTCCATTCATTCCTATCCTGATCTAATCCGCATTTCCTTAAAACTAGAACAGCCCACATCCTTAACTACTTGCTAACAGTAATCTAATCTAGGTCTCCCACTACCCCTCCTAACTTCCCTTTCTGCCTCTTATATGTCTCTGACTAGACCTACCAACCTATCTCGCCTATTTCTTATTGACATCCATAGAGTCATCTATTCTCCTATTCTTTCTAATACCTCTTCATTTCTAACCTTCTCTATCCACGGTATCCTCATCATTCGCCTATAGCACCACATCTCGAAAGCTTCTACCTTTTCTTTTCCGCCGCGCCCACTGTCCATGTTTGCCACCCGTACAGCGCCGTACTTCAGACATACACCTTTAACAATCTTTTTCGAATTTCTAACTTAACCGTTCGCGAGCATGGAAGTGACTTCTTTTTATTGTAGGCGACTCGACCCTGCACTATCCTCTGCTTTATATCCCTACTACTTCTTCGGTCTTGACTTATCTGACTTCCTAGATACCTAAAATCGGCCACTTCTTCTAATTTTTCGTCTCCTACCTTTATATTGGCTCATTCCCTGCTTTTTCTTCCCTTGCATCCCAGTATTTTTGTTTTACTTTTATTATTTGCATGTAGTACTCTCATCAGTACAATACACAATTTTAATTAATAAATAATAGTTACTGATACTGTTACTGAATGGGTGAAACGTGGTGGAACGTTAGCAAGTGTAAATATACAAAGGAAACGAATGAGAACAAATGGTAATGTTTCCGGCTTTAGATACGATTCGTGAATCAGTAGATGCATGACCAGGAAGACTTTGAACAATTTACTGACAAGACATTTGGTTGTACTGTTCATAATATGGTGTCCACAGTTACTTGGCTGAAATTCATTCAAATTAGTTTCAAAGTTCTGGATGAATCATGGGTGTCTAACATTTTCTTTCGTTTTTAAAATTATACCAAAAATTAGACACGTTCTCAAAGGAAGCACAATACTTGACATTTTGTTAACAAGGTCCTCCTTATTGTAACGAAACATTTTTTCTCTCGACGTAAATTGAAACAATTAAGTGGGTGTAATTTAGCATCTAATAGATGAGTCATGTTGTTGTCTTACAGTGACTGGTATACATTTACGCTTATAAATTCTTTGAAACACCGAAATAATAGGCCGTTACACATGATATACTTATTAGAGGAAGGATGTACAGGGTACCCAAAAAAATCATTCTTTCCAGGCTACCAGGCCAGGAAAAATCTGACAGAAAAATATGCAATTTTTGTATTTTTTCATTACCATGAAGTTTGTTTTTAAAAGTAAAATGAGAGTTCTATTTTATTTTGTATCTAATATCTTGTAGTAGAATTTTGTATTTACAAAAGAGAAATTAAGAGAAAAATACTTCACTTAATTAATAGACGCTCTTAATTGCTTTTGACTGACTGATCTTGCCGTGGGAAAAATATAATTGATCAGTAGATCGGGGCATTTTTATAGTATCGGGCCACCAATAATACGAGGGTGGATTGATAAGTTTCCGGCCTGACCAAGAAAAACAAGGTTTTTAAAAATTTTTTTTTTTTATTTCTCAACATAATCTCCTCCAAGGCTGATACATTTCTCATAGCGGTGTTCCAGTCTATTAATGCCATCTCTATAGACTGATTCGTCAAGCTCCTCAAAATAACCATTTACAGCTTCGATTACTTCTTCATTGTCCGCAAATCTCTTACCGCCAAGCCATTTTTTGAGATTAGGGAACAGAAAATAGTCACTCGGGGCTAGGTCTGGAGAGTAAGGAGGGTGCGGCATCAATTCAAACTTTAGATCGTTGATTTTAGCCGTCGCAACGATTGACGTGTGCGCTGGTGCGTTATCGTGATGAAACAAGATTTTTTTCTTCGCCAGATGAGGTCGTTTAATTTTCACCTCGTGGCTCAAACGTTGCAATAAGTCTGCGTAGTATTGACCAGTGATAGTATTACCCTTTGCAAGGTAATCAATGTATATAATACCTCTTGCATCCCAAAAAACAGTAGCCATAACCTTGTTCGCCGAAAAAATTGTTTTTGCCTTCTTTGGAGTTGGTTCCCCTGGTCCAATCCACTGTTTAGACTGTTCTTTGGTTTCAGGAGTGTAGTGGTGGACCCACGTTTCGTCAACGGTTACGAATCGACGCAAAAATTCGCTTGGATTACGCTTATACAATGACAAATTTGCGGTAGAAATGTTTTTTCGAATCAATTTTTGGTCGACTGTTAGCAAACGCGGCACCCATCTTGCACAGAGCTTTTCCATATGCAAATGTTGGTGCAAAATATGTTGCACACGTTCATATGACATCTTACAGGTCTCAGCTATCTCACGCACTTTCAATCTGCGGTCTCCCAGCACTATTTGATGAATTTTTTCGATCATATCTGGAGTTGTGACCTCAACGGGGCGTCCTGAGCGAGGCCCATCAGAGGTGCTCACACGACCCTTTTTAAACTCGGAAACCCACTGCTTAACGGTTGAATATGACGGGGAGGATGTCCCCAGTGTTGAGTCCATCTCTTTTTTAATTTCCTTCGGCGTTAACCCCTTCAAATAAAAGTATTTGATGACAGCACGATTTTCCTGCTTTTCCATTTTTACGAAAACCACAGAGGCGTCTTGTTCAGCGTGCTGTCAAACCTACACTAGCAAGGAGATCGGGCTGAAACTATAGCTACAAGCTATCCAAGGATGGTACTATAGAATGTCACCTCAAGGTAGGCCTAGTGGCGTCATCTCTTGGTTAGGCCGGAAACTTATCAATCCACCCTCGTATTCACGTAAATTCGAATAAGTAATTTGAAGGATTTTCCCTGAACGAGAAATTTTGAAAAATTATTAACAAAGTACTGTAAAGCTACCTGTCTTAACTGATTGAATCTCCACTCTTTCCTATTCTGAGCTAATCTTCGCATTTCTTTAAAAGAACATCCCACATCCTTAACTATTTGAGAACAGTAATATAATCTAGGTCTACTTTTATCTTTCTTAACTCCTGTTTCTGCTTCCAATATGTCTCTAACAAGCGCTTCATGCCTGAAAAGGTGTCCTACCAACCTATTTCGCCTATTTCTTATTGACTTCTATAGCGCCCTCTGTTCTTCTAATCTTTCTAATACCTTTTCATTTCTAACCTCTCTCCACGGTATCCTCATCATTCATCGGTAGGTACCCGACTGGAAAATATGATCGTGGACCTGACAGGGTATAACCTCAATTCATACAAGGTCCTGACAAGGACTACCCTATGTGGATATTAATATGACTGTTGCGCGTTTTTTTAGAAGGACCTGATAAAGAAATAAAAGTTAGGACTTAATAGGGAAATTCAAAGAACCCTATGAAAAGCTGATTGCAAATTTATTTTTAAAATAGGCCAGTATTAAGATAATCATAGACTTATTGATAAATCTTCGTATAAATAGACCATGAACACATACTATCATTGAAAAATATTGACATTACTATTAATAATATTATTATTAACTTTAAATTTTATGCTGTTTTGTCGATATCGCTTCCATTTTATTTAATACTATCTGTAACTCCTTCTTATTAGATGTTAATTTTTCTATATCATTTGCAAATTTAAGCATATTAATCTTTTACCCCTGTAAGTCTATCCCTAAAGTTGTCCTGCCTTTAGCTCGTTTTCAATATATACATAGATGAAAAAGTAGCCGTGACACTGTACATCCCTGTTTGACACCCTTCCTAATATTTATTTCTCTACGTTGCTGCTTAAGTTCAGTAACTGCCTGTTGCTTATTATAGAAAGTATATATTTTTTCTGAAATCTTACAGTTGGCGTGGTAAACGTGAGATTCAGGATCCCTTCTCCTGTTTATTTGTACAAATCTATCTTTCACAGTTACAGAAATTTTTTACTAATGAAGTTGTTCACATGGTTTTAAAGAGATATTTGAACATATGCATGTAACCATATAAATAAAGTTTCCTTGAACTTTCGCCATTTAGTTTAATTATTTGCTGATGGTAATTTATCTTTTCGAGCAAAATGTGTATTTTCTTACTTGCTTTTTAGCAAAAACTTGCAGGTCTACGGGCTTGACGTAAACAAAGTAGGCAGCTCGTTAGTTTTCTTGTAAAGTACATCACAATTTCTACTCTTTAAGTTACAAGTAGCTAGTTGCTTTGAAGTTATTGTTTAAAAATTTTCCATGTCTTCAAGATAATTAGGTAAAACTGACAAAGGTTAGTAGTCTCTTTATTGCTTAAAATAATTTAAATTATTCATTTTTTAAATCCCGTTTGCCACAAATTGCACTTATATATAGGGCGATCAAAATTTCTATTTATGTAGTATTTTAAAGTCGTGTGGTATGTTAAATAAATACTCATAGTTCTCATGAAAACTGTAATCGTAGTAGACTTTGCCGTAATATGACATGATGTGATGAAAGTCATGAATCGACGCCATACTGTTGATTCGCTCTGAAATATATTGGCCAGTGCGTTGACATCAAATTGACGGCATATTGAGAATAGTGTTTGTGCTCGTTTACAACATTTTTGCTCCAGTGTAATATAGATTCATGACGTCATCAGGAGTGGCCAGTACAGGGTTTGTCCGGAAAGTAATAGGACTGATTTCCTTCCGCCGCGACTGTACTTCGGAGCGTGCACGCAACGACTGGATTCGGTAAAGGGCATCGAGTGGAAGTGTGCCAAGAAAATTTAAACATGTGTGAAAGTGACCCCCAATTTTTGAATAACGTAATCACAGGTGACGAGTCATGGATCTTTGAGTATGATCCCGAGACAAAGAGGAAATCTTCCGAGTGGCACACGCCGGCGTCTCCTCGCCCAAAAAAGGGAAGAATGAGCAAATCCAAAGTGAAAACGATGCTCATTGTCTTTTTTGACATGAAAGGCATCGTCTACCATGAATTTGTTCCTCATGGACAAACCGTCAACGCCAAGAGACTCAAATGAAGGGTCAATAGGGTCCGACAAGACATCGCAGCCGACTTGAAGTTGCACCATGACAACGCCCCGGCTCACACCACTTTTCTTGTGGACAGCTACCTGACCAAGGCCGGCATCCCAACGCTTCCGCAGCCGCCCTACAGCCCAGATGTGGCCCCCCGGACTTTTTTTTGTTTGCCCGCCTGAAAAGGCCGATGAAAGGCAAGCATTTTGAGACGACAGACGGGATCCAAGCAGCATGCACCGCGGCTCTTAAGGCTATTCCGGAGAATCCCTTCCGTGACGCCTTCAATGCTTGGAAATCGCGCTGGCAGCGCTGCATCGACGCAGAAGGAGCCTATTTTGAAAGTTTTTAAAGAATTGTAACGATTGGCTCAATATTTTTTTTAAATCGACTCGCTCCTATTACTTTCCGGACAAACCCTGTATGCTGGTTTATATTTCGGAATACATTCTAGGACAACAGTCCTACTGGTACTTGATCGTCCTAAATTATTTTGTTATTTGTCATCATTTCTGAATTTGTGTTAAAGTTGTTCTGTAAAGTAGGATTTTAGCGGAAGCTGCCGTTCTTCTCAGCATAGAAGGAATCAATTGACCCGAAAGGCACGTCACAGTGACAGGTATGGCGGAGTGAAAACTGGCTTAACATCTACCAAGTATCATGTTACTTTGATCCATTATAATCAGTACGCTTGGTTGAACCAATTACATCTCCCGCATGTTTTATGCCTTATTCATATTCGTGGTGCTTTGAGTCGAATGAAAGCATCAGGGATACGGTTGTATAGACATACATGTGCTTTTTAAATTAATGAACGAAATTATAGGGACGTGGTAGCCTAAATTATAGTCCTTTTTAAGTTTGCGTTGTATCGTATAGTGATGTTCATGGGTTCGAGTTCTTCCCCCCTATTAGTTAGCACCGTTGCTTCGAGTGGTCGAAATTCACTTTTGTGAACAATTTGTTTAATCACATTGTTTGTGTTAAAAATTGTTTGAAAATTTAAATTTAAAGGAATTGTTTGTAAATAGGTATGCAACACATCGTACACTTCAGCATAAGATATTGCTGATGCCAACTACGTAATACTCATAATTTCTTTTATATACAATATTAAAAACTCTTCAACGAACAAAATTTGACATTATTGAAATGTAAACCCACTTGTTCCAGGCACAAGACAAAAAGTAACATAAAAATGTAGTACAGAAGTATTTATAATCTCTGAACAATAGAATCATTCTTGAAAATAAGTACTCTCGGTGATGCAGGTGCAGACCGCTTATCTATTATGCGTAGGCAGGGCTGTGGACACCACTGTATCATTGTTTTTCAAGATATGTGATTGTTAAAAATAAAAAATGTCAATTTTGCATTAGTTCTTTAATGATAAATACATGCTAATAATAATCATGAACATTGACATTTTGTTGTTCATAAAAATAGTATTTTTCAACTTCATCTGTTTTTACAGTACAGTTAACAAACTCGATGTTTTTTTATGAACGAGGAAATGTATATGTACCGAAATGCGAAGTGTTTTAATCAAATTAAAGCTTTTAATTAAAAAATGTTGTTAATAGAATAGAATTTTTTGAAATTTACTCTGTAAACAATTTCATTTGGAATATTGCACATTCTGCCCATGGACAGGACGAATGTATGGTGTACTAGGAAATGTCATAGTTAATACAAAAAAACCTCCAATATAAACTTTGAATTAGGTTTTTGGAAATGTAGGAGCTTCGTATGATACAAAATTTTTCCGTAATTTAGTTTTTTAAAATATTTATTTGAACTAAATGAACTAAATTTACTTTTGAAAATGAGATGGGTTTCCGTCTGTTTGTGTTTGAAAAATTATTTATGGTAATTTGGAGGCGGTGATGCCGAATTTCCTCCGGCAGGTAGTTTTGGTTAATATATAGATAGTCGAATTTCCTCCAGGGTACTAACCGAGTTCCCTCCCGTTCATATCAGCTCCGATAATTAAGTTAACGACTACTGACTGATTTTATTTATCGAAAATCATTATATATTTATAGTGCACTTCAGTACTTCAGTATATTAAAGATAAAATAATTTCAGAAAAAAAACGCATATCATTATGAAATGATTATTTATTTAATTTTTAAACGGTTTCCCACTACCTTAACAAATTCAATGTTTGGAAATTCGTGTGCGTCTAGCTTTTTGATGCAATCATCCAGAAAAACTTTATTAGTTTTAGTTTGTCTTGTATTTGACCAATAGAAGGGTAGTCTGATAAAATTATTATTGTTATTGTGGTGTCTATAATATATGAATAATATTAAGATTAATATGTGATGTGAGGCTGTATTTATAAATAACTGTTTATGACTATAGCGGCAATTAGCACTCAAGGTCATCCGCCGCCGTTGGGAGGCAATTGATGTACAATTAGGAGGGAATTCGACATACTGAAACCCTAATTAAAAACAGGTATATGGGAGGGAACTAGGCATTATCCTTTGGAGGAGTTAGCGAGGTTAGAGATTTTAAAATTGGAGTGGTATCTACCTATTTGAATTTTGTTCATACTAAAGAAATATATCTGGAGTCTCTTTAGTTAGTTATTGCTTTGTAAATGCTTAATAATCAGATAAGCTAGTTTTCAAACCATAACCAAAGTAAAACCCTAGTCTGATTTTAAAGTATCTATAGTATTATTAATATGTTCAAACCACAGTTTTCAAAGCTGGCATGGCGTTAATGTTGAATCAAATTATTTTAAACTGTTAACAGGGGTTGTGGCAAAAGGAAAGAAATAATGCCCAAGAATTCGTCGTCAGTCCTAAGACTGGTTGGACATGAACCCCCACTCTTTCCTATCCTGAGCTAATCTTTGCATTTCCCTAAAACCAGAACATCCCACATCCTTAACTATTTGCGAACAGTAATCTAATCTAGGTCATCTAATATGTCTTTGACTAGACCTTCATGCCTGAGAAGGTGTCCTACTAACCTATCTCGCCTATTTCTTATTGACTTCCATAGAGTCCTCTGTTTTCCTATTATTTCTAATACCTCTTCATTTCTAACCATGTCTATCCACGGTATCCTCACCGTTCGCCTGTAACACCACATTTTTAACGCTTTTAACCTTTTCTTTTCCGCCGCACCCGCTGTCCATGTTTCGAACGCGTACTCCAAACATACACCTTTAACAACCTTTTCCGAATTTCTAAAAATCATTAAATTTTACTAAAATCCACAAAGTAGGTATATGATTGAAAGATTTAGGCTGTACTATTAATGGCAATAATACGGAACCGAGCGGCCTAGCCTAATTCTAATCGTTATATATAACAGCTTTAGCATTCAGGACACCATCGGTAAATATCGAGGTCCACGTTTTCGTCTGGTTTCCTCGGATCGTGTAGATAAATGCTGGGGCAATAATATTTCAGAACCACTCTTCTTTGGTCTTCAGCATTTTTAACTATTTTAGGTCACCAAACCTTTGTGCGTAATTTAGCTTTATATTCGCTATTCCCAGAATCTAAAACGAATTCATTGTTATTTTCGATGCATTAGCTATGCATTGTAATCATGATGCAATTGGCCGTGTATATTCTATAATTTGGTTGACGTGATAATCATTATCGAAAGAATTACAATTTAGATCCTACACAATCGTGAGAATCAGTCGACTATGGTACTTCCCAACTTTATAAATAACTTTATAGTCCCAGGCCTGTGATCGCTCAATATGAAAGCAAGGTTTTGATCGTTCCCTAAAAAATAACTTCTAGGGGTTTGTATCTGGATCAGTTCAAATTCATTTTTCTCGTATAACATGTAAAAATTCTTGACAGTCCAAATCGATGTCAGAGCTTCTTTTCAGATTTGGCAGTAACATTTTTTTTAACATCCAATAAATTTTTTTTCTCGCAACACACGGTCCACTTGATTCATATTTACTGAGAACCGCACCCAAACCTACCGAGTTCCCGTCAGCAATTACCTGTGCTCTGTCATTTGGATCATAAAAACCTAGGGTACAAATGTTGCTAAAACAATCTTTTGTTTATTATTCCTCCAAAAGTTTAGTAATATTAGCTTGTTTGTGAAGCTTTTGCCTAAGAAGTTGCCGTAGAGATTAAAAATGCATTTCTCTACAAAGTTAACAAGATCAAGAAAACTTTGTTCAGAGACCGTTCTTCTTGACGCAGGTCGTAAAGTTCCTGAATAGAGTTTTAGAGAATGTTTTGCAAATTTACAAGGCGGCGTTATATTTATTTGGTAGTAGACTCTTCGAGAATGTCTAGATGCATCGGTTATATGGTTAAATTAGTTTATAGAGGTACCGGTTCAGGAAGGATTCAGTTATGCATGTGAACAGACTATGGTCAGCAGATTAGCCCACGCAGTTCACCCAGTATGGGATATATTATCAAGAGACTTTTGCTCCTGTGGTGAGATTTGACTCTGTGACCACACTATTAGCTATTGTAGCTGAACTAAATCCATACATTTGACAGTTTGACGCTAAACTAGTCTTCGTGCATGGAAATAATGAAGAAGAAATTTTTATAGAATAGCCGTATGGTTATGCGAAAGATGAAAAAGCTTGCCTTCACTTAAGAGTTTTTATGAACTGAAGCGAATCGTAAATTTCTTAAAAAATCTCAGATGTAATCAACCTAACTCTGGTAGATGCACAGGCATTTTATAATATTACCAGTCATAATGAAAATAGAATCTTTATTTTTTTTTTGATGTATGATGGCTAAATTTGTGGAACGAGCAAAGCAAGCATGGAGGCAGTATTGTTAACTCTGTATGATGAATTCGAAACAACCTATTCAGTTGCTCAATGCTCTGTTGGCTCGTAAATTGAACAGAATCTCTCTGAGAAACAGCTGCGTGCTCATCAAACGGTTTATACACTTAAAATTTTTAAACGCTTTAATCGTGAGTGTTCTAATGCAGTAGCCATTTCAGTAAATCTTGAAACAAAACAACAAACAAAATTTTCTAGAACAAATTATTCTGTACGCGATACGCAAGTGTTCCCTTACCGAGAAGCTATTGACTTCTTATTGCACTTAATGATAGACTCACACCGATATCGCCTTCATAATCTACCATATTGAGTAGTTTTATGGAAATAATTTTAAAGATTTGTTTAAATGTCTGGTGAGTACTGCAACATAAATAGGAGATAGTCAAGAGGTGTTTTTTGGAATTGAACTCACTTGTACTTTCAACTGCCTTTTTCTCGAAAACGATGAACTTTCGCGCATACAAATATTTTTATAATTTCATGTTTTATAGTGTTCTATCATTTCCTTCCAGCTCGGAATTTATATCTGTTACACCTTGTATGTCCTCATCATTTTTAGTAATTCAATCTTATGTGTCTAGACAATGGCAGTTGTTTCTGTTCTATTTTTTCAAACTACATTGCATATTGTTTCGTTTGCTAGCTTGTTCTAAAATATTGTAATATTCGTGGGTTTAACAAAATCAACTTCTAAGACTGATAACGACAAAAACTATTTATTTACACTAATTATTAAAGAACTTAAAAACATTATTAAATTATTACTAAACTTAGGTTAT
>NW_020439034.1:208750-223476 GCF_000699045.2 Agrilus planipennis | reverse complement strand
GAGTGAGCGATGCGTCCGCGTGGACAGCTGCTATACAATAATACATTTCCATTTACCTCCTTCTCTATATCCATACAAAATATCTATCAAACAAATAAAATTAAAATTTTCTTTTGAAAAATGAAACCATTCCATCAGTATTTTCTTATGACGTTGTCACGTTCAACTATCGTCAGTAAACCGATTTTACAGACAACCGATTTTTTTTTATTGAAGGCGACTCGACTCTGTGCTATCCTCTGCTTCCGTCTACTCCGTCCTGACTTATCTAATTTCCTAGATACCGAAAAATCAGCCACTTCTTCTAATTTTTCGTCTCCAACCTTTATATTCGATCTTTCCCTACTTTTTCTTCCCTTGCATAACAGTATTTTTGTTTTTCTTTTATTTATTGTCATACAATACTGTTTTAGTGTTACCGTTTCCATTTTATTTAAAGTTATCTCTAACTCTTCCTTGCTAGATGCTAATTCCGCTATAGGTATCATCTGCATATCTAAGCATATTAATCTTTTGCCCCTGTATATCTATCCCTACAGTTGTACTGTCTTTAGTGATTTTGCGAACGCGTCTTCTTGTATAGATTAAAAACTTGAGTGACCTATCCTTTTTGTTTTTCAATCAATTTCTCTTATTACAAACCAAGTTTTTATTCTTTGTTTATAAACAATATAAATAGTATAACTTTACATATTTCATTATTATATAATTTTAGCGTTTTCTGATATCAATTTCAATGTCAATAAATACTTGCTATTTCTAGCTAGTGTCAGCGATAGGTCGCTATTTTCTGGGTTCTCATGGCATCAGTTCTGATGTATTGCAAAATCCAGCTGCTGTAATTCGAGTAACATATTAGACCAGAATTAATGCGATATTGTGTTCACGTAACAAGGGCGAATTTACTTTACGTAGGTGCAGGCAAACGTACAGTATCATCAGAAAGTTTTATTGTCATTAAAGACGGTCTGTTTTCAATTGAGAACAGTGTGTTTTTAAGGATATTTGGGAGGTACAATCGGAGACAAGAGCACATAAAATTAGAAATTCGTGATTAATTACGTTTTGCAGCATATCATGAGGTAAATAAATACTATCTATACTAAAAAAAAGTATACGGTTTGAGAGAAAATTTGGAATTTGACCAAAAACTTTGAATAAAATAAGAAATAACGAATAATATGGAAAATTTTTAACTGACTTTTGGCAGTGAATATGCCTTGATTTCAACTTCGAAACAAAAAAATATTTAGTTTCAATCTCTATTAATAATGAGCGTAAAACTTTTTAATATGTTTAAATAATAATTAAAACTTTAAAATTGCATTTATTTCAGACAATTATAAATATTATCATTATATTATCAAGTAAAAACGAGATTTTCAGCTAATTTTTCATTTTTTCCTCGATAACCATTTAGTGAATTTGAATAACCTTACGCTAAAGTGATTCTCCAGAGTTCAAGTTACTTATTATAAAAGTTTGAAATTTCTGGTAGCTTTTTTTCTGTTTATAAAAATAAATTTAATCTGTTCGGTTAACGAATCGCTATAAAATGACGTGAAAATTACAATTTTTTAAAATTTCAATAACTTTTTAACGGTTTAGTGAATCGCTTTGTAATTTTTACAGGAGTTTTAGAATTGAATGAGGAACGTTCTTCAAAATTTTTATTTGTCTCGTAACATTTTGACATACCTCCCAAACATCCTTAAGAACCTGTACGTTCACGCACAGTTAGTAATACGAGCTGCATCGGAGAAGTGATGAGGTTGTCATTACTTCATGGGTGTGGAAATTCTCCAAGGAGGTCATCAATGTTAAGAACTTGAAAACAAAATAAACTAGTCAGAGTTCATGTGATGTCAGACCATTGACTTTTATTATAGTTGCAAGATAAACTTGAATCGTTTTACTTTTTACCAAATTTTGGCTCATGATTTGGGCATCAGTGATGAGCAAAAATTGTTTTGGTCATGCAGTTTTGTCTTGATTTTTCTTGGCTTGGTCTTGTACATTTAGCTATTCAAAATGAAGACCAAAACTCAAAAATTTCAATGTTTTTGGAAAATGACATTTCCAATTCGTCTATTTATAACTATTGCGTTTAAAATGTGCTGAAAATGTAGGTATTTATTGTGAGATGTGTGAGACGTTCCAAAATTAACTATTTTGATCGATTAAAAACAACTTTATAATTTACCAAGACCAAGAGGATATTACTTTTGTTTTGGTCTTGCGTTTGCTGATTACTGTTGTGCGTCAAACGGGGGTTTCTTAAGATGGAACCCCTTCCACTGTTTCTTAGTCCTTCAGCAGTTCTTTATGTTAAAGAGATATTTGTACTTTTGATAAAGAAACTTGTTTACTTATACTTAGGTAAGTTGTAACTTTTCGTAGGTAGCTAACTTGAATGCAAAAACCCAACTTCACTTATTACTTTTTAGACGCGAACTCACTTATTACTCTTTAGAGGCGAACAATAATTGTAGAAACAGGGATGAAATTTTTCAGAGCAGCTAGGAGATGTTGACGTGTAAACTATGTGGAGGGAAGCATTTTATTCATGATAATCTAGTTGCTTTTTTACTACTTTTAGTATCTATGTATATTATTATTGGTTATGTACATTTTTATCGGAATCATTTATCAAGAGCGTCGACTTACTCATACGGACTAGGTCATAACCTACAATTAATATCCGGAAGTGCACCAGCTCTGTTTCGGGTTTGCCTGTCATGATCCGAATTTTTCTGTGGTTTTCTCTGATCATTTATATTTAGAAACATATGTACTAGGGCAGTAACATTTCACACATAACCTGTCTCTTCTCGTCTACCATTGTTTTCGCCCATCTCACCCATTACTACCCATTGACTCCTAAAGATGCTTGAAGGTCTTCTACATTAGTTTGTAAGTCGGAGGGATTGTCCGTCACCAAATACCATTAAATACACATAAATTTAAAACATGATATAATAAGTAGCAAGTGTAATCTAGGAATGATTGTTTCCAAAACTTTCTGGCGGTAGTGTCGAGTCGTACATGGTTAGATAATTGCTGTATTGCTTTATTGTATATATATTTATCAGAATGTGCACACATTCATAAAACTGAATGCACGTAAACCGCTGGTTTACGATAGCATTGTCGGTCGATATGACTGAAACGATTTTTTCGCATTGGGTTTGCTTCTTTGACGTGACGCATTTCCTTCGCTTCGGTAATTTAGGAGATTTGTACAACCATTGAAATAATACACTGTAGGTACTAGAAGTTTTTTCGTTCTTGTCGTCGGTTAATTTCTTCCAAAACGTGTTTGTGGAGTGAAGAGATGTGATTTATTTGAATTTTTTTAGGTATTTAAAGTAGAAATTATATAGGAGTCCACGAAGTTGGAACAAGTGGTGTTAACTTAAATACACTAAGTATAAATATCAATACTTTGCCCATATATACACTTAAACCAAAAACTTAAAAGATAATGAGGTTATGTTAATTTCTCCACGTGCTTCTTATCATCCTATAGATAATTATCCGCCGTTGGAGGTGGAATATTTTCTTCAAATTTAAACTAGACCAACAACTTTTGAAATATGTATAACGTATCCAATAAAACCTTGAAGATACGTCCACCTCCTTAATTCTGTTTAGAAAATCAGGCAAACAGTCTCCTTGTTAATGCTCCCACAGCAAAGACTTTATTACATTCCACGTACCTCTACTTATCAATACTTCTTAGATCTTCTATTCCTATCATCTTATTACCATACATTTTATTCTCAGCATTTCCTCCACACATACCCCATTCATTCAATTTTTCCTGATTCAACTTTAAATCGTCTAATGCACCATCCCTTTCTTTATCACACCCGGTTTTTGTTCCATTAAAATTCTTTTCCTCTATAATTCCTTTCTTATATCCTCATCCATAAGCTTTTCTAGTTTTATCTCGTATTTTACCACCCCCTTCTCTTGTTTCCTCTACCGCCGAATCAAACAACCGTTTTCTTCCAATCTATGCCCTATTCCCCATATAACTACTTCTTCTTAACAAGGCGTTTGTTTTCGCCGGTTGCGTATCTATATGTATTTTATCATTATTGTTCTATCCCATAACATATCCTAAGTATATATATTTTTTAACCTTTTCTATCTCTTCCCCTTTCCACCTAATCACCTTTTTTCCTTCCCCTTTCTATCTCTTACTTTCCCAAATTCTATGTAGTCTTACTAACATTTAACTTCAAATACTTCTTTCTTTTTTTTTCTAACGCTCCCATCGTATCTTTCAATGCACCATAACAAAAACATAACATCGTACCTCTTCCCATTCTAAACCCAAATTGTGTTTCGCATAAAATATCATTTTTTTCAATCATCTCCCCAAGTCCATTCTTGATTATTTCGTTGTATATTTTATACCTCATGTCCATTACCGTTATACCCCTATAATTTTTGACATTATTCCTTCCATCCCTTTTATATACTGGTACTATTGAACTACATATCCACTGACCAGGTATTTCATTATTTTCATATATCCCTTTAAACATCTCATGTAATTTATCGCATACTAAATTCCCAGCACATATCCAAGCCTTACATGGTATCCGATCCTGCCCATATGCTTTTTTGCCAACGAGTTTACTCCCTTCATAACTTCACCTATTTCTATGTATGGCATCTTTCTGTCCTCTTCTCCTACCTCTCTTATCATGTATTCTTTTGCAATAAATTCCTCTCTTCCTTCCACTGCTTATCCGATATAATCCTACTTATACTTTACTCCTTTTTTGTATATTATAAATTCATTATTTTCCAAAATTCTTCAGCCCCTTTGACCATATTAAATTTTTTTATTAACTCGTCACTATACTCTTTCTTACTTTTTTTTAATATGGTCCCTACATTCCCACCGCATTCTTCTAAATTCCACCTCTTCACATTTATTATTTCTTCACTTACCTAAAATCCTTATATATTCTTTCTTATAAATTACAGCAAAAAATAGAATAATTCAATTCACTTTGTGACCCAAATGCATTTTTCAGAATAATTTTGTTGATATTTAGTATTTACATAGCCAATTGTTCCATGTTTCACATCTTTTATTTCAAGTACATCTTCAGAATAATTTTTCATATTTCTAGCAATAAATTCTGAATGATCCTTTTGAAGAGAGCAATTCCCGTATTACGAAAATAAAACTGCGTTTATTTTTATGCATATTTTTGCTGAAATCTTTTTTATCATGGCACACTCTGTTCAAAATCCTTTAATTTTTCAGGAGTTATTAATTTCTAATATAAACTGGCCACATCGAGCTGGTCGTATTGACCTAATCTGTTAATATTCGTTGGTTTCGAAAGGCACATGCTAATTGAGTTTTTGATTAATCCGCTTTTACAAAACCACACTCAATTTTCCAATTTCGCCCTTTACTTTACACGTTTACATCCTGCATTTTCATAACACTTCCTGTTTTTTCTCCGGCTCGTCCTATACACGCGTTCGATCGGCCGCCACCATGAATAATGTAATGGATTTTTCCCCTGTATGCGTAGGTACGTGTGTATCAGTCTGACTATGTATGTATGTGTTTATCAATACAATATCGGTAGCGAACCTAAAAAACACGAAATGCTTCATCAGGAAATCTACTGGACACAAATTCTTCTGGAGTTTGTTATTGAACCGGAAACAATATTAAGCTATGAATATTTAGGAATAATTATTTATATCCATATGGCTAAATCTATAACTTCCGTTAAGGATGTATACCACAAGTATAGATTAGGTAGGTACTAGATAAATCCATAGGTTTAAAGGATATATAATTTTCTGTTTCCTGTGTTGTAATGATTAAAAAAAAAATGACATCCTGGTTGACTTTTTAATAGAAAAAAATATTCTTAAAGGATAATATTGATATCAATACCATTTCTTAATGGTTCTGTTTGATGGTATGCGCCCGAGGTTTTGATTGGTTTATGATGGGAAACGTTTTGCTAAATGGTATAAGTAAAATGCTTTGTAGTTAAGGTTTATGTGAGGTTATGGTAGGAAATGTTTTGCTGGTTGGTATATTGTAAGTGTTACGTTCCAAGAGAGGTTTAGGTGAGCTAATGGTATGAGAGGTTGCTCTGGTTGGATTATGATAGAAATGGTTTCGCTAAATGGTATATGTAAAGTGCTTTCTACTTAAAGTTTATGTGAGGTTATGTTCGGAAATACTTTGCTGGTTAGTACCTATGTGGCAAGTGTTATGTTCCAAGAAAGGTTTAGGTGAGGTCGAAAGTTTTGTTTAGCATATGGTAGAAAAGGTTTTTCACTTAGGGTTTAGGTGAAGTTATAGTGGGAATGGTATCTCTGATTTCCACACGTAAAGTGCTATGTACGGTAGGTTTCGGTTAGGTTATGGTGGGAAAGGTTTTCCTTATTCATATGCGCTATGTATCAAGGGTGCACCAAAGGTTTATGTTAGGATATGGTATGGGGGTCCCCATGAACAAATTAGAAGTGCTATGCACTATCGACAACAGAACCAATTCGTCCAAATTTTATAGATACATAGGTATATAGACATGACGTACGAGATCATCACAAGTACAAAAATGTTAAGAGAAAGGGCATATCTAAATTCTAATCATTTCCAGCATTTCCTCCTCAATACTCCTCAAATGGTCGAAACTGAGGCATTACATAAGAAGGTTCACCTCAAAAATTAATAAAAGTGTGCCAATTATTGGTGTTTATTCTGTGAAAGAAACACAGTAATAACATATATGCAAATGGGAACTATAATTTTCTCGATATAGATATGCATGTAGATTTCTATCTAGTTTTCATATCGATTTCTGCTTTGAAGTATGACTATTTGGTTTCTTATGATCATGTTCACTAAAATATGCGTTGTTACAGGTATCTGTATTTAAAAAGGGCCATAGTAGAAATTAGAAAACTTATGGGAGAATAATATTATTAGGTATTGAAGCCAATGAGCACTAGGGAATTGTGGGTGCAAATTAGGTTAAGAAAATAGATAAATCAGCTATTATAATAGACACTTATAATGGTTTTAGAAGAAGATTTAGTATCGAAATAGAAGACAAATTGCTTAAAGATTGTAGATCAAGACCTTGAGGCAACTATAGTATTCTTGGACTTTTCCAGAGGAAAGAAAGTGTCTAAAAAAACAATGATAGACGTTTTCAAATCAATATATATATTTAAGTTAATAAAAATCGACGGATCGTTAACCTAGTTGGTTGGTTGGTCGTGGTTGCTGTTGTCACCTGTCGTAGTTTAGTGGTAGAACATTGGTGCGTAAAGCCAAAGGTCTCGGGTTCGATTCCCGGCGGGGGTGTGACAGCAGCAACAATTTTTCCCTTATTAATTTGAGGTAGTTTGTAGTGGGTAAATAAACAATCGAAAAAATGATTTCAAATTAATATTGAATATATTTATATACAGAACGTTCCTCATTCGGGAGGACGTCGGTTTAATTCCCCGTCAGTCTGCCCTGGACTAATTTTTATGTGGTTTCCTTTGACCACCACGCAAATGCTGGGTAGTAGTAATATTCCACATATAATCTTTCAATCTCTTCTGTCTTCATTTCGTTCGTCTCATTTTTCTCACCCGAACCACTACCCACCCATTCTCACAATTCCTGAAAGGAAGTTGAAGAGGGCCTTCTGCCCTACCTTCCGGAATAGTCCGGAAGGAGTGCCCGCCTGCCAGCATTACTGGCTGGTAGGAATGAAACACCCAAAAGTTTTTTTTCCTCACGTTCGGTTCGGTATCAATGGGTTTTATCAATAAGTCAAACAAGCAAGCTACAAACAATTGAGATGGTACCTTTGAGCAACTTCATTAGTGGTTTTCATTTTCTATCTTCACATTTATCTGACTTCCTAGTTTTTCATCTTCAATTTTTATTATCATAATTTGAACATTGAAAATTGCGTTCGTAAAAATCTGTTATTCTTTGGATTCTAACGAAAGAAAATGTTCGGCATCTTGTACTTATACAGAATTTCAAAATGACACAAAACCCTGACATTCACAAGTGTATCTATAACATGCATATAATATTGTTTTTAATTGTTGTATTCATGTGTAAAATGATACGGCCTTCTCGAGTTAATTTTCTGAATGAAGTAAGAATGTCTATGCATTATGTATTCACTGAGTTGGTAACGTAATTTCTGTTCAACTATCCATACATATCGATCGAAGCCCTGCATGTAACCATTTCAGATACCTGGTCGCCTAGAAGGTTTCTATAATCCATACCGGAAGCAACTGCACTTACATGCACATTACACATTGCTGTAATGAATATAATATGGGATCGATAAATGAGTTTTGGTCACATAATTTCATAAATTGTATCTAATTAAATATCCATATGGTAAAAGAATGACTAAACTAAAAATTGAGGATTATACGCTAGTTTGGGCAAGTAAATAATAGGAAGGGTAGTGTCAAATAAGGACGCACTTAGTTAGCGCTACTTTTTAATCTACTTATAAACATTATTAAAGGCTGGATAACATCAGGGACGGATACCCAGGGGCAAAAAAATAGTATTCTTAAATTTACAGATGGTATCGTAGTATTACTATCTAGCAAGGAGGAGTTGCAGTCTTAAATAAAATGGATTTTGACAAAACAGTATGGTATATGAAGATTGGAAAAACTTTGGCGGTTGTTGTAGAACAAACAGAATAGCTCAAAACCCCAACGCCAAAACACGACACTGTAGTTGTCCGAAGCACTTTTCGGTAACAAAGTTACCTTCTTCAGGGACTGTTCTAGAACAGTATGGTATGTAAATAAATAAAACTAAGACAAAAATATTGGCATGCAAGGGAAGAAAAAGTAGCGAAAACGTGAATATAAAGTTAGGTTAGGTTAAACGAAAAGAAGAAGTTACTGATCTTTGGTATACACGAGTTCTGTTAAAATTCGCACACAAGCAACGATGTGAGAACATGGTGCAAAAGTCAATTTTTCTTCGGGCGTTTCTGGAAGATTGTTTCGCACAAATTGGACATAACTTCCAGGTAATATTCTTTATTGACCGTTCTACTCTGTGGCAAGAACTCATGATGCACCACACCTCTGTAATCGAAGAAAACTGTAAGCAAAACCTTTACATTCAACCTACCTTAGCGGGCCTTTTTCGGTCTTGGCACGTGTTGTAGCTTCCATTGGGATGATTGAGCTTTAGTTTCCACGTCATAACCATAAACCCATGATTCGTTATCAGTTATGATCCTATGGTGCAAATTTTGGTCGTTGCAGACATAGTCTAACAGCTCCTTAGCAATGTTAATGCGATGCTGTTTTTGGTCAAAAGTGAGCAATTTTGGTACGAATTTCGTGGCAGGAGCTAATCAATATGTTTAGGTACTTAGCAACTTCTCTAACGGTGATTCAACGATTGATCAATACTACTTTCTTCACTTCATCAATGTTGTCGTCTGTTTTTGACGTTCTCGGGTGTCCGGCACGCTCTTTGTCGTTGACATTTTCTTGGCCCTCTGAAAACATTTTGTACCACCGATAAACGTTGCTTCGGTTCAAGGTGACTTCACCATATGCCCAGTCAACAACGGAAATTCAAAATTTTTTGAACAGACACCATACTTAGGAAGTCAGATAATTCAGCATGGAAGTGGCAGTATAGAAATATAAAACAAAGGACAGCGCAGGGTAGAGTCGCCTCCAACAAGAGGAAGTCACCTCTATGTTGGCGAAATTGGAAAAAGATTGTTAAAGACGTATGACTGAGGTATACTTCTGTACGAGTGCCAAACGTGGATAATTAGCACGGCGGATAAGATAATGTTAGAAGCGTTCGAAATGGAAGTCACTGAGAAACAAGCGAGATAGGTTGGTAGGACACCTTCTTGGGCATAAAAGACGAGTAAGAGACCTAATAGAAACACGAACAGGAGTTAAGAGGAGTAAAGATATACAAATAGTTGAGGATGTAGGATGCTCTAGTTACAGGTAAATGTGAAGATTAGATCAGGATAGGAAAGAGAGGAGATACGTGTTCAACTGATCTTAGTGGCGGCGATATGCTAGTTACCTAAATGGTTGGTACAAAAACATCAAGACGGTCAATATAAAAATACTAAACGGTCAGTATAAATAAAAAATAGTCAGGAGGGATAAGATCAGAAAATACCACAAATGGCGCGGTAAACGCCATCTGTAGTACGATGCTACATGATAGGCACGTTGAGGTTAGCTATGCCGGGATTCGTTTCAGAAAGTAGATATCCACACAAGTGGATCTTGTTAGAGCATACGTAATCCTAAAATGTAGCGTCGTACTACAGATGGCGTTTACCGCGCCATTTGTAGTATTTTCTAAAACGCGCTGTTGAGACAGCAGGTACAAGTTGGTCTGTGTTCTGTCGGAGCAGTCTGCGACGCGCTGATGAGATCCAAAAAAATGGAAATCGCGATCCGCATCTGGCAGTTTTGACAGAATACAGACCACTTCGAATTATTTTATGGATGAGATCGTTCACTTTCCATTTTCAACTACCAGGCATAAGTCAAATTGTGTATTTTTCTTGTACTCTGAAGCATTTATTAAAATAGTTATGTGGATGACGATGACGCATCTGGAAAACATTAATTTTATGTACACGATTATTATTATCTACCTTCAGATCTTCGCGTTCCTTATTAAATTCAGCTCTGCCTTTCGGCTTTCATGCCAGGTGACAGATTTTCTAAAACGTAACAATTAAGCGTTGAAACATCAAGGCTTAAAGTCTGTAAGTAAATCTTTGGTGGTATTAATGGGAACTTTAATTAAATCATATTATATCCACACGTATCCTTACCGCAACCTAATTGGACACACCTATCATCTGACGGCTTAGCTCAGATACACATATATATATATATATACGTGTATATATCCGCGTCTACTTATTCAAATTAAGGAGCTCCGTGGCTGTGCTGACACTGCCCAAGAAGGTGTTTGTAAACATGCTGCTGACATAGATTTAAAATTTTAATTTTGTGTTTATCTACCTTTAAGCTTTTTTGTATAGTGGCGTACTGACAGTTTCAATTCTTCATGGTGTTTCTGGGAAAATGTTCCAATAGTGGTTTTGATAAGAAAAATTATTTATGGAAATATTCTTGATTTTAGGTGCCTAGTAAGCTGTTTTGACTTGATTTTAGCATTTTTTTATATACAGTACCCTGGATCTTCGAGAAGTAAATATTAGGGAGAGAGTCAGATAGGGATGCACACTCACTGCTACTTTTTGATTTATACATCGAAGACGCGATCAACATCATTAAAGACAGTACAACTGTAGGAATAGACATAGAGGGACAAAAGATTAGTATGCTTAGATTTGTAGATGAGATAGCAGTATTAGCATCTAGCAAGGAGAACTTAGAGACAGCTTTAATAGAATGGAAGCGGTATTGACAAAACAGTATTGTATGAAAATAAGTAAAAGTAAAACAAAAATACTGGTACGCAAGGGAAAGAGAGAATATAAAAATAAGAGACGAAAAATTAGAAGAAGTAACTGATTTTAGGTATTTAGGAAGTCAGATAAGACAATATGGAAAGAGTAGCAGAGGAAAGTGCAGGGTCAAGTCGCCTTCGATATAAAGAAATCATTTCTATACTCGCGAACGGTTAGAAATTAGTAAAAGATTATTATTAAAGGTTTATGTTTGGAGCTCGGCCCTGTACGGGAGCGAAACATGGATAATGGGCGCGATGGAAAAGAAAAGGTTAGAAGCGTTCGAAATGTGGTGTTACCGGCGAATGATGAGGATACCATGGATAGAGAAGGTTAGGAATCAAGAGGTACTAGAAAGAATAGGAGAACAGAGGACTCTATGGAAGCCAATAAGAAATAGGCGAGATAGGTTGGTAGGAAACCTTCTCAGGTATGAAGGTCTAGTCAGAGACATATTAGAGGCAGAAACAGGAGTTAAGAGGACTAGGTAGACCTAGATTAGATTATAGTTCGCAATAGTTCAGGACTTGGAATATGTGGTAGGTTAGCTCAGGATAGGAAAGAGTGGAGGTACGTGTCTAACCGGTCTCAGGACTGATGACCTCTTGATGATGATGACTCTGGATCTGCAATGGTTGACATTATGTGTAAATTTATGTTATATGACGTGTAACTCCCATTTTCGAGAAAAAGTAGTTGACAGTACAAGTAAATTCAATTCCGGCCCTGGTACAGGAGTACCGCAACGTCGCACTCAATCCGTATCTCTTATAATCAGAAGTCGGTACTACCTACTTCAAATTGCTTAAGAATTCCGTAAACTCTTCGTTGCTCAATAGATTTTACATGTAATTAAGATTAATGTTGTTCTTTTGCAACCACACGTAATGTTGGTTGCCTACCGTGTTGACTTCATTTACATTGATTTACCCTTTGCCCAGTCATGTTTCCGGTGTCCACAAGACCTTTTAGCTAAAGAGAAATTGTTAGACTTTAGGACTAATCATTGTACATCTTATAGAGTTCATTATATAGATTTTCATTCATAATATCTATTCGTTTATTTGAACTGTTAGGTAATATAACGGGTAATTCAATTCCTAACGACAACACATTAGTTCAATTGAAAATAATTACACAAATTTGAACGATACGTGCGACATATGAATGAAGCAGTTTACGCACCGGCAATTATATTATTTATGACTACAGACTATTCACCGCTGTAATTTTAACTCTGTGTAATAAAAAAATACATACGACTTTTGAAATAATATTTTAGGTGTTATTGTCCCTCAATAATTGCTATAACAACCATCTTTTCAAAGATAAATTTATAACAGGTGAAATTTTTTTATTATTAATCTTAATGTTGAGGACAATTACGTACGTAATATGTATATAATTTATGATTATTTGATTATAGAGTGATGTTCGTTAAGTCCATTTCCTGTGAAACGAACTACGTATTTTTTTAGAGCAGATTTCAAGCAAAAAAATGTTATAAGTCCATTGTTAATTGTGGCGTTTGTCCTATTATGTGTCCTTCACAAATTGTAGAATCAGCTGTCTATCAACAAAAGGATTACATCACAGCGAATTAAGGTTTTCATTATATGTAGCGTATCTCGGTAATAGAACAAAGCTGCTAAATAATCCGAAACAATAATAGTTTAATTGCCCTGTATGTTCAACCTATTCCGTACCGGATTTGAAGCAAAATCTACAAAGGAAACACATATTTTATTCTTTTTATTTTTTTTTTTTATTGAAACTGTATAATATTCATCACCTTCTATCAAATATAAACCGGGATTTGTTAATAAATTTGCTAGCACAGTAACAAAATTTTTGAATACATCTTAATATCCAAGTACAGGCAGTGCATCGCCATCTAGTAGGTATTTACAGCTATTAAAATATTTTATGTGCTAAATGAAACCTTATCAAGATATCAACGTGACAGACACGTAAACCGTATTAAGAATAACTAATAACGTTTATTAAGTTCTAATAATTCGTCAAAAATTTATTGAAACCACCAAAAGTGGATGGCGATTTTGTCTCCTCGACAGGGCGAAAGCAGTCTCTTTTTTTTGTTTTCGTGGAAGAGGGGAAATCTTCGAAATACACTCAACCTATCGTACGACTAGGCAGTGTCGGATTTCTGAGGAAGGTGTTTTCGGGCATATCGCCTAAAACCCCTCTACCTCAGGCCTTTTTAGAACTGTGTGAAGTCCTCTTCAGCTATAGTTGGGACGATTAAATTGGCATTAATTATCTGTGAAAATGGACGTATTTTCTTGATGTGCCGATGAAGGAGCTTCTCTAGAACGAGTTTATCTAATATCCAATTGCAGATGGCGACTTGCAGCTTGTACTTTGATATTATACAAACTTGCTCTATAGGAGCGTTTGCTATGTACCTACGTATGTAAATTACATCGTCGATTCTTAGGTAAGCTGATAGTTTGGCAAGACCCTGTGAAATATTTCAGTAGCTGCAAGTGCCCCTTAGATGGCGATGCACTGCATGTACTTCGATATTACATAAACTCGCCCATTAGGAGTTTCATAAGTGTTATCGGTAATATATCATCGAGTGGCATGGCATCGAAGTTTAGAACATTGCTTAGCATTTGGGAGGACGTCGATTTGATTCCGGGTTCGTCTACCTTGGTCCAAGTTTTTCTGTGGTTTCCTTGGATCACATAGGCGAATGTTGGGGCAGTAATATTTCACTGATGATCTTATTTCTCTTCTGCACTGTTGCCAACCTACTACAGGAAAAAATCCCACGCACAGGTCCAAAAAATCCCATATTTTCTCTAAAAATCCCTCCAACTTATTACTATTATTATTTTTTAATTCGTTAATTTAATCGTTTATTCGAAGAAAAAATATACAATATTTTTGTAAACATGGACAACTTTTCGTGTCGATAGTATAATACCGATATTTTTTTTGTATGTAGTTATCTCGTTTCCCAAAAATGCAGACAAAACCAGGCCTTGGGGGTTTAGATGTTTAGATGTTCGGATTTTGGAACAATACACCAATTCAAACATTTATTTTTATTAGTTTTAACATCTGTTTCTGATCTGTTGACTGGTCACTTTCAAGATGTTTGCTGAAGACCATACAATGATACGAAAACAATATACAATTCAAAAAAGTTCAAGACAATTTATCGTAGGGACTTGA
>NW_020439034.1:188022-203156 GCF_000699045.2 Agrilus planipennis | reverse complement strand
GTGCCTCTTTGTCGCTCGTTCCGCGCTCTCGCTTGCACTTCAAGCCTTAAATGGAACGCCTCAGAGCGAGGTAACGCCGCATGAGTCATGTTTTTTCGTGCGTGCAGCCGGCTCCATCGAATTATAAGACGTTGTCACGTCAAAAACTTATAATAATCCCCTTGCCCAATTATGTCGTCGTTTGCAACTAACCAAGAAATGTACTTCACAGCTGAAACCAGACGCATCACGTTGAACAACAGTAAAACTATTGTAATTTAAAGTATTATTGACTACAAAACAGCCCAATAACACAATCTTAAGAGCAAACAAATTTTACAAATAAGTGATATATGTATATATTGTATTTTTTTCATTAATAATAAAATTCATTTTTCCAAAAATTTTTAATGGGGTAGCAATTTATCTTTACGGGGGCTATATATGGCATTCCTGGTGAAGGCGTTATATGTCCCTTCCTTGCCCTAGGGGGCAACCTCATGGAGCCTCCCTCAAAACTCTATAGTCGGGAACAAGATCTATTTTACTTTTAAAACCAGTGCTGACTTTGCATCAACAAAATTATTTACAACCCTATTTTACATTACGGTAAAAGTAGGAAATGATATCTATGTGTGTAGATGGCTACATTTAAATTGTTTGCAATTTGTTAAACGTGAGGATTGTATGTTGAAAATTCATTATTTTTACCAAACAAAACCGCATGAATTTTATCAGGGCTTCGACCAATTCGAATTTACATTTATTTGAATATTAAACATAGCTTTTAAACGTTTACTAATTTTTTGTTATTTCTCTCAACTACGGTATTTTATTATGCAAATATTCTACAAATACCGATTATGAGATGATAGATTTACATTTATTCAACGCGAAAGTATCTTTTAAATAACCATTTTATTTGCCAATTTTAACGCGTATTTGTTTTGCGGTCATAACATTTCATTGGAATGTATGCATCCAGCTAGTTATATACAGGGTGTAATAGAAATAGTACCGAGCTTTGGAGGATGTAAATAAGATACAATAAGTAATCGCATGATTAGTTAAATGGCGTGATTTTTAAAAAAATTAAAATTTCTAATCCGAAGCCGGTCCTGTGCGGGAATTGACAACGTAAATGCCTACCGAACAGCGTAGTACGATAAAAATTCTGCAGCTACATGGATTGAGAATGTAAACATTACCGACAAACGAACGTTTAAAATAAACACAAACAATTACACATAATATTTAGTGTTAACAAATTAAATAAGTATATTATAGGCAGCATAAAAGAAGAAAAAAATGTAAGTTACGTAAACATTATTCGGTAATTAAGGCAAATTTCCATATCACCATTGAAGTATTCCCAAGGTACGTTACTATTCTTTGCGTTTGATTGTAAGTAAACTTACCAAAAAAGGCAAATAAGTCTCCAATAATTTGGCACAACAAATTTATAGAAAACAGCTCTTGAAATCGCGTAGGATGTACCAATAGTGCTTATTGTGAAAATTCAAAAGCCCGGCCGGCTTGTAGCAAATTTGTGACAACTACTCGCAGTTGAAAATTAGTTTCAAAGAAGACCCGCTGCAAATGATAAGGATGCAGCAATTACTTTAAAATCGAGGAATTTGTCCCTACAGCGGCGATATAGTTCAAACCATTATCATTATTGTAACAACAACTGTTCTACACTGATCTACATCAATAATTGATGTTGCATTACTGATTTAGTTAATTAGACTGCTATCGACTGCTTCATATAATTATTAAACGTTAAACGGCTACTAGAGCTTGGTCGTTAACATAAATGCCGTTAATTTCTCTTAATCTAATCTAAAAAATAAACAATACATAAGGAAAGAAATACAAAACAAACACTACACTAATGGTGGTAATGACTAGCTGATTGAGTGCAGCGTTGCGGGTCATATTTTTGTACCAGGGCCGGAATTGAATTTACTTACTTAATGTTCATGTTTAGAGTGCCCTATCATCTCCTGCAAGCACGACACGTATTTCTGTTATACCCTGTATACCCGAATTAAATCCACTTACTTCTTTGCCGTCGTTTAATACAAGTTCGAATACACCGAAATTATTGTATTTTCATTAAACATGTGATAAAATGATAACATGGTGAATGATGAATATATCATTTAAACCGCTTTGTTTAGTTAGTTGGATGAAATTAAAAAAAAAGCGTACTCTTTAAATTTTTCAATTGACTGAAAAGTGACATTTTCCAGGGTTTTGTCTACGACTGAGAAATGGACAAACATGCAGACCAGTTGAGTCTGACCAAATTAGGGCGGTGGTACCCGTTATGGTGCATAACACTCCCATTTCAATGTATATGCAACCAATTATACTTGAATAGAGACATTTAGACCTGCATATATTTTTCCAACTGTTTATTTCCAACTGAAATATGTCAAAATTGCTGATTTTTAATTACATATTCTGACTAAACCAAAACATCCTGAATATCGGAAGTAGACCTACGACGGTTTTGATTTTTTCCTTGAATATTTTAATCATCAGTTAATTTTAGAATATAATATTGGGAGATGTGATTACAGCAACCGTTATGGTAGCAATGTCTTCGTTTATACATAATGCATTTTTCTTACCAGATTATTCGCTGTTTAAGTCTTCGTTACAGAGAAAGGCAAATAAATGAATCGCAGGGAAAACATCTTATTAGACAGTTGTTCGTTATAGAGCGTTGCGTTTTTGTTGTATAAAATCCTTTGTTTCAAATTAAAACTTCTTTGTCGGAATTTTTTTCAGTGCTATATATTTATTTCGAAATGCTCGAATTAAAGGAATTATCTGAGAGAATTATTTTATTAATACAATTTAGTAGCGTGCGTACTTATGTCACGATAATTGATTTGAAGGGTATTCTGTGTTACGATTGACCCCTTACCTTACCCCTGCACATTAAATGACATAAGCGGAGGTTTGAATAAATTATCTATATATACATATTGTCACGTATTTAAGCACCTTTTCGCAACAATTACTACTTCTACTTAACTATTTACTGTTTAATTAACACTTCTATTGAATACATTGTCACTTCTTAACTCCTTCTTATTCGCTTTGTATCTTTTCGAACTCATTCTCGTAGTGACTCGACTCGGTCTTGCGACAACTATTTATAAGAGCTGGCCGTGTTGTAGAATGATCCAGTATATGCCGTCTGGAAACCTGGTCTTGTTTGCCGCTATGTATGTTTGGTTGCCTACATACATGTGGCAATATATAAATGTTTCATATCTGCGTATAATATTCCTGAAGTAGTAAGGGAGTAGGGATGCTACAAACTGTATAATAACAAAGGTGAATCAAAATCGTTTAATTCCAACCGATTATTTACTAACAACAGACTTGAATGATATACTTTTTTTAATCTGTAATGTTTTTACTATGTTTAATTTTCTACTGTTTGAAATACTATGATGCAAACTTTTAATGTCATTATCATCTAGGTGGTGACAGTTGAGAATGAGAATGCAATGTTCGGGAAATCCGCTTTTTGAGTCTATTTTATTAATTGCATTTATTGACAAAACAGTATTGTATGAAAATAAATATAAGTAAAACAAAAATACTGGTATGCAAGGGAAGAAAAATTTAGGGAAGGGCGAATATACAGATAGGAGACGAAAAATTCGAAGGAGTAGCTTATTTTAGGTACCTAGGAAGTCAGATAAGTCATGACGGAAAGAGTGGTAGGGATATAAAGCAAAGTATAGCGCAGAGTCGAGGCAGAGTCGAGTAGCCTTCAATAAAAAGAAGTCACTTGTACGTTCGCCAACGATTAATTCAGAAATTCGAAAATGATTGTTAAAGATTTATGTTTGGAGCGCTGTGCGAAACATGGACGGTGGACGCGGCGGAAAAGCAAATGTTATAACAGTTCGAAATTTGGTGTTATCTGCGAATGACAAGGATACTGTGGATAGAGAAGGTTAGAAATGAAGAGATATTAGAAAGAATAGGAAAACAGACGACTCTTTGGAAGTCATAAAAAATAGGCGAGATGGGTTGGTAGGACACCTTCTTATGCATTAAGATCTAGTCAGAAACATATTAGAGGCAGAAACAAAAGTTAAGAGGAGTAGAGGTAGACCTAGATTAGATGACTGTTTACACAATAGTTAAGGATGTGGGATGTTCTAGTTTTAAGAAAATGTGAAGATTAGCTCAGGATAGGAAGGAGTGAAGGTGCGTGTTAACCAGTCTTAGGACTTAAGATGATGATGATTTATGTGTTCGTTGATACATTTTTTGATAGTTCTTCGAGTCTGTCCAATAGATATTAGTTATACAGCTTCCTAAAGAAAGTAAGTCACTAGAACTTTTTTTGAACCGTCTTGTTTTGTCCTAAAATCAATGAAATAAAGTGGAACGTGAGGGGTTTGTGAATCGTCTTGTACATCGCATATTTCTGAATGAAGTCATGCTTCATAGCTTGATATCGTCGAATAAAAAAAGGCAATATTTTTCTTTCGCATCGTTTGAATAAAAGTCGCTGTTTGGAGCTAAAAAGACATAATCAATCTTCAGAAAAGCGACAGCTAAATATAATAAACCCTAAGAGTAGCATCTCGGCGTGCGGTGATTCTTTTTTTACTACGGTTCCGACTCTTCTTTTTGTTCTTCTTCTTCCTCTTATTTGGCTCTTGTTTTATTAATAACGATCGAATGCGGAACAAAATTATAGTTCGACTTTGATCGAAGTCGGGGCATATTTGCTTATAATGAACTCGATTACCGACTACCTGGGGATGGGGATTTATGATACCTCTGCGTGCAATAAATCAGTTGGCTGTGACGTGAATCACTGCCGATGTCGCAGAATGGAAATAACATTTTCCTCGTTTCCATCTTATCTTTCTAAAAATATGCTTCCCAATAATATTATAATAGTACGATATCGGATTTTCGAAGTCACAATCCATCACGTCAAGTTTGCAGATTGTAGAATAATAACGGAGATTGTAAAAATTTTTTCGTTGCCAATGTGGCGCTAATTTAAAGCAAATGATGTTACTCGTAAGCGCAACGATAAAAATAACTGTCTCGTAAATGTAGTTGTAAAGTTTACCGCTGGTTACTTATAGTCACGAGAGATTTTATGAACGTTCTGTTACATTGCAAAGGTTCAAGTTGAATTCAGTAAATAAAATCGTACAGGCTAGGTTAACTTACACAAGGATTATTCAAATATAAACAAGCCTTTTTTGAAATAAGTTATCTATTACTTTGAAAATAAAATACACTTGGAGGTTATTTTTCTACATAGTTCCCTTGTTTATTTATACATTTTTCCCACCGAACAGGTAGTTTTTTCATGTCATTTTCAAAGAATGACTTCGGGCGAGTATCCAACCAATTGCGCACAAACTGTTCGACTTGTTGGTTCGACCGCAAAACGCTCTCCACCAAGTGATTCCTTTAAGGCCCAAAAAAATAAAAATCACATGGTGAAAGATCAGGACTGTAGAGAGGGTGGTCGAGTTTAATCCACTGCATTTTATGTAGAAGTAGGACATTTCGGGTTGGACGCCGGCGTCTTTTTGACCGATAGGCAGCTCGAACCTTGTCAAGAAGGCTACAGTAATATGGAACGTTTATTGTACGACAATTTTTCAGAAAATCGAGGAGCAAAACTCTTTGAGAATCCCAAGTAACCGTTAACATCACCTTCCCAGCTGACAAGCGAGTTTTCGCGTTCGATGGTCCTGGCTCTCCCTTTGTTCTGTAGTCCAAACGGGACCTTTTCGACTCGGGAGTGTGATGAATGAATGAATGAACCCAAGTTTCATCGCACGTTACTATTTCGCGCATTGTGACAACTAAACAAATCGGCCGGGTGGCCGGCTTGGCCTTGAGTCATTTTGAGGCAATACCTCCCTACTCTTTCCAACGCTACCCCGGCGGCTAAAAGCTTTCTAAGTCCCCAAAAGTAAAAGACTCGTTTATATTTGAATGACCCCCGTAAATGGAAATTTCAGTGTAGTGGAACCTGGTTATACCGTAATTTGATGTACCGGAAGGTGTTAATAATTCCGTATTCCCGTTCAAAACAACGCAATACGTAAAATCTCAATAATAACAACAAAAAATCGGATATAATGTCACATTAGTATTGCGGAAAATCCTTTAAAACATTATGAAATGTTACCCACCCCTAAATGTCATTGTTGGGATTTATTTTCATTACCATCGTTAGTACAAAATGTGTTTCCGAAATTGTTTATCAGTTTGTTTTTCGTTAATATCGATCTTCGGTTATTACGTAGGATTATAGTTGGTCCCTATAGGACACTATAACCGATAAGTTCTACTGTATTTAAATTTATTTTAACTATAACCTTATTAGCCCACCAATGGATCTATGATGGTTTGGGGGGTGCCAATCAAGTCTTTTAGCTTAAAGATTGTAGAAAAATGACAAATGCCGCCAAGGCGATCGATTTAACTTTTAAAGGATTAGCGTTTTGTAAAATTTCATTTGACTTTATGAAAAGAGGAATAAAAATGGCTAGAAAAAGCAGTTTTACTTTCTAACTGAAATCTGTGCAAACTGGGATAACCAATTGCTAGAAGAACTTCACTAATATTAATTCGACAACAAATTACAGTAAAAATTAACTACAGATAATTAACTATAAGCATGTTGTTAATAAAATGTATGTCTAACAAAATATATTTTACAGGTAGGCAATGGTACCATCTGTCCAAGTTTTAACGGGTTGAACTTGTTAAAACTGATAGGTATTAGTTTTCATTTTAACATTCTGGGCTGATTTCGCATTTCCAAAACATAGAACATCGCACATCTCTAACCTGTCCCTGTTGTCTGTAGTCCTTTTGGGTTTTTCTTTTTGAAATTCAAAAAAATAAATTCGTATAAAAAGTATTGAAAGTTATATTAAATAACTGCCAAAAGTGGCTACAAGTAGCTTAGTTGTCAGAGCATTGGTGTGTAAAGCCAAAGGTCTCGGGTTCGATTCACGGCGGGGGTGTGACAACAGCAACAATTTTTCCCTCTTTTATTTGAGGTAGGGTGTAGTGGATGGAAAATTGAAAAAGAATTTTCACATTAATATTTCATATCAACCATTATTAATAATAATTAAAAATGCCATATTGAAATTTGTAAAAGAAGTAGAATTTTTATCTCATTTTATCGCTTAAGGATAATAGATAGGTAAACATACGTTTTATTTTTGATGTTTGAAGACTGAGTATTACGATAGATACATGACAACAGTGTAGGAATATGTCCGTTTCCGGCAAAGAGATCACTACAACTTAGTAATGAAGACGCCGAGAACAAATTAACTGCTATCTCTCAGTAAGCAGCAAGCGTTGATCTTTTGAACAACTAACGCGAAAGTACGAAGCAAGACTACGGAAATGAAATTCTTAGGAAGTGTCAAAGGATGTTTGAACTAAGACTCGTTACGGAACGAATCAATTCACGATAAGATTTATATTTCTGCTCAAATGGGAAAAATGCAAAGCGTTTTTTATATAACCGGCAATGTGATGCTTAAACTAAAGTTAGGAAATGTTGAATAAACATGAAAACAAAAAAAATATATAAATTATTAGGTTTTACCCACGGCTTCACTCTCGTTAATGACCGGAGATGTCCTGAGTCTTGTTAAAGATCATCGACGGCCACATAAAACTAATTTCTCTATCCCTCGGAAACAATATATGTTATTTCTAGATAAAAGGTACCCTATATCCTTTTTTGTACCTCTAACAGTATGTGTGCAAATTTTTATGACGATCAATTGGGCAGTTAAAGCGTCAAATTGTAATGAACCAACAAACAAACAAGGTCACGTTCGCATTTATAATCTTAGTTAGGATTATGGTGTCCGATACTCCCACGATAATGTTTCGCAGCTGTTAAATAATTTCCAATTACTTTCTCAAAAACTAATATTGAATGCTCGAGAAGGTGCTCATGATGTCATGAAAACCTACCTTCAGGAATTCTCCAAAACTTTTAGAGTTTAGGTAATCAAAAAAGTGTATTTTCTTTATAGCTTTCACTGAAAGGATTTCAGATATTTTTATCGATAGTTTATAATTTGGTATGGGAACAGTTTGAAAGCTAAACTGACTAAAAGGTTAAAATCAAAAGATCCCAAGGCATGTCTTGCTGCATTTTTGAAGAGCTATCTGCGAATAGATACATGCCGCAGGCGATCGATACAGGAAGTAACTTTGATTCACTCGAAAGCGGACAGCTGCTGTCATACGTAAATTATATGGTAGATGAACTGTGCGACAAAGGGAACGTGAATTTTCCGGAAACAATCAAGAATATTCGATATTCGTATAAATTACTGTTCAGCCTCTGACTGGACGTAGTCGATAAAGAACATTTTATATAAATATACGGGAGAAGTAGAACAACGCATATAGATGAAAAAATGTTTAAAATTCAGTGTAAACTCTTTATAACGTCACTCGATTTAACGACAAACTCCTTAAAACGACGAAATTGCTTGACTTTGGTTGGTTTACATTGTTTTCTATACAATATTACACTCTATATAGTTTCACGCTCACTCTATTTAACGACAACAATGCGGTATTATAAATCATTAAGCAGTACTTTCTAAGTTGCCGAAATAGATAAGAACTGCAGCTGTGTACGTTGTTGAAGAAGACGATCCTGTCCCTCTACCAAGCATCAAACAAGCACTTGATGCAGCGAAACTATTAAAAAAATACTTTTTATATAATCAAGTTAATCCAGCAGTATGAGTAAGATACGTAACAAAATACAATTAAAATATTGGAGCAGCAAAAAACATCAGACGAAGATAACAGGCTATACGCAATGTATGAATAATAATGTTCGTGTGCTTAATGTGTACTACATTGGTAAATGCATATTATTATGGAATAGTAAAATAATATCTTTTATTTCTCTCCATTTAACGACCACTCTTTATAACGCCGAAAAATGTTCAGTCCCTTAAGTGTCGTTATATAGAGTTTACACTGTATTTGTGAATTTATCGTACTTAACACCTTTTTATGTTATGCTAGCTAAATTTTGGAATAGTTTACGTTACTAAATTGTATCTAGTCTAACAAAATAGCTAATTATCACCCATTTTAGCAATTTATAATAAATTTCATGTAATGTTGCTAAATTAACGTAATGGCCTGCCGCGTTAACAATAAAAAATAGTGGACATTGTTACTCGAATAAACGTATCATATTTATCGTCCTATAGCGTTAAGAATTATGCGCATACAGACGTGTATATTACATACAATAGTCGTCTATTGAACCATAAAGTAGTTAATGATGTGTAACTTAAGTGCTAAAACATCTTATAGCGTTTACAGGAAGTTTGAATACGCGGCAAGGGCATTTCTGATGAGCCCATTGAAAGAATTTTAAAAGTAGAAACAAAGAAGAATCGTAAATAAAAAGAAAAGATTGAAAAGGGTGATTAATATATACAGAAAATAGTTGAAAATATTATGATCATGAGATAGTGTGAGAAAATATAAGTAAACAGATTGTGTAGGCTTTCACGGCTGACCAAAGAACAGGTAGAAAAGATTCCGGGCTTAAAAGCTAATGGACAACCGCGTTTATATTAGCCTTTCAGTCAATATCGCCATCAAACTGTTTCCCCTACTAAATTTTCTACGTTTAAAATATAGGTAATCCTATATTTTTGCGTTAGTACACGTAATAGTTTATTTAAGAGACAGAAATCCAGCCAATGTACGGTTTATACCTTACACCCTGTATTGTTTGAATTTTTGTCTTTTAGTAATTTTTTGGGATGGTATTTGAAGACGCATTTATTTATATTAAAGTCGCTAGTTTATATCAGTTGTGTTATAATTAAAAGAAAAAACGAGTTCGAAGGAAACGTCTCTTTCGAAGATAATAAAGTGTAGTAGCAGCGCTCCTCGTCACCTTGCCGTAGTGACGGCCATGTTCTCTTCATATTTTAAAGCTGGACATTCTTTGAAGAAGGTAATAACTAGTTCCGGTTGAAGTGATTCTGGTTTTGAAGTCTTCATATTGTCTGGAATTCTTATAATTATACTTGAATCTAATATTTCAATATTGTCAATATTAATCAGAGAAAATGTTTGAAGTTTGTGTGCCGTGACGAGCACTAATAACATTGTCACTTTTCTGTTATTTCCTACCGAGCGGCATAGCCTAGAGGTTTAAACAATTGCTTAGCATTCGGGAGGACGCCGGTTCGATTCTTGGTCCAAGTTTTTCTGTGGTTTCCTTGGATCACCTAGGCAAATGCTGGGGCAGTAATATTCCACAGATAATCTTTCACTCTCTTCTGTCTTCATTTCGTCCGTCTCAACTTTCTCACCCGAACCACCACCCACCCATTCCCACGATTCCTGAAAGCAGGCTGAAGAGGGCCTTCCGCCGTATCTTCCGGCGTAGTCCGGAGGGACTGCCCGCCCACCGGCATTAGTGGCTGGTGGGAATGAAACACCCAAAAGTTTTTTTTTTGTTATTTCCTTACGTTTCAATTCTTCAAACGGACCAAGTTTTTCTAAGAAATCTAATACTATTGATGTGTCCCAAGTGCTAGCATATTTGGGCTTTGTAGGCTTAATCTTTGACACTCTTTTCATGAACCTAGAGACCACCATGATCTAGCCTTTTGGCGAGAAACCGAGTTATGTCCAGTGAACCAGCCTTAAAGGCATCTATGTCTTTTTCGTGAGCAGAATTCCACCATAGATTTAGGGCACTACTGTACTGTTTTAACGTTGAACTCAACAACGATTGTACCATAATATTAGCTGCTTCTTTATCAACACCTTGATTTGTAATCGTCTTCATGATAAGCTCCCTACCAGTAGTGAAAAGTTCGCTGCTAATGGATGTTTTGTGCTCCTGCAAGGAGACAAAAGCAAATGATCACTAGGATCAACAATCATAGGGGGTTCTAATAAAAAACACTGAAAGAGAGAATACCAAGGTTGAGTAGTCCAAAAAGGTACTATTACAATTCATGTTGCTTGATCTACGATTATTTATTTTTCTCAACGTTTTTAGAACAAGAGAAAATTGAGGAAAAGCATAAAACGATTCTCCACTCCATTTTATAGTAAAAAATGCATCAACAAATTTTGCTTCTGGGTCAGGATATCGTGAACAAAATCGTTCACATTTTCTATTCATGCCTGATGCAAAGAGATATATGGATATAAATAACAATTATTTTTCGTTACTACATATTTATTGTTTTATTAAATCAAAACCCACATATATTCTAATGAATTGATGGACCTATTATAGTGACTTTTCATCACTTTGTCTGACTGATAATCTTTGTCATTATTGCAACACGTAGTACAACGGAGTTGGTGGACTGGAAAAGCTTCCTTTTATTATTGACTGACTATGCACCTACCTATCAAAGTTACTAAAGGTAACAGTCGGGGTCGGGAAGCAGTTTTTGTATTAAGTCCATTTACCGTTTTCTGCTCGACACGTCGCGTCGCATGCCGGGCGAATTGGGGTTCGTAGCAGGCAAGTAACAACCCCCGTCGCTTTTTATTCCACCCTAGCCATGAGTACCAACGTAACAACAAAAACACATGCATACGAACAGAAGCAACTGCTTGTTATAACAACATGTATGTTGTCCGGCACCTCTGTATGAATGTATGTAACAGTTCTCGTATTGAATAGGGTAAGTGGCAGGTATATCATGTGAATAATAAACGCAAAATTTACTTTGTAAAGGGGCGGCATGCGACCCTTGTTTACTGCGTTAACCGTAACCGGCTGCGGACGTAGAATTGGAAGTAAATCGACCGACCCCAGCTTCTAATAAATGTTCGCAAGCTACAGTCCGAGGCCGAATTCGTATACTCCTTTATAATTAAAAAGGAATCAGGCGGAAGGGTTTATTTTAGTGTTATGCTACATGGGTCGTTTGTATGAAAAATAAAGTCTCCAAACGGCATATCTGACGGTCGGTGGTCAAAGGTTGCTGGGTCTCTTATTAGGTCATAAAAAAAGTAAATATATACATAAAGGATAAATATTTAATGATTGAATAATGTCGATGTTTTGCGCGTGGATGTCATATAAACTCACTCTTAAGGAGCTTTATCGTTTGGTCACTAATCTCGGTTCAACGTCTATAGTGTAGGGATGTTCAAAATTGACATAGTCCGCGATAAAACTGCTGCATTTACTTTCTTTTTTTAACTTACTAACTAGACTGCAAGAGCGCCTACTTTTACTAACGACAGACGTTGTAGGAATTATTGTGTCAGCATAGAAAAGAGATGCCATGTAGGAATTGCAGCGGACACTAATAAAGAAAAAATAATAACATTACACCAATTGATGTGTAACAGAAAGGGTGTGTTCCGAAATATAACCCAGCATACTGGTCAGTGCTGATGACTACATGAATCGACGCCATATTGTACTGGTGTGCCACCATATTGTACTGGTGAAACAAGTGTGTCGTAACAGTATATCAAACAGGCGTGTGTGTTTCAGAGTTTGGGCAATTTTTTATTATAATAAACGTTAATAACTTTTGGAGCAAAATTGTTGTAAACGAGCACAAACACTATTCTCAATATGGCGTCAATTAGACGTCAACGCACTGGCCAGTATATTTCAGAACGAATCAACAGTATGGCGTCGATTCACGACGACGTCATCAGCACTGGCCAGTATACCGGGTTATACTTCGGAACACACCCAAAGAGATGTAGACAAGCGGATGTAGACATGTTGTCAACATCGGACTTTAAAGAAAGTTCAACCTAACGTAAGAAACCTCCAACCGCTACACCGCTTACTATTATTCGTTTATCTCTTTTCAATTTATCTGTAATATTCATGAAGCATTTCCTAACTTAACAAGGGCGTGTCCAAAACGCAGCAAATGTCTACAGTTCCAAGTAAACAAGAAAGAAAATTCTATTCTATTCTTGCAGACATTTAACTGCGGACTATGCCAATTCTGATCATCTCAACTCATATATTATTACTGCTCCAGCATTTTCTGAGGAAACCGCAAATTGACGGATTCGGAATCTAACCGGCGTCCTCCCGAAAATGAGCTTCGGTCTTCAGTCTTCGGACTGACAACCTTATGATGTTCTAAGCGAAAAAAATAAATAAATGTGGAATATCGTTGAATTTTGACATGTGCTTTTAGTATTTATAGAACACTATATTTATGAATTATTTATTTATTTATCAATATGGTTTGAAGAAGGAATTCCTTATTTATAGAAATACCTTGTAGCTCATACACGGGTGGTGTCATACTGACGGGCATGTTTTTAAAGAACACGCAGCTTTAATGATTATTTAATCGCCGGTTGTATTTATAACAAACAAGACAGATACAAATGAAACAACCCCCCGTTGCATCGTGCATCCCTTCAAAATTTAGCAAGCAGATTCGGATGTCAGAATATGTAAAAAGGGTCGTTTAACAATGTACTTTGTATGTATTTTTTCGGGTTCATATTGCATCACAGCTGAATGGATTCAGTGACAGTAGAGCGATTCCTAGTTATGTTAACACATACACCTATACCTATGTGTAGTGTAACAGACTGACTTTTCAGAATTGCAGCTGTGAACAAAGGACTGCAGATACACCCTTATATTACCTTTCTCTACTCCATAATAATAGGTGGGAATTCATGCAGACGAATCCATGTATGTGTTTGATAATAATAAATTCATAGGGAAGTGGGCCTAAATGCAGTAAACGACAAACGCGAGGATTAACTTCCGGCTGCATCATTAAAAGTACCTAATACAAAAAGGGTAGATGATAGGCAATGATGAATGTGAAAGATTTACCTAAAAAACGGGAAACGTTAAAAGAACTACAAACATAACAAAGGAAATATGTTTAAATGCCTGTTTTTATTGACATTTTTATTTTCACTCGGTCAAATTGTCATATATATATATATATACCTATAGTATTACGTAGGTTAAGTTAAGTTAATACAATGGACAGACAAACACCTTAATTTTACTAGTAATTAGTAAGTTTCAGTTATTACAATAATACACAGAAATTCATTCTATACAGTAAAAGTTCCTTATTCACGGTTTCCTTATTCGCGTTTTCATTATTCGCGGATGAAAAAATTGCAACTCAGTTCCTGTATTCGCGGCTAAAAATTTCATTATTCGCTGATGCAATCGGTAAACAGAAAAGGATTCGGTGTCATTTATTAAGGGGATTGACCGCAATAGACCGCTCGTGCCTAGTGTGAATTTTTCCGAAAACATGGGTTTCTATTCTAAACATTGTGATTTAACGCTGCGAGATAAATGTGTGATTTTTGTATGGTAACGAACAAAGGTTCACACTAACTCGGTACGTTTTTGGTTTTCAATAATATGGTCATTAATAGTTTTTACAAGTGCTTAAAGTTGATGCTTCTTGTAGGACACGTATTTTCAATAGAAATTAAAAAAATAAAAAATGCCTTCGACAGGCTTTAGAACGAAGCTTTATCTATCTTACTACAAAATTTCAAACCTCTGTTCCAAACATTAAACTCATGATATTTAGAACCGATTAGCATGTTTTTACTCTACGGCGCATGTACTACTGAATTGAAGTTTTTTAAAAGATGTAACCGAGTAAACAGAAAAGGATTCGGTGTTATTTTTCAACGTATCGGCATCTTTTAAGTACTGTTGGCTCCTGCCGAGGTGACTTTTATAAAAGAAGTAACCGAGTGGACTAATTCAAAATTTAAAACAGGAAAAAATCACCAAATTTTCTAAACCCTTGTCTAAAGGTGATTATAACGATTACTTTTAATTGCGAATTTATCAATAAATTGATATCATTCTGATACATATTGGTTTCATTTCGGAACCTTAGAACGTATCCCCGCGAATAAAGAGCTTTTACTGTAACTAATGTTATGTCAAGCGACATATCTGAAGGTCAATTAGGCATTGAAACATGTAATTAAACACATAAAGGATAAATATTCGATGATTGAATAATGTCGATGTGTAGCGTCTGACACTGATGTAGGCCGGTATTACCAAAATAAGTATTTAAATTATATATTTTTAATTT
>NW_020439034.1:115500-186376 GCF_000699045.2 Agrilus planipennis | reverse complement strand
AATTTATAATTATTATTTATATTTATATTATTAATTACTTTTGCATGAAAAATAAAGTTGTCGAGTGACGTATATGACGGTCAATGGTCAAGATTGTTAGACTTCTTACTAGGTCATAAAAAATGCAATAAGCATATAAAGGATAAATATCTGATGATTGAATGATGTCGATATGTCTGCTGCTTGTAATAAGTGTGTTTACCAAAAGTATTTAAATTACATATTTTTTATTTATAATTCTTAGAATATAAAAACTGTTAAAACTTATTTAGTTAATTTTTTTTATTTTTTCTACTGTTCCTTAGTGTTGTCTGTTGTGATCAGAGAGGCTCTCACAAAATACTGGTGTGAAAGTTTAACTTACAGCTTTTCGGTCGTCATATGTATTTTTCTTCTAAACAAATTTGAAAAAGACAAGTCAAACACTAAAACTTCTTGTGGAGGATAGAGTAAAGCAGACATTAGATTCGCCAGCTCTCAAACGTCAAATTAAATCAACAACATTTCGAACGAAAATAACATTTTTCGGAAGTAAATATTACATAGCACTCGATGGAAGTGTTTTAAAATTTTTCTCTCCTCGTCTTCGATTGAATTGTCGATAAATAAAACGACCTAAAATACTTTTCTCTAGGCGTCACGTCGGTAAAAATATAATAACAACGTCCGTCGCCTCTGCTTTCCCGTCAATCAATAGATGGCACTGGATCGTTGGAGATAACGAAATAATAAAACTTTTTGAGAAGAACTGGTAAATGTTTAGCGACTGAAAATGGAGTGTTTTTTTTCTTTGTGTGTTTGAGTGTAGAACAAATGGGAAGATGGTTTCAAAAAGATTGGACCATAAAATATACTTATTTTTTCTTTTTAAGTAATAAAGTGTTCTCAAGATTATTTTTTATTGATGAATTAAAACTTTTAGTTTGAAATTACTTTTTTTGATATTTTTTCTTATTTTCCTACAAGAATAACAACAAGAAAGTCTAGTGCTGTTTAAAAATTTGATCGTATTGGTCTTAATCAGAATAATTACTACACTTTTTAATTGTGAGGCTACTTCGGAATGAATCTATAGATAAAACTCCAGAACGGCTTAACCGATTTGGCTGAAAATTGATGGGGAGGTAGCTTAGAACCATTAGACGGACATAGGATACTTTTTATCACGTTCCACGGAGAAAAGGTGGTATATGTAAACTCAACTGACATGGAATGACAAAACGCAACTGACAAAAATACGAAAAATTTAGTCTAGCCGTTCACTTGTTAAAAATGGTATAACAAAACGCAACTGACAGCTAAACGTAATGTTATCTATGGTTAAGTGTGGTGTTTTATTGATAGTCAGATTTACCTGAAACTTGGCTTTGCTTTTTCATATAAAATTAGTAATATAATACCTATTTCAACATTTTACAAAATTCTACCTTTTTAGGAAGCCCAAAAGGGTTTGCAAAGATTGCATGTTTGTTTTTGGTCCGATTTACTTGAAACTGATTAAAAAATTCAATCTGTGTTGGGAGGGATGAGTGGTAAAGAGGAGGTGCGATGTTTAAATGGAACATATTATTTGTGGTCAGATTTACTTGAAACTTATAAAATACCACAAACGGCGCGGTAAACGCCATCTGTAGTACGATGCTACATTTTAGGATTTCGTATGCTCCAATACAGACCACTTCGAATTATTTTATTCGATTATGGTAACGTGCCTACCACGTTGAGGTGAGCTACGCCGGGATTCGTTTCAGCAAGTAGATATCCATATATTTAAATGGACCTCGTTGGAGCATACGTAATCCTAAAATGTAGCATCGTACTACAGATGGCGTTTACCGCGCCATTTGTGGTATTTTCTAAAACGCGCTGTTAAGACAGCAGGTAAAAGTTGGTCTGTGTTCTGTCGGAGCTGCCTGCGACGCGCTGATGAGATCCAAAAAGATCGAAATCGCGATCCGCGTCTGGCAGTTTCGACAGAATACAGACCACTTCGAATTATTTTATTCGATTATGGTAACGTGCCTACCACGTTGAGGTGAGCTACGCCGGGATTCGTTTCAGCAAGTAGATATCCATATATTTAAATGGACCTCGTTGGAGCATACGTAATCCTAAAATGTAGCATTTTACTACAGATGGCGTTTACCACGCCTTTTGTGGTATTTTCGAAAACGCGCTGTTAAGACAGCAGGTAAAAGTTGGTCTGTGTTCTGTCGGGCTGTCTACGCCGCGCTGGTGAGATCCAAAAAGATCGAAATCGCAATCCGCGTCTGGTAGTTTCAACAGAATACAGACTACTTCGAATTATTATATTATTTATTACTTAAAACTTGGTTTTAATGGTCTCTCATTTAATTTCTGAGAGACCTGTCTCGACATTTTCATATGCTATTTGATATTATTATTCAAGAGGTTGCAACGTTTCTATGGGGTATATTTTATTTGTACTCGGATTTACTCGAAGGTTGCTCATTGTTGAAATTAAGCAAATACGTGTTTTGGAAATTTTTAAAAATCAACCCTTAAGGATGAAATGTTGTTGCTACGTTTGTATTTGAAATCTAAGATGGCGACNATACGTAGATGAGACTAAATGAAAAATTATTGCTTCCTGTGGATTTATGAGTTAAACTATTTAAAGCAATTCTAAAATATCGGTTTCGTGGAACAAAGGTAAAGGATCATTTTGTGCGTTGCTGGAAAGGAAATTGTCGAGTTTTCATAATTCTTATAACTATCGACACTATTTTCTTTAAAAGTCATGACGAGCTTGCATATATGACAGAAAATCTTAGCATTTAGCATTTATTGCATCGGTAAATAGAAAAATTTGTCCTTAGAAGGCGTTTGTTGAAGTAGTTAAACTTACAGATACGTGTTTTATTGTTTCTTAATATTTAACAAATTATCAATAATAAAAAAGAGATCCTCCTTTATTTATTTTTTATGTATTAATAGAGGTAAAAATAAATTGTGGTGAATGCGCTGGGATACAAAATATTAACTGTTTACTGAGGCTTCATCCAGTTTGATCTGATAAATTTGACAGGTGGTTGTAAAAATAGTAAAGTCTACTAAAAGGACTGTTGATAACCGTATGAAAATAGGGCTCCCATAATTACAGGAAGTTTAATTAGTTTTCTAAAAATAATTTTTAGTATGATTTTTTTTAAACTCAATTTGGCAGTCAAACCTTCACCATTTTGGTATTTCGTAACAGTATGATTTCGCATTTTTACAGGAATTTAGTGTCAATATGTAACTTTTCTTGTACAAAGGACTTATTTATCCTTTATATGTTTATTTATGTACATTTACTTGTGACCTGGAATAAGACGCCTATCGCCTTTGACTGTCGACCTCGATCTATCGTCAGATCTGTCGCTTGACGATTTTATTTTTCGTGGGATAGATTTTATATACTTAATTGATCCAAAAAGTATATAAAATACTAATAATACTCATTATTATAAAGGACATTCTCAAATTCTTATTCATCTTAGTGCTTTAAATTTATTGTATTTCGAGTAATAACGTTTTAATTGTTTGATAATGAATCTTTCAAAGTAAAGGTGAACCGTACCAAGACTTCTAAACCCAGACGGGGTGGAATTAACATTTGGCTACATTTTGTATTGTACAACTTCCTCTATCAACCCTCTGTTCTCTTGGGGGTTGTAAAATTGCTCGCGTGACCTTTTATGTATTTTTCGGTACCGTGAACGAAGGGTTTGCGATACCTAGCATAGGTACATGTGGGTAGGTTGCAAGTTGATTTGCTTTTACTTTCGTGTAGTGCCAGTCGCTTTTTTCGAACTCCTTTCCTGGAATTATTCATTTGGCTTAGTTATCGAACGAACTGGCGGGGATTAGCGATTGTTTAATTGTATGACTCACCAATGCACGCAAGTGCTACATAATATATATATATATATAATGAGGAAGTAAATTAAAACTGAACAGGTGTGAGTGTGAGTTACGAATTACTGAGGGTTTCGTATTATGGAAAACTAATACATACTATACACTGGTGGTGGTTTGACAATCGAAGGTAGGTATTCTATTAAGTGGGAGAGACTGGGACAAAATGGGATACTAAAGAAGAGAACAATCTTATAAAAACAATTATACTGTTTAACACTGTTCCACAAGCTAAATCACTTCATTTTCTGATAATGAGGAACTAAAAATGGGTCGGGGCATTAACTCCAACACAAGAACTATATTATGGGCTCGACCATGGCACACCTTATAAAATACGCATCTATTGGTTCACTATGAATAAGTACTCATAGTAAATATAACCGTAATATTGAGCGGCATGACCTAGGTTTAGACCATTGCTTAGCATACTTCTGTTCTTTCGTTTACCCATCCTCTCGATTCCTACAAAGAAGCTGAGGAGCTGATGGAAATATAACTCCCAAGTTTTTTTCAATCTCACTTTCATGGAATTCTTCATTTTTTTCTTTCTAGATTTAGTATCCCGTTATGGTCCGACCATTTTGCTCCAACAAACATATTTTGTACTTAAGCCAAGCACTTCTAACCTAAAACAGTGGCGGCTATCAAAAGTACCTATTCTTTCCTATTTTGAGGTATTATAAAAAATAGGAGAACAGAGGACTTTACGGACGTCAATAATAAATAAGCGAGATAGGCTGGTAGGACACCTTCACAGGCATGAAGGTCTATTCAGTGACATATTAGAGGTAAAAACAGAAGTTAAGAGCAGTAGACGTAGACCTAGATGTGGGTTGTTCTAATATGTCTCCGACTATTTCTTATTGACTTCCATATAGTTGTCTGTTCTTCTATTCTTTCTAATTCCTTTTCATTTCTAACCTTTCTAACCTTCTCTATCCTTATCTTACCTATTCGTATACTGCACAATAAAGAAAGCGACGTAATTCTATTAGCTACGGGATAAAGGTAGTCTTTAAAAAATATCCTTCAGTTAGGCATCTAACGAAGTTCGAACAACGCTTTGAACGAAAGGCGATCTTCTATCACAGCAGGATGGTCAGAGAGGCCAAAAACATTCGGAGAACATCAACAAAAAGGAGAAGACCCTGAGAACAGGAACCCGATTCTCAGGAATACCGATGGGCATGCTGTGGTTGATTGAACCGGGACAAGCCTCGCTCCTCTTACCCATTGGCATGAATACAACTCGACAGAAAGTACAAAAAAGGACTTCTGAAGAAGCTCGCCACTTGTGCTAGGGAAACGTTAGGAAGTAACCTTAACCGACGACGGTCTTTAGACCTGTATCATGACAGAATCAGTTCAATGAATGAATTGCACCTCCAGGTAAACCTGTTTACGGAGCTTAACTGAAAAGTAAACTTAAAAGTCCTGCTGGTGCTTAAGTGAATGGCCTTAAAAGAAAGGGTCTGTAATGGAAATTTAGAAGTAGAGTGGATGCCACTTCGGATATTCGAATAGACTTTGGATTTAATATTCAAGTTGACATAGATATAAAACGATTGTCAGTAAAGTTTTATTGAGATGGGGTTCCATCAGGTTAAAAAGCGTTCCGTATCTTTAGATCTATATTAGATACGTAGAACATTATTATATAATGATATATGTATAGGTATGTGTGTATGTGTACCGAGCGGCATGGCCTAGAGGTCTAGACCATTGCTTAGCATTCGGGAGGACGCCGGTTCGATTCCGGGTCCGTCTGCCTTCGTCCAAGTTTTTCTACAGTTTCCTTGGATCACTTAGGCAAATGCTGAGGCAGTAATATTTCACAGATAATCTTTCATTCTCTTCTGTCTTCATTTCGTCCGTCTCATCTTTCTCACCCGAACCACCACCCACCCACCCATTCCCACGATTTCTGAAAGCAGGCTGAAGAGGGCCTTCCGTCCTACCTTTCGGCATGACCCGGAAGGACTGCAGCATTACTGGCTGGTAGGAATGAAACACCCAAAAGTTTTTTTTTGTGTGTGTAGGTGTGTGTGTGTGTGTAAACATGCATACCATACACGAAATGTAACTTATAATATTTGAGGAGGATAATTAACATGGAAGCTCGATTAAATTTATACCAAGTACTAAATTAACCACTTTATATTTAATACATTTTCATAAAAAGGTAAACAGTTAGGTTTAGGGTTGTGGTTAGTTAGTGGAACAATAGCGTAAAAAGGTTTTTTATTTCGGTAATGCGAGATCGTTCAAACAGAATAGTTTAGTGGGTAATTATGGAACGGTTTGAGCCCATTGAATTTCATTCTTCTTTTTGTGTTCGATGGTGGTATTAAAATGGGGTCGGTTTGACCTGCTGAGAGAGCATTGAACGTGTAAGCCGATTTGCGATTGTGGGGAAATGGAACTGGAGAAAATCGGATATTGCCGTATAACGGCAGCTGCTAGTTCGCTAATGCCCTAATAACTTCTTACTCCTCCCGTACTTAAGCCGTTAGGGGCTGGAATAAAATATGCACATTTTTATAAAATCTATCTATTTGTTTCGCAAAACTTTAACGAGCTTAAATTTGCAACTTCATGAATAGGTAAAGTAGGTATATTTGAAGAATTATAGAAGTCCTTGATGTCTCATAGTAGATGGGTTTCCTCAATGACGTTATTCAACTGAACATACAGCTATGTGGACATAATTTTGATTATCAAAAGTTTTTGATTTTTATCAACATACAGACATATAGAGTGTGTACATAGGATTTGTAGATTTACAAGGAGCTTTTGATAATGTTAAATGGGACAATATGTTAAATATCCTTAAAAATGTAGGGATGAGTTATAGAGATAGAAGAGCGATACTTAGTTTGTATAAAGAGCAACACGCAGTTATAGAGTTGGAGCTGCAAGGTAGAGAAGTAAATATTAGGAAGGGAGTCAGACAGGGATGCACACTGTCACCGCTACATTCGACATTATTAAAGACAGTACAACTGTAGGGTTAGATATACGGGGGCAAAAGATTAGTATGCTTAGATTTGCAGATGATGCAGTAGTATTAGCATCTAGCAAGGAGGAGCTAGAGATAACTTTATTAAAGGCGGAAACAGGAGTTCAGAGGAGCAGAGGTAGACTAGATTAGATTATTGTTCTTAAATAGTTCAGGATGTAGGTTGGTATAGCTTCAAGGAAATGCCAAGTTTAGCTCAGGATAGGAAAGAGTGGAGGTGCGTGTCTAACCAGTCTTATAATGACGTTGAGATACATCCCTTCCGTTTGATACCACTTACGGCCACATATACATGATACTCCATTCTCCAATAATTAAGCAGCATGGTCTAGAGGTTTAGACCATTGCTTTGCATTCAGGAGGACGCCGGTTCAATTCCGGATCCGTCTGCCTTCGTCCAAGTTTTTCTACAGTTTCCTTGGATCACTTAGGCAAATGCTGAGGCAGTAATATTTCACAGATAATCTTTCATTCTCTTCTGTCTTCATTTCGTCCGTCTCAACTTTCTCACCCGAACCACCACTCACCCATTTCCACGATTCCTGAAAGTAGGCTGAAGAGGGTCTTCCGCCTTACCTTCCGGCATAGTCCGGAAGGACAGCCCGCCACCAACATTATTGGCTGGTGGGAATGAAACATCCAAAAGTTTTTTTTTCTCCAATATGTCTATGAGTATAGGCCCCTGCGACTTTCGCAAACACTTCCTGATGTCTACCTAAATATGAAACAAAAGGAAACTATTATTTTGTATGCAACAAAATAATAGGAATTAGCCCAAATTGAGGATACATAGTCATAAGTTTGACTACTACTTAGCTATAAACTTCTTCTGAAGCAGAAAACGTAACATAACCTATTTGCCTATGTGAATTGTTTTCATAAGCTAACTTTAATCGGCTAGCCTAACGTAACATAAATCGTACTAGATAAACAAAACTTTTGGATGTTTTATTACCACCAGCTTCTAATGCTAGTGCGTGGGCAGTCCTTTCGGTCTATGTCGGAGGGTTGGTTGAAAGTTCTTGTATCATCCTTCTTTTGGGAATCCTGGGATATGTGAGTGGTGGTCGGGGAGAAAAAGATAAGATTCAGGAAAACTTAACCTAGGGCAAACGAACTAGGAATCGAATGCTATGCGGCGGTCTAAACGTCTAGGTCACGCCGCTTGATTTAAAGTTACTTTTATTTTGACCTCAGACATGTTTTGATACTAGAAGATAGAACAGTATGTCATTATTTTTAATGGTTGACAAAATTATTTGGCATAGTACTCAACCATATTAATATTTATAATAAAATAATTTAAATGATAAGTATAGATATTTAGGGTACCTAGTTAAAGAAAATGAATGAGTTGTTCTTATAATATTTTCTATTCTTTTTCAGGTATTTAAGACATTTTCCAAGTCTCAGCTGCATGACTGATGTAGAAATATCGACTTCAACTTGTAAGTCATTATTTTGTCGTTTCATTAATGTACAATAGGCCATCATCGGTCAACAAATGGCAGACAATATATGTTACGTATCTAGTACATTATTTAATTACAATGTCAAGTGACCTTACATAAAGTAGGTCAAATGTTCGAAGTTACATGTTGAAGTGAATTTAATCAGTGTTAAGATAAAGATTACTTTTTACCATTTTTGATAATTTCTTATAAACAACTAGTTTTTGAACTAATAATTAGAAAATAAATATATCTGAAAGGCGGGCTTCAAAATCTAGCTTTTATTTAAGAATGAACTGAAAAGAAATTTTAAAATTAAAAGAGCAAATAAAAGTAGTCACAGTCACAGGCACTTGACGTAGGCTGGCCGAATTGTGAAGGGTAAAATGAGCAACTAAATAAAATGCATAAAATCGCTTAATTTATACTTTAAAATTCATTCATAAAAGCAAATTGTGATAACACTAGTGTTTAATAATGAATAAATTTAATCCTTGAAACCACTTTTGAGTGTATAATACAGTAGAATTCGTTTATTATGACTCCGCTTATATTGACAAACCGCTTAATATGAAGTAATTGCAGTGTTAAGTTTGGTTTTCATATAGGAAAGTTTGGATATAATGACTCCGTTTAAAATGACATCGTTTATTATGACTAATTCTCAAGAAATTATATCCGGTTATAGTGATTCAAATGATTAATAATAACATTTTCGCGCATTGTTTTGACCCTTCTTATGTATATTGATATTACAATTCATTGTTCTTTTTCTTTTTCTTTAAATTAATAAATACATACAATTTGTCGTTTTTTCTCTATAAAACTAAATAATTAATCAAAATAGAAAATAGTTTATTTTCTAAGACCATGCTTTGTATGGCGCTCGTTTAGTATGACGTGTTCGTCATTTCCTTTCGATGTTATTCTACTGTATGCGACTAGTTACTTGAAAATTCGGTTCTTGTTCATCGCGACGTTGGATGGGTTTTCTTTGAGCAGGATCATGAAATCAGGGTGAAGCCATCATTGCTTTGACTGCCTATAAGATTTCACGAGTCATCGATTTTGTGCGTGGCCAGCTTGCCAACATAATCAAAATGTTCCACTTGATGTTAATGCCATTATCGCTTGCAAACTTGTGCGTGGTACCTACGCAAGCATGACAGCCGGCTCGGGAATGTATAACAAAGGGGGAGAGTCAGAACAGTGACGTTTACGAAATATTAACCACGTCAACAGTCACCCGCTTTCAATCCCTCTTCCTCTGATCCTAAAAACCACTCTTGAAAGGTCTCAAGAGTTAGAGGTCCTTTCGGTTTCTTTTTTCTTTTTAGACTTTAGCATTTTATGAGTGTGTGCTTTGTCAGCAAGTTATTTTTTTGGTAAGGGTTTCTTTGTAATTTTCTTCCCTCTAAGTAGGATAGAGTTCTGCAGTGTCATCATCTTAAATATTATTTAGAATATAACAAAAATGCCAGTAATAATAATTACTAAAATTACTTTTGGAACACAATTAAATGACACAAGTCTAATGAAGCAATATTTTACAAGTTCGACACTGGACTCAATCCTCATCGTGTGATTCCAAACATAAAGGACATACCTACAATCTCTTTATGTCAGCTGTATTCTGCGGTCTATTTTGGTTATCCTTCCAAGTGTTTTTTTGCATTGTTTACTGACGTCATTCCCAGAGGCATAGGGACTTGGTGGTAATTCTGTTACAAGCATTTGAAAACCGTCAATTTATTGATTGTTGTGATATGAAATCTGTCGCTGAATTTTAGTGTTAGGGAGATGAGTGTTGTGGTTGAGGAAAAGTTGAGTGTTGAGGTTGGGTGAAGCCCTGAGGAGTTGAGGGTTGTGTCGTTGGTGGAAGTAAAGTTAATTTTTGGCAGATACTTTTAGAAGTTGAGGATTATGGCCCTGATAGACAAGAAGTTTTATGCTGAGCTTCAGTCTGATGAATTTCGTTAGGTAGTGATTGGTTATTTACTATGTTGGTAATATTTGNAAAAATGCCAGTAATAATAATTACTAAAATTACTTTTGGAACACAATTAAATGACACAAGTCTAATGAAGCAATATTTTACAAGTTCGACACTGGACTCAATCCTCATCGTGTGATTCCAAACATAAAGGACATACCTACAATCTCTTTATGTCAGCTGTATTCTGCGGTCTATTTTGGTTATCCTTCCAAGTGTTTTTTTGCATTGTTTACTGACGTCATTCCCAGAGGCATAGGGACTTGGTGGTAATTCTGTTACAAGCATTTGAAAACCGTCAATTTATTGATTGTTGTGATATGAAATCTGTCGCTGAATTTTAGTGTTAGGGAGATGAGTGTTGTGGTTGAGGAAAAGTTGAGTGTTGAGGTTGGGTGAAGCCCTGAGGAGTTGAGGGTTGTGTCGTTGGTGGAAGTAAAGTTAATTTTTGGCAGAAACTTTTAGAAGTTGAGGGTTATGGCCCTGATAGACAAGAAGTTTTATGCTGAGCTTCAGTCTGATGAATTTCGTTAAGTAGTGATTGGTTATTTACTATGTTGGTAATATTTGATTGAAAAAATCTAAATCACCGAAAACATTGTTATTGAAAGGGTCAATTCCTGAGAAACGAAATCCGCTAACAGCTCCAATCTCTAACTCATTCCCAGAATTCCTAATTTAAAGTATATTTTTCGGAGAAACTTTTAGAAGTTGAGGGTTATGGCCCTGATAGACAAGAAGTTTTATGCTGAGCTTTCGACTGATGAATTTTGTTAGGCAGTTATGGGCTATCTACTATGCTGGTAAAATCTTACGGAAAAAATCTAAATCACTGAAAAAATTTTTATTCAAAGGGTGAATTCTTGAGCAACGAAATCCGCTAACAGCCCCAACCCGCAACTCATTCTTACATTTCCTAAAAGAATGCTTTACACCATAGTGTAGGTCAGAGAAAATGCCTGCTCACTAGCAGTAGGTATGAAAATTTCTTTTTTGTTTTCTACGGGTACAACTATCTTAATATTCACCAGGTAAAATGGCTTTGGGTCACATCAGTACACCTACTTTTTGACACATGGAGAGCACTTTTTTTCGTAATGTTAATGTTTCATTCTAGATGTAGATTTACTACTTTCCGAAAATAAAAACCAGTTACGATATTAAACGTGTAAATCTTTGAAAGCTTACCTGTCGGGGGCCAAAGCTGTTTCCGCTAGGAGTTCCGTACTTACGTTACCATTCCACTACAATCATCTTATTTCAATATGCGCTTCCAATATGCACTTAAGTCAAAATTTATGTTCGTGCCTCGTCGAAGTTAGTACGAACAACTAGCGCCCTCGCACGTGCTACTACTTAGATAAATTGCGACGCGGAACATAACTGTTCCACTGTTTATACACTTGATTTAGAAGGATTGTAACGGGCATCGAGACGACACATTGAGTACGTATGTGTATACGTCCCTATACACTAAAATGTCCACGAGGCAAACTTTTCCGTAGGAAAACTGTCCATTAAAGCTCTAGCGACATAAATTGCATTGCGAAATAGTTTTAAAAGATTGCACGGACGGTACAAGGCATCACCGGAGAGTATGTACTACTCTCTTCTATTTTGATTTGAAAGAATACCTAATGTTAAGTTGCCGTTCAGTGTAAAAAAAATCTCTTTGATTGCATGCCTTTCTAACGTAAGGTAGTTAAGGTGTTGTTCACACTGAAGAGCGATAAGCGGTGGACAGTAAGCGGTGATTGATGAGAGTTCAAGCAGAAATTCAATTAAATATAATTTCCTTGTAGGTCTTCCTTCAATGCTTTCTAAAAGACAGTCAAACGTTTCAACTGACGTAGAAATTCGAAAAATTTGTGACTTTCGTCAAAACACACTTCTTTTTACAGATATAATTTTACTGTGTTCGGAAAGCGTACATCGTCAAGAACATTGTTATCGTCAAAGTGATGTTGTTTTCGATTCGGACCTAAAGACCGTCGTCGGTTGAAGTTGCTTCTTAACGTTTCGCTAGCAAAAGCTTCTTCAGATGTCCTTCCATCTCTGATTTATGATGATGATGATGATGACGTTCAACCGACGACGATCTTTAAACCCGAATCACAATAGCATCAGTTTACCAACTGGTTGCGAAAGCCTTTACCAAATTGCTTATCAAGGAATAAATTATCAACCCTCAAAAAGCAAGTGGTATAAAACCCCTCACTTAAAAGTGAATAATAAACAGTTTAAATGTGAAATTGTGCAAAACTTTTAAATTTAGGCTACATCTGTAGTTTATAATTTCACCAAGCGTCAAGTTAAAGAGTAAATTTTGATCTGCTGAAGATCATCTTATTGATTTGTTTGGATTTACTACGCAAGCAATGCAAGGGATGAAACATTCCTTTGTTTCTGTGAATTTTTATATTGCTGATGACTGTTTAGTTGATTTTATTGTTTTTTGGTTATGATTACATTTATGGTAAATGGAGTCGGCTTTCCAAAGAAATCCATAATAGGTGTTCAAACCATACAGCGTGATGTTTCCAATCGCATCCTATAAACTTAATGTTATTCAGTAAACGAAATTGTGTTTGTAATAAACTTGATGGGACAAATTCGGAAGGCGAAGTCGGGAATAAATTTTTTCTGTCCTATATATTTTACAATAAAATTAAATTTCTCTACAGTTTCGTCATTTTTATTTTTAGCCGTGTTATTTTTTACTTTAATAAAAGAATAAGAAAATTCTGAAGTAACGAAGAATGTGACTAATTTTCACACAGCGTTGTGGAAGAAGAATAAACTTAGGGGTGCGTTATCTGAAACGTGCCGAGGGAGGTGGAATGATTTGCAAAATTACGTGACACATCGTTCCGTGATTTTTGTCTCTTCCCTTCGGTTTTCTTTTTCTTTTTTATTTTATTTTTTTATCTAAAAGCAGAAGGCGGTTCATTACTGGATCGGACAACATCCGGACGTTGCAATTAGATCACCAAACGTAAATCTTCTTTATTGCTGCAGTTTTGGATAGCGTTATTCTAGAAATAAAACGATGCAAAAACGCAATGTTTGCGCTTGAATTAGAAAAACGGACAGACCGACAGTGAAATATTGGTAATCCGAAGGCATGCGGGAAAACAGATCCTATAAAAATAAAATGTAGTTAAATCGAACGTGGTTGAATTAATTGAAAGCACTTTTTTCAGTTCCACTGCTATTAAAATGAACCGCTCATTACACTGAAAAATAAATAACCAAATTACTTGAAGAGGTAAATTTAAATATCTGCACATATCTTTCAGCTTTACTGACGATGAGTTTTTTTATAAGAAGTACAGTACTGGAGCTTTAAAGTGACACAAATAAACCAGTGGTCGATTCGTGATGAAAAGGAGATAGAGACACACCGTCTAATGAGAATAATTTTATTAATACAACTACTTACTAGTGGCATGTGATTTTTAATGGAGGATGGTCTGTACTCAGAGCTTGCTGAAATTACAAGGAACATCATCGTTCAGATGATTTCATCATTATTAACATCATTGAATTATAATTACTGCAGTATTTGCTCGAATTATATGACGAGGTCGATGGGGACTCAAAGAGTAATTGTGTGAAAGACAAAACAGTAATCTTATCTCGATATTTATGCCTTAGAAGGTGTCCTACTACTAACCTATCTCGCGTATTTCTTATTGACTTATACAGCACTCCTGTTCTTCTACTCCATCTAAGACCTTCTCATTTCTATCCACGGTATCCCCATCTTTTGGCTGTAACACCACATTTCTAACCTTTCCTTTTCCGCTTTGTCAGTGTTGGTGTTAGTCTTGGAATTGCTTATCGGTCTTGGTCTTGCCCAAATACTTCTAACGTTGGTCTTGGCCTTGCTGATATAGTCTTAATCTAGGTCTTGCGTATTAAATCTTGATCTTGTGCGAAAGAAATTAGTTTGTCTCTATATTTCAACCATGTGTTATCCAAACATAGGAACAAAGAACACTTATTCCAAACACATTCCTGTAGGTGCCTTTTTTCAAACAGTGGTAAAGTTTCTTTTTTTATATATATTTATTTTTAAAATCTAATAAGGCAAACTGAAAGTTTTCAATTTTACTTCTTCACGCGCGTCGTTTCGACCTTTCTAATCGAATTATGACCTCTAAGATGTTTTAAAGGACATGGTAAGAGATTGAGGATGGACAGGTCATTTATGAGTCACAGTAACCCTACAGCTATACTACTACCGAGTTGGTAAATTACCCTCCAGTATTATCAAAGATTTTTGCATATAAAGCAAAATATTAAACAAAAATTGTTACAGAAAATTGCAATAGTTATCGAAATTGTAATCAAAATGTGACGTATAGCTTTTTTTTGGTTTATGTTAAAATTGGTATGTACCTACTCAGTTAAAATTGATATGTTTAGCGGTGCATAATTTTCCGTGTTTGAAATTTTTAGTAATCAATATACCAGAAGAGGGAGATTTCGAACGTCTCCTTTATTATTAAAATATTGATTACTACACATTATTTATAGCATAGAGTGAAGGCAACTTTGCCGTATATTGAATTTTAAATAAGATCGGGGGAAAGATTGATGCTTTATTCGAAATTCCCAAGAGAAGTGAGTTAATAACCAGTTCTTCGTTTGGATTTATGCTTTGATTTTCCGTGCCTAATTTTACGATTTATGCGTTACAACACAAAATTGTTTATAGACGATGAACCATTTCGATATCATTTCGACGGAGAAAATCTGCTGCGAGGATGACTGATAACGTTAACGTAGGAACCAGGCATTGTTTCAGTGTATTCTTATTTTTGTTATCTAACAATAATTAAGTTTAATAGTTTTTAAAACAATTAGTCGATAATTTTCATATAATCGCGAAGTTGTATTAGTTTTTATAAATGCTGAAATAGCAACAAAAACTATTGTATTCCGAAATTTAATCCTTTATACTGGCCAGTGCTAATGACGTCATGAATCGACGCCATATTGTATTGGTGTGCCACCATATTGTACTGGTGAGACAAGTATGACGTAGTAGTATATCAAGCGGGCGTGCGTGTATCAGACTTTGAAGAATTTTTTATTGTAAGAAACTTTAATAATTTTTGGAGCAAAATTGTTGTAAGCGACCATAAACACTATTCTCAATATGGCGTCACTTTTCTCGCCAACGCACTTAATTTTTGAGTCCCGAGATGTTTACTTTTAATAATGCAAAATATTTGAAAAATTCTGAATATCACCTTTAGTTTAAACCTCCAAGGAATAAGACAGCAAAGATAGGTTAGGTTAACAAGACAGCAAAGATAGGTTAGGAAAAAGGATGAGTTCTCTTTTTCCTCCACAATATGAATGTAAAATAAGTTTTACTTTAGAAAGATCTAATTGTTTAGTTAAATTTTCTTAGTATATAATTGGGGTTTTCACATAATTTAACAAGCGGATGTTTTTGTTCAAGAAGAAGCGTTGTAGGTATCATTTTATTCATGTTCAAATTAATCTACGTTACTTTACATTCAACAGAATGTTGAATTAAATGAATCTGAAGTTCCTGAAGATTCTTGAAGAAAGGGCCCGTTCATTATAATAATGTGAAAAAAGCTAAAAGCTATGTGAAAAACCCAATCTTAAGGCGCAGTTATGATATTAAACCCGATTAAACTATGAAATTAAAATTATACCCCATTAAAGCGCACATTGTCTACAAAATAAACCATTAAATACTATAATTAGATCTTGGTAAAGTTTATTTTACGTGCCTATTATGGGCGAAAAATGGTGTCATCCGGATTTGTCCTTTAGTAATTAATATTCTTTATAGGTATGACTCTCCCAGGTATTTGCATATTGTACTGTGCAGAAGTTCGGAAGTAGAGATTCTATGATTATGAGGGTAATATAAAATATAAGGTTTACTTGATTTTTGCTCCCGTAATATACATGGTGGTTGTAGAAGATGTACGCTTGGTTGCATATTTTAATATTGCTTGTTATGCAGGAACTTTTACATCAGTTGTATTTTCTATTAAGGGCACCCGAGATAAAAATGTTCAGTCTCTCAGAGTCTCTGAAAGCGAGACTCAAATCTCCGTCTCTCATCGAGTCTCTCTGGTGTCGTTGATAGAGATTGTCAAGAGGCTGTCAAAAAAACTGTTTAGCGTCTCTGAACGAGAGACTCGAGTCGCTCATAGAGAGATCCTCATTTCGTATCCAGTCTCTGAACGAGAGACTCGAATCTCTGAACGAGAGACTCGAGTCGCTCATAGAGAGATCCTCATGTCGTATCCAGCGTATCTGAGCGAGAGACTCAAATCTCTGAACGAGAAACTCGACTCTCTGAACTAGAGATTCGAATCTCTGAACGAGAGACTCGAATCTCTTAACGAGAGACTTAAAATTTTCTAAGTTCAACATATTTCAGAGATCCCAGTCTTTCTACGAGAGACTCGAGTCTCTCAGTTTTTCAGTTGTATTCATTCAGTCTCTCTGTGAGCGATTCGAAAGTGAAATTTTGATGAACATTAGTTGAGCACTTGCGTGAATATTTTAATATCCACCTACTCTTCTAGTTAACACGATAACGGTGGGGTAGATATTATTTTTATCCGTACCATGAAAATGAAAATTAAATTACAAAAGAGCTTAAAATAAGATTAATCTGCCTCTACGGCTCAACCTGAGCAGTAATAATTGGTCGTTTACTATTATTTTAAAGCAAAATGCATAATACCTCGAAGGTTCAATTAAATTATAAAAACGGTAGACAGGAGCGGACTTTATAAATTATTCGTTCAAAACTCGACGGCTCGTTTAATAGGATTGAAGAAAATTTCAATTGGAAAGTTTTTCCGAGGCTTTAAAGAAGAAAACTTTCGTAGTCGGTTGTTAAAATGGATCTAAAATAAAAATGAAATGAATTTATTTCATTTCGAGAAATTGTCAGAAGTTTTATTCCATGATGTGGAGTTGATTTTTGATAAAAATCGTTTTAATTTCATTTTAAAGACATTAAATTATTTAACAGTCTAAAATATGTTTAATTATATAATTGAAATTTAATCAGAAAATGCGTATATGACGTCAAGGACTAAAGATATCATTCCGCAATCAGACAAACTTCTGGCAATAAGTCTTTACATATTTATGCAATATGGATGTGCAGGGTGTACGTTGGGTTGCATATAATCAGCATGATTTGTTTATTTTAGTACCGATTTTTGTAAAGTACCTAACCTATTTTCTGTTAGAATGGAATGAAAACGAAAATTCGATGGTATTAGGTACATAAAAAAAAGAACGGTAAGTATAGAATGCGTCCAATACTAAAGCAGATGTAGTCAGTGTCCGTGACGCGTCAACAAAGGGCGTTAGAAGAGACGTGAGAATAGTGTACAATAATAATGATCTTTATTTCCGCCGTGAGTGTGGACGTGCGGTCGTCGATCCAATTTGGGTCAGTGCCATTTGGGGGCCCCTCTTGCTTTTGCACAAATAAATCATTACTTTCCAACTACGACTACACGTGACCGGTTTATGCGATTTTTGGACAACTCCCGGAAACAGGGTCTCCATACTGTCAAACGAACGCATAACATACATTACATGAATGTATTTTCTCCAATATTTTTAATTTACGTATCATTGACATATTTCTTTTTTCTAAACTAATATGAAATTTAACAATTTCAATATGCTTTAACTTTAAAATCCAAAAATTTAATTGTTGACTTTGTTTAGAACATTACTACGTGAAATTAAATTTTTATTCCTGAATTACAATTTCGTTTATATATATCTTAACCTCAAAATACGACCGATGATATATCTTAACCTCAAAATACGACCAATGATATACCTAACGGAGCTTGCTTGGAAACTGATTCATTTTCTTATGATTCCCAACCCTTGTTCATAAGTTGCGGAGGTATTATTAAATAATCACATTTTCAAATTGATTGATGTATTTTCTTTTATAGAAACTGATAAAACTGTAAGACGAATTCAGCTTTCAAAGTAGCTCATGTTAAAATACACAATTTGGATACAATATTCATAATAAGAATAAGATATTTCTTTTGGATTAAATTTTGTTAAATGAAATCAAAACATTAGCATTTCAGTAATTCCTACTCTAAAATGTGAATGTACATAAAATCCAAATGTACCAGCGTTTGAAACAGATTCCGAATGAAGCAGGAAGCCATTAAAAAAGTAAACAGCTGGGATATTTCTTTACTTCGCGTTCTTTTTTTTCCTCGAGACATTAGACTAATTGCAGAAGCTGCAAAATTAAACAGGGATCTTGATTAACCTTTTAAAATGTTATGAGTAAAAATGAGGCAATTAGAACGACTGTGTTAAATAAGCACAGGGTGGTGGCAGCGGTAAAAAAAAATGGCCCCTAATCTTCTCTTCTTTTACGAATCTTTTAATGACTATAGTTTTCCCTCTGGACATTAGGTGGTAGAAAGGTGACCTGGATTCTTTTGCGTTAATTTTTGTTTGCAGTTGAAATGCGATGCTTAATCATTTCCTAAAACATAACCTAAAATATAACGAGAATAAACAGCTTAGAGTATAAGAAAGTTGAACTCAGTAAATTTAGCTCTTTTTTGGTTTCGAATATACCTATTTATTAACGCCGGATACAACAATTAGGGCATAAATAAGTTGAGGAAAATTTAGGAAAATTATAAATATTACACCTAAAAAAATATGTCTTAAAAAATACATCGAATTCCCAGTAAAAAACAGTTTCAGATTTTTCTGTTCTTCTCGCAGGGAGAAAGTATTATGGGACCTCTGTAGATAGGTAGGATCCCCAAAATTTTCCGATAGGATTTATCGCAAGATGTTACTTTGGATGAGTGGACATAACTCAATTGGACAAGGAATATTTCTGGTCCCTCCAAACTATGCCACAAGATGGCTCCATCGGACACCAAAGAGTGCACCACTAGACGACTCCTAAACAAAAAGGACATAACCTCGACAACAATTACTTCGTTTGTGTTGTCTTTCCTTATCGTGACTTGAATGATTTTAAGCAATCAAGCAAAAGAATTCTTTGGTTAATACATTCTTTGTTATTTATTTAGCTTTGTGGCTCTATTTGTATGCTGTTTTCTTAAATATTCCCAAAGAAGATTTTTGTATATGTGTCAAAAACTTAAGGTTAGGACATAGGATAAGACTAACTACGATGTTTGTAGAGAAACGGCTTTTATGACTTATTTACTGAGATATTTTAAATTTAAAAGTCTAGAAAAGATCTAAAATGCAAAATGATTTTGGATATTGTGCCGTGAACCTAAATGCTTTTTCAATGAATGTTTTTGGTTTTCGAATAAACGTGTAGACGATCTTGTACTACGAGATTATCTAGTAATATATTTTAGACGGAAACGGGATGCCTACCTTTAGCATCAATTTAATTATCTTCTCCATTGAAGTATTTTATGTAGACTACTGTTTAAAAGCGGAAGATTGGAGTTTTTAATACTTAGGTATTTAAAAAGAAAGAGGTCTTTTCTTTTGATTTCAATATTTTCGTAAGGTAGCAGAAAATTTGCAATTGCCACGGTCGAATTATAAGCAAAAATGAAGAGGACCGGTAACAATCCTTTACATCCGGAGGGTGTTTCGTTTTATATTTTTGTTATATGCGGCCCCGAGGCATCCGCTTTTCGCCGTTCCTTGTTTTAAGCTGAATTATGAGAGTTATTTTGGTGAGTTTCCTCCGGGAATTGTCAGACTTTTCTCTTCGAATTCCCTTTCTGGTCTGTTCGTTTTCCCAGTAGAATTGCTATACCTAAAGGTGGTTTTTGCATACAGATTTTTTCACAACCAGTGGCGTTACGTACGAGAAAATATTTCGGAGTATCCTACAATCACATTGTAGTAGTAGTATATAAAGTAAAATCAATTGTGTTTTGTCTTAACTTGTTAATTAAAAACAAAAAAAGAACAATGTCTGAAGACAAACGAATTGTATAAAATGGCGATTTAAAATCGCCATGTTAACCAGACACATGCCTACTAGATGAAGACTCATATGAAGAGTAATTTCTGTCTGACTTTTGCGTTTACTTAACATTTCAATTATTTACCATAAAAGAATCGGATTTAGTTGCTAGTTACACTTGGCCTAACCTAGCCTAACTTCTGATTGGTTCACTTATATAACATATAAAATCACTGAACACTTATAAAAATTGTAGAATAAAGATTCGGACTATAGGGCCGTGATCTAAGTGAACTATTCTGTCTATTGGACAGGATTCCGGCCGTGAAAGCCTTTGTACTTATAAAAATTGTTTTCTTGTTTTCAGATGTCGGGTTTGTTCAATTTTGATGACCGAATGGTAGTGACATTTCGTTTTAGGTGTATTAAATTGACCGGGGTAGGTTAGGTTATGTTAAGCAATCAATGTCGTCCAATATCTTTAAATTTAAGCTTATGTTTGTGTGCTTTTTCAAATATTTAAAAAGGTGCCGTAAATCCCGCACGTCAACTTTTCATTCTCCTGGAAAGAACCTGTGCATTTTATGTGTTTACTTTGGATTGAAAAAAGATAATCGTCTAGGCTATTGTGGTAAAATGGGGTAACGAGAAGTAAACACCAGAAATCTCTTGATATTTGAGAGTAGATTACATACTTGCGACTACGTTATTTACATTTTTTTCCTGAAAGAAGTATTTTGCCCAGTGGAATACAAAATCATTTTTATGTGTGATTTGCTTTTTTCCTCTGTTACTGTATACTAATGTTCTAACTTAGGTTTGTTTGTCAGTTTGTCAAAGACTTTGTTAGCCATAACAAAGAAAAAAACATTTTTCGGTTTATAGTCTTAGAAAAATGACAATCATCATCAGAAAGTCGTCAGTCCTAAGACTGGTTTGACACGCACCTCCACTATTTCCTATCCTGAGCTAATCTTTGCAATTCCCTAAAACTTAAATAACCCACATCCTTAACTGTTTGCGAACATCTAGGTCTACCTCTACCCCTCCTAACTTCTGTTTCTGCCTCTAATATGTCTCTGACTAGACCTTCATGCCTGAGAAGGTGTCCTACTAACCTATCTCGCCTATTTCTTATTGACTTCCATAGAGTCCTCTGTTCTTCTGTTCTTTCTATTACCTCTTAATTTCTAACCTTCTCTATCCACGGTATCCTCATCATTCGCCTATAACACCACATTTCGAACGTTTCTAATCTTTCTTTTCCGCCGCGCCCTCTGTCCATATTTCGCACCGGTATAGTCCATGTTTCGCACCCGTATAGCACCGCGCTCCAAATATATACCTTTAACAGGAAAGAAAAATGACAAAAGAAATATAAAATGCTATAAAGGCGATCAATTTAATTTTTTAAAGATTAAAGTTTTATAATATTTTGTCCGACATTATTAAACGGTTTGAGAGATTTTGACAAATGAAAATGCAAAAGATGGCGTTTTTGCTTTGTAAGCGAAATCGGTGCGGCTATCTCCTCTCATAATACAATATTCTGAAATTAGGTGACAATTACAACGTGTTACTGAATGATGGAAGGGTTTGTTAGGTCTGCTTTCCAATAATGTTATTATTTGATCAGAATTTTTAATTAAAATTCAGTAATTCTGATTAGAGGTGGAGCTAAACAATTGGAAAAAACTGGATGGGATTAAATTCTATATTCGATATTCACTCTGGCAGTTACATTGTGACCTTAAAAGTTAGACGTTCAAAGTATAATCTCATGAACGGTTTAGGCTTGAGTTTCCGTTAGATTATGTTGAGAGGGATTGTCATGATTAAAACATAGGTGCTGTGAATTGAATTAATTATTTTTTAGAGGAAGTTGTTCTTGTCCCACAATTATTTTTTTATGTACACTTTAAAGGTATATATCTACGTACGGTAATGCCCATGTAATAATTTGTCAGAGGGTCTTTACACCTTGCGGAACAACCCTCAATGTTAAATTATTATTTTACAGTGGTGGTTTTTCTTGTCCCATAATAATTTCTTGTATCTAAACTCTAAATATTATTTAAAGTACGATTATGCCCATGAGATCATTTGCCAGCCGCTCTAAGGGTTATTTATGCTGTGCGATACCCTTCAATATTGAATTATTATTTTTCAAGGGAAGTTGTTCTTGTCTCACAATTATTTTTTTTATGTATACTTCAAAGGTCATTCTAAGTATGATAGTGCACATGAAATAATTTGTCAGAGGGTCTAACTGTTATTTACAGGGTGCGAAACAACCCTCAATTTTAACTGATTATTTTCTACTGGAGGTTTTTCTTGTTCCGCAATAATTTTTTGTATTTTCTAAATATCATTTAACGTAGGAAAGAAAAAATCATTTGTGAGCCGGTCAATGATGAGGATATCGTGGGTAGAAAATGTTGGAAATGAAGAGGTATTGGAAAGAATAGGAGAAAGGAGGACTCTATGGAAGTCAATAAAAAATAGGCGAGATAGGTTGGTAGGACACCTTCTGAGGCATGAAGGTCTAGTCAGAGACATATTAGAGGCAGAAACAGGAGTTAGGAGGGGTAGAGGTAGACCTAGATTAGATTACTGTTCGCAAATAGTTAAGGATGTGGGCTGTTCTAGTTTTAGAGAAATGCGAAGTTTAGCACAGGATAGGAAAGAGTGGGGGTGCGCGTCCAACCAGTCTTAGGACTGATGACCTTATGATGATGATGATGAGCCGGTCAATGGGTTATTAATGGTTCTTTAATTGCTAAAAGTACTTTCATAGTTTGTGAATAAAATTCTTAGGTTGTATTACTAGGATACAAATTGTCATTTAACCAAAGTCTGACTGTATTGTAGCCTTTTTTCGGTTGATATTGAATTAAGGGACATTGCGATGATATTAAGTTTTACGTGATTTCGTACTTTACAATAAAAACAGAACCATTTCAAGACTGGTCATGTGCCTGTCACCCTTATTTGATCTTTCTTTTTCAGTTACGTTAATGAAATACATCGAATTCCTTTTGTTTTAGAGATAAGGTCAAATCCGGCTTTTCCAATTTTTGATTGAACCACACTGTTCATTATCTTCATTCTGAGAGGACTATTTGAAAGAGATTTTTGGAAAAACCTTTTAGGAGTTCCTTTAAAAACAATGAAATGTGTACTGTATTGTGCTTTCATTGACCTTCTCCACGGAGTGGAAAATCCTTTGAACGTTTTGATTGTAACGCTCCATCGACGAGATATTTGCTCATATGAATTGTTTTCAAAGTGAATGGTGTTCATTAGTATGTACACTCAGTTCAAAAATTTTCGAGCCTTGGCTTCCGCCCAATTGTTTTTGTCTACATTTGCACCTCCTAAAGACATCGTCCCTCACTATTTACGGTTTACCCGCAGCCCCATTTTTGGTTAAATAGCTAGACATGTTATTTGGAAATTAAGAGGACACCCAAAATTTTTACACCCTGTGTAAGAGATTGTTTCCTACGTTTCGAATTTCGCTTTCGGGGACTCAAGAGCAACGAAATATTCCCTACAGGACAGTGCTTTTTTTTTCTGAAACCTATTTTCGGAAAAAGAATTACGAGTTTCGCTGCAATCTAATTCGATATTAGTTTTAGCGTAGGAAATAAATCTGAAAGGGTTCGACAAAAAAGATAGTGCAGCTTTTATCTGCATGTTGTACATACTCGCCTGCAGTAGCAATTAGTTCTCGAAATCTGGGCCTGTTGTATCCAGTGGAAGCGAGGAATCCGGTTAGCTGGGAGGATTCGAGGAAGTATCTAGGGTCAATTTCCTCTAATAACTTTGCTACGAAATAGCATGTCATTTCCGTAGAGATGAAAAGGGTAGACCCGTTTCCACACTAGCAAAAGGGATATATAACCAGACAATATTCCTGATTAATTTAATTCTGCTGTGCTCCATGCTTCTACTTATGAGCTTTATTAGATGGGCGTACGTCTTCCTGGGACTTGATCCCTAATTCTCTTCGTTAAGATGAATAAGTACCATTTACATGAGTTTACATGTTTATAATGTTAGGTTAAATCTAAAGGATTGTTTGAATGATTTCGAAAAAAACAATTGTAGATACTACCGCTCCGTAGAAACCCTGACTTATTGCCAGTGACGTTCCCGACTGGAAATTAGATTAAAGAACCCGGATTATGATCAGATGCGGATCATATTTTCCGTAATACGGGCATCTGATCAGAGTACAGTACTTTATCCGTTGATCCACCCATCTAATCAGTTTCTGATCAGAGTACAGTACTTTATCCGTTGATCCACCGATCTGTACAGTACTCCATTCCTAGATCTGGTCATCCTATCAGAAATTGATCAGCGCACAATACTCTATATGTTGATCCAACCATCTGATCAGAAATTAATCATAGTAGAGTATCCTATCCCTTAATCCAGTCATATGACCAATTTCTTATCATAACTTAATGCTACAAATTCTATTACGGTTTCGGTACAATCTTTAAATCAAGATTGTATCCGATGTTCTGAATTGGATCATAATACAGAACTTAATTTTTTACCTAATTTATTCTGTAAGCAATATTTTTTTCAAATGGATCCTATATTGATCATATATGGCGTGGCGATTTTCCATCATACCCGGATCAGAAAGATTTATTTCTGATCAATCTTCAGGCAATTCTGATCCGCATCGGATCCAATCCACTAATTTCCAGTCGGGTTGGCTTTGACTATCAGTATAAGTTCACCTAACTCGTTTTTGGAAATTTCTTGATGTTAAAGGGACATATAAAATATGGAAATTGTATGTTTGTAATAATGATATTTTAATTGAAGAAACATTAGAAAATTAAATACATTACTATCTGTAATTTACATCAGTAACAGTTCTCCGATATTCAGAGTTTGCGGCTAGGTTTAACAAGACGAAAAGGCTTTCAAACTTTCTGCTAGTTGTGGAAGCTCAAATTACAGTTAAAAGCTGAGTTATTTGACCTACCCTATATCCGTTTTCTTCTTACCCTACATTCTTCTCATCTAATTCCTTTGCCACTACTCTACAACCGATTTTTTGATTGATCATCAAATTACACTTTATTTAATTTATATCATCTTTCCACCGCTTAATGTGGGATGTAGTGAAATTCGTATTGACCTAAAACTTTATCGAAAGTAATTTTGTAGTAAGCGCTTTGGAAGTAATACGATAGGTACATAAAAGTAACTCATTTTTCTAGATAATTGTTTTGTATGTGTAAAGAAGCCAGTGTCATTAATATTAGTTTAATAATTTTGTTATTCTTTTTCAACATTAACAATAAGTTTATTTTAGAAAATACTACAAATGGCGCGGTAAACGCCATCTGTAGCACGATGCTACATTTTAGGATTACGTGTGCTCCAACAAGGTCCACTTGTGTGGATATCTACTTGCTGAAAACGAATCCTGGCGTAGCCAACATCAACGTGATAGGCACGTTAGCTTAATCGAATACAGACGACTTCGAATTATTTTATTAAGTTTATTGTTAGTTTTTATACTATTACTAGCTTTTTCTAATTTTGCTACCAACTACTAGTACTACTCCGCTTCAGCGCTTTCCAACGTTTGAAAACATTCTGTTTAGTGACGAAGAGAACTTTCACTTAAATGGTCACGTAAACAAATAGAACTGTCACTACTGAGCCAAAGAATAGCCAAGACATAAACAACCACTACAACTACATGAACAACCATTACATAGTCCAAAAATTAATGCGTGGGCTGCCATGTCTAGTGAAGGTATCATTGGACCTTCTTTTTTTGAAGGCCAATGAGAGCGAACATTTACGGTAAACAATGACCGGTATTGTGACATGTTAAGAAACTTTTTGGTTCCACAACTGCTGGTTTTAATGTGGAAAGATGATTTCAACAAGATGGGGCCACTTGTCACACCTCAAACCAATCTCTTGCGGTTCTCAATCAACTTTTTCCGGAAAAACTGATCTCCCGTGGAAGCACCATCAACTGACCTCCAAGAAACCTCGATCTCACACCTCTTGATTATTTTTTATGGGGATACCTTAAAAACAAGGTATATGCAAACAAACCACGATCTCTACTGCAATTGAAGCACAATATTCACACTGAAATTTCCACAGAGATGTGTAGACGCGTGGCGGCTAATTTCCGTTTTTGGTTGTAGGAGTGCCGGCAGCGCGAGGGTCAACTTTTGGATATCATATTTAGCACTTAATTTTCCAAAATTTTGTCTAAAAATTAACAAAAAAGATCTTTTATTGGACTTGTAATTTTTTTCATTGAATTTACAAACACCCCCTACCCTTTCTGGACACACTGTACTTAGTAGGATTGGTAGTATTATTTAATACTTTTATTTTCAGTTCATTTTCAAAAATATACCGATAGCTCGCCGCCCGACCTAATGTTAACTTTTTCTCAACATATACTGTGTTTCCTATTGCAGCATTTTAAGACAATAAATATTCATTAAATATTGTCATCAGAATGTGCGGATTCCAATGAGAATACCCATTTTAAACAATTTAATTTTGCGGATACCTTCCAGGATGCAGATGTTAACATTTCTGCCTATTATATTATCCGCAGCTGCGGATGCGGAAGTGAATATTTTTTACGACCCTAAACGTAATAATGTATAAAGAAAGTGACCCAAAGAATTAAAGATAACAAGATAACAATAAATTCGTCACGTTTGACGTAACAAAGTTATTTCCATCTATACCACCAAGAAAAGCTGTAGGTAGAAATAATTTTATAACACATCAGAATCCATTAATGCTCATAATGTCCGGTTTTTGTTGATGCAATTTTTTCTGTATTCTCTTTAGACTGTGTTGTAACATAGCATAATTTTAATGTAAACAGAAATTAATATGCATATTTCTGTTGCATTATCTAAACTTTTCTTACCCATAAGGTATTTTTTTTCGGTGTCTCGTTTTACAAAATGTTTCCGTTTTCAATAATCACGTGAACATTTCTAGGTTATGTCTATACTCTGACTATCTTGAAAATGAGCGTAGTATAGATATTAATATAACTACAAAAACATTGTTAAAAAATAAATTAATTTTACTACTAAGAATCTGAAACCATTTCCAAGGGCATTATTTTGCGTCCAGATGTTTGTGATTTAGGAACACGGGTATAAAATTCATTCTGACATGTTTGCGTTCTTCTCGTTTGGTTGCCATGCTATTTATCACTAGTATCGTTATCTTTCAGTGACACGGGAACCTAACTGTCAGACGAGATATCTATAAAAGAGACGTCCCGACGCTTTATGATACGGGATGATGGTGAGAGGTCGATAATGAAGCTGTACAGCAATGAATAGATGCTTCAGATAATGGAGCCCTTTATTAAACATTGTTTAGGTTCACTTAATAATAATAAACAAAACAACGAATGGTGGAGAATACAATGGCGGTATCTATCGCGATGGCTGGGGTTGTCAGGTGGCGGAGGTCTTAGACGAACAGATGCAGACCTTACTCATTGCGTCTACTATCAATCACCATTTTTCAATTATTTCAACATTACCAGTCAAAAGCTTAGTCATCAGTAATTCATAAATTAAAATGTAATTTTTAGCGTAATTGCAGACACGCTTATGCCGAAATGTAACAAAATATAAATCTTTAACGCAAAATATTGTAATGATCAATAGAAACCTAACCTAACATTTACGCGGAGATGTGATTTATTTGAAATATGCAAACACAAAATACCTATTTTATCTTGCGTTTAAATATCTTTTTTGAGAAACTTTTCTAAACGTATTTTCTATTTTTAATGCAAAATACATTTTTACTGTTAAAAGTTTTGCTAGTGTATCATCGATCAAAGATTATATAAAATGTTGAATGAAAGCTGCTCACATTGGCCATTGAAAGAATGTCTTCTAATTATTTAATTGAAGAGAACTCAAGAACTAAACTTCTTGGAAATGGATAATCTAAAATATTGGATCGATATTGTTTTCCGGGTTCAATGTCATGGTCCATGGAATTTTGACGTTCCAAATTGATATCAGCACCTGCCAAATCACCACTTATCGTACCTTTGGCAAGGAACTACGAAATTCTATGAATTACGACAAAACAACCCCCAAAACAATATCGAATTGATATACGCCAGCTGCGTAAAACTAAAAACAATAAGATATTGTGGTGTGCTAATAAATACGTATAATCCAAAATTTTTAGAAACGATTAGAAAAAGTTATTAGATGAACCCAAAGCTAAAGAAACTATGGATTCCTTTTCATTCTCTTATTACAATGTGTAAAAGATCAGAAACAGATGGGGTTGTAAATATTTTGATATAAAACGATTGATGTTGATTTTACATCAATAGAATTATTTGCAACCCTATTTTGGCTCTGACCTTTCACGGTAAACAAACTATTTTGGCATCAGTGTCATTTTTCCAATTAAAATGGCTGACAGAGGCAATTAAGGAAGCATATAGAAGAATTATTTATTGGTGAACTGATGAAACTATAACATAAAGATAGAAAACTATATCTCGATCACTTAAAACAGAAAAATAAGACTCGTACTTAATCTTCGTAGATAGTGATATAGTGCAAACACCACTATTAGTCTAGAAAAACTCTAATATTTAAAAATTTAGCAAATGCTTGCAAGGTTTTCTTAAAAACTATCTTATACATTCATTCACTTTATCATTTAAAAACATTTGAGATATTTGCTTTTGCTTAGACTTAACAACCGGAGTTGTGTATGTATCAAATGTATAATGAAATTCATAATGGCGTCTCCCTACTGTAGACGCGTCCAGTTTATTTGATGAAGCGGCGTCGTCAGATACTATAAGTATTTCATTATCATCAATTATTTTAAAATTGGATGTGACGATATTAATTTATCATCTATATTATAACGATCGAGAGGTGACATTCTTTTATGATAGAAACGGGAAAATAATGGTGTCAAATAACACGTGAAATTTGAAGTAATTTGTTTGGGCGACATTCTGCTTCCAAGAATCCCCTCGATTTTTTTGTGTCTCGTAGGAAATTCATTTTCTCCGAAGGGGGATGAAATAAACACAGGAAAAAACATTTCGAGGCAACAAAAAAGATATGAGGAAACGCGGCTATTAATATTGCAGACGTTCAGTGACATATAAGTTATTATTTTGGCTAGTTGGATCCAGAGTGTTTCATATAGTTGTAAACTTCACGTTTTGATTGATTACGATAATATTTTACTTTACAACTTTCATTTTCCCAGACGTGAAAAATATCACATATTTAACTGGAATGGGACGTTTATAAGGATGCAGTAAAGCATTTCAATTCAAGATTATGTAGGTACGTGATAGATCTGTCGAATTGACACACACCGCACCTGGTAGCAAAATTTCTAATTAAAATAAGGGACAGATTTATACTAGAGAACGGTGCAGGTAGATCGTAAAATTGTTTATTAAAAACATAAAAAGCGTTAAATATGAACGACAAGTTTTTAATTTTCGCCACAAAAAGAATAAAAGTCGGACTATGCTATATAGCAACGAATATTTATGTATATGTTTAGAAATATCGGTACTTTAATCTAATATTAAAAGAGAACTTGTATATATAATTTAGAATAATCCAGTCAACAATTTGTTTAGCAATTACGTGCAAGCTACCGTATAAAAACAATCCATTTACTCAAACAATTTACTCTACCTTATTATATAATTGGGGAACGTAGAAAATGGCACGAAAAATCACAAGATGAGTGAAGAAACTAAGTCGCTTCACCACCCCGCAATCATTGTGATTCTTATATTCGATTCGCTGATTATTTATTATTGATTTCGCTATTTAAACGGTCGCTAATTGTTCCAACTTTGTACCATACAGGGTTTGTCCGGAAAGTAATAGGACTGATTTCCTTCCGCCGCGACTGTACTTCGGAGCGTGCGCGCACCGACTGGATTCGGTAGAGGGCATTCCTAGCTAACGAAAGAGCTGCTCGTGAGTTGTCTCCGAGCACCTGGAGAGTCAAAACAGGCGTTTTCGCAGGACGTGTTTCTTTGGTGGTGCGAGCCGAAAATGCAGCGTTCGTTAGAGCAGAGGTACGCGATTAAATTCTATGTGAAACTGGGTAAATCTGCGACAGAGACGTTTGATATGATCAAGCAGGCTTGCCCAGATGTTGCTTTAGCAAGAAGTGGTGTGTTTCGGTGGCACCAGGCCTTTTCAGAGGGCCGAGAAGAGGTCGCCGATGAAGACCGTGCTGGAAGACCTTCGACTTCGACAAACACCGACAATGTGACTCGTGTGCGCGAAGTTTTGAACTCAGACNTAGTTTTATGGAAATGGGAAGATGCGTGTCCAACCAGTCTTAGGACTGACGACCTTATCATGATAATACCGTTTCCATTTCTAATGATTATTTGCGTAAGGAGATGGGGAGGTAGAAAAGTAGCACACTAGTATAAACAGTGGGTTACGCATCAACACCGTGGCTAGTTTACAAAATATCTAGCTTCCACACTGTTGGTAGGAGCGTCATTACGTGTATGGAAGTTACGGACTGAACGGCATACCAAAATATTTAGACTTTAGACCATTGCTTAACATTCTGGAGGATACAAGTTTTTCTGTGGATTGCTTGGATGATCACTTAGGCAAATGTAATATTCCACAAATAATCTTTCACCCTCTTCTGTCTTCATTTCGTTCGTCTCATCTTTCTCATTCCAAGTATCACCCATTTATTCCCATGATTCCTAAAAGGAGAATCAAGAGGGTCTTCTGTCCTACATCCGGCGTAATTCGGAAGGACTGTCCCGCCCTCAGCATTAGTAGCTACTGGAAATTAATATAATTATAAAATACCAAGCTTTCAATCGCTTGATAACCCTAATTATACTCTGAAATTTGTATAAGGTATTGGGGAGTTAATTTGCTCGTCGGGAAGGAGATTGTTTCCTTTCTCTTTGGTCTAAAATGACCAGAGGTAGGAGAAAAACGTAGTGGCGCCTGTGGTTGCTGCTTAGACTAACTCTAGGCAACAACCAGAAGCGCCATTACGTTATTCTTTTGGTTATAAAATTAATAACAAATACATTTTTCTTAAACTATTCAGTAGCATCGTTTCGTTCGCACTGTAAAAATATCATTTAGGTATGAAAATGAGTAGAGCGTATTTAGGAATCCATAAAATCAAATGGAACAATTCGAAAAACATGTTTTTAAGTTGTTGTTAGTAATGGTAAAGAGAAATTATGCGTCGGTCAAAAATTAACAGTGTTAGAATTGAATTGAATAGATTTAACGACAGGTCCAAACCTGGACCAGAAGTGGGAAGCCAAACATAGGCTTATCAATATTGGTCCAAAGATCTATCAATCTTCAAATACCAAGACTAGGCACATTAACGTTTCGCCAAGTTTGACCCAAAACTGGGACAACCAGACACTGGCTAATCAATACTAGTCTAAAGTTTGGCAATCCTTAAATGCTAAGGCTAGGTCTATTAGCGTTTTGTCAAGTTTGGTCTAATGCTGAGCAGACAAGCATTCGCTTGCTAATCTTGGATCCGTGTGAAACTGGGTAAATCTGCGACAGAGACGTTTGATATGATCAAGCAGGCTTGCCCAGATGTTGCTTTAGCAAGAAGTGGTGTGTTTCGGTGGCACCAGGCCTTTTCAGAGGGCCGAGAAGAGGTCGCCGATGAAGACCGTGCTGGAAGACCTTCGACTTCGACAAACACCGACAATGTGACTCGTGTGCGCGAAGTTTTGAACTCAGACCGTCGACTAAGAATTCGTTTAATTGCCCAATTTTTGAATAACGTAATCACAGGTGACGAGTCATGGATCTTTGAGTATGATCCCGAGACAAAGAGGCAATCTTCCGAGTGGCACACGCCGGCTTCTCCTCGCCCAAAAAAGGGAAGAATGAGCAAATCCAAAGTGAGAACGATGCTCATTGTCTATTTTGACATGAAAGGCATCGTCCACCATGAATTTGTTCCTTCTGGACAATCCGTCAACGCCAAGTTTTACGTGGAAGTATTCAAGAGACTCAAACAAAGGGTCAATCGGGTCCGACAAGACATCGCAGCCGACTGGAAGTTTCACCACGACATCGCCAGTGTTCACAACCTGAAGCGAGGAAACTATCGTACCTGTAGCGTAGAATTATCGTACATGGAGCAAAATTATCGTACTTTTCAAAATAATCACTTTAATTAGTAAATTACTCGTATTAATCGTGTAAAAAGACTGACCTGAACTACCCCCACCCTTTAAATTAAAAATCAATAATAGATAGAAAAATACTTAAATATAACAAGATATAGGGGGTGGAGGTATGTTAGTGGGGTGTTTTTGACCTTAGGCTATGGTTAGTGACTACATGACTACAATCACAAAATTGTGGATGGGAAGACCATCGACCCATCTGGTGACCAACACGAAGGGATGTTACCTGTCGAGGAAAAACCTACATACTAGCATGATAACGTTCTTTTGTTGCAGGCACGTTCTTCTAAATTTAACACTGCGTATAACAAAAATGTTTATAGCGCTGTGAGCAAAAAGAAAAAGAAATATTCGCGAATAAAAAAAAGTCTTCGTGATATTGTCTGAGAGGGTAAGAATAAAATAAATTTTGAATGCATGAAAATTATCGTACAATCTGCGTACGATAATAATATAATATCGTACATCGTACGTAGACATGAAATTATCGTATGTGTACGATAATTATCGTACGGTTCCGAACACTGGACATCGCCCCGGCTAACATCGCCTTTCTTGTGAACAGCTACCTGACCAAGGCCGGCATCCCAACGCTTCCGCAGCCGCCATACAGCCTAGATTTGGCCCCCCGGACTTTTTTCATTGCTCGCCTGAAAAGGCCGATGAATGGCAAGCATTTTGAGACGATAGAGGGGACCCAAGCAACATGCACCGCGGCTCTTAAGGCCATTCGGGAGAATGCCTTCCGTGACGCTTTCAATGCTTGGAAATCGCGCTGGCAGCGCTACATCGACGCATAAGGAGCCTATTTTGAATGTTTTTAAAGAATTCTAACAATTGGCTCAATAAATGTTTTAAATCGACTCAGTCGTATTACTTCCCGGAAAAAAAACCTGTATATTATGTAACCACCAATATCTTAAACTCCGTTCCATCACTTCCCGATGAAATTTAACTGTTTTTTTATACAAGTCAGTGTATAAAAACTACATGTGGAGAATTAGATAATAAGAGTTACCTAACCGAAAGGTCTATCGGAAGGCATACGAGATCTGTTCAAAAAGTATCGTCAAACCTTCAAAGTAATCCCCACCAGATGTTGTACACTTATGCCAATGTTTTTTCCAACCCTACAAGAAATTATTTTTTGTGATCTTGTTCAGCTCCTCCTTCGATGCCGTCTTATCTCCTCAATCATATCTGATTCGAGAACAAGAAAAAGTCATAGGGGGGGCAGATCTGGTGAACACGGTGGCTGCGGTATTATTAGTGTGTTGTTTTTGGCCAAAAATTCGCGTACAAGCAACGATGTATGAGCAGGGGCGTTATCATGGTGCAAAAACCAATCTTTCTTCCACAAATCCGGGCGTTTGTGGCGGATTGCTTCGCGCAAATTGTACATAACTTGCAGGTAATACTTTTAATTGACAGTTCTACCCTATGGCAAGAACTCATGCTGCACCACGCCTCTGCACTAGAAGAAAACTGTAAACAAAACCTTCACATTCGACTAAACTTGGCGCGCTTTTTTCTTGTGTAACGTTAAATTGCTATTTTAGGGCTGTTTTAATGGTTGAATTTTGAATTAAGGGGAAAGAAGTTTTTTTATTGCATTTGGGATGAAAGTAAAGCGTTTCGTGATGCAAATTTAAGAATATTTTGCCATATAATCCCCATCCGATGTACATTATTTTAAATAGGAAATGTATTATTATTCTCAGTACATTAAAAATTCCAGATTATCGGTGCGATTTGGTTAAAGTTTCTTCGGATAATGCGGTTAGAGACATTGTTCCTCGTTGGAAAATTTCATCTCTCGAACAGGAAATTAGATCGCAGCGACAGAAGCGTCACTACGTTACAAAACGCGACGTCTCCACGTTGTGGCTTTGCTACTTCTTCCTATTTCGAAGAATGTACATGTGTGTAATAATAGCAATTCTCAGACTTTAGCCTAAGAATTGAATGCCGGCAGGAAAGCAGCTTCTCAAGCTGAAACAACAAGTGTTGCTTTAGAAGCGAAGTACGTTGCTGCCTTTGTGAGCGAAGGGCGAAATCCTTGAAAATATAATGAGACGCACGATTGCCATTTCAGACGCGTAACAATCTTCAACTTTATAGACAAAGATCCTGCTTGTCTATGGTAATAAATTGCTTTACGACTATTCTTATTGGACCAAATTACCTGCTCTTGCGGATTTTCCTTTGTTCTACTTTCTTCCTGTGGTTTTATGCAACTACGTTGAAGGGAAAGGTACCAGGGACAGAAATGAAAACAGATTTTGTTTAGAATACCAATTTTTATTGAAATGTAATCAAAAACCGACATGCACATTGATTTTGACGACTTTGGTCTGTTGACGATTAAGGACTATTTCTCTTTTCATCCCCTGATATTAGTCTGTTGAATTTTTTATGGCTTTCATTTTATGGGTAATTGTCCAGAATTGGGACTCGAGACCAAAATTGCTCCAAAAAATTTTTCATTGATTTCCAGTCTTTCTACATAATAGAATTAGATATTGAAAGGTGGGGAGACAGTTTTTTATGATTTCATAAATAAAAAAAATGTTTTTTAATGATAATTTTCTTAAAATTGTACCCAATTCTGGATAATTACCTGCATTGGTTATATTTTTTCATTTTGTCTCTACTACTCATGAAGCATATCCTAACCTAACAAGGGCGTGTTCAAAACGCAGCAAATGACTACAGTCTCAAGTGGAAACATTCTCACAGATGGTTTATTGCGGACGTTGCCAATTTTGATCGTTCCAACTATATATAGTTAGATTATTACTTACTCACCATCGAGTGGTATGGTCTGAGGTTTAGACTTTTGCTTAGCATTCGCGAGGTCACCGGTTCGAGTCAGTCTCTTGTCACAGTTTTCCGTGGTTTACCTCAATCACTTAGGCAAATGGTGGGGCAGCAGTATTCCGCAGATAATCATTCACTCTCTTCTGTCTTCAATTCGTCAGTCTCATCTTTCTCACCCGAACCACCACCCACCCATTCCCTCGATTCTCTACCTTCCGGGGTAGCCCGGAGAGACTTCCAGCAGCCGTAATAGTTGGTGGAAGTTTAGTTTTTTTGACGTGACAACGTCTTATAATTCGATAGAGCCGGCTACACGCACGAAAAAACATGACTCATGCGGCGTTACCTCGCTCTGAGGCGTTCCATTTAAGACTTGAAGTGCAAGCGAGAGCGCGGAACAAGCGACAAAGAGGCACAATCGGCCTCCGCGTTCGGCAGCGTTCGACATCTGTCTCTCTCCTACTTGATTAAGCGATGCGTCCACGTGGACAGCTGCTATACAATAATACATTTCCATTTACCTCCTTCTCTATATCCATACAAAATATCTATCAAACAAATAAAATTAAAATTTTCTTTTGAAAAATGAAACCATTCCATCAGTATTTTCTTATGACGTTGTCACGTTCAACTATCGTCAGTAAACCGACTTCACAGACAACCGATTTTTTTTTGTCTACTTAGCGGAATGGTCGTAACCATTACAGGATCATCGCATTCAGGAGGGCGCCCATACGATTTCAGATCTGCTTGCAAGTAAGATCAGTAGGATATCCCAGCTACCAATATCAGCTGATAGGGATGAAACAAAATAAGGTTTTATTTTGTTTATGATCATTTTTATACGATAACTAAACAATTTAATACTGTTATAACCCAACAAACTGATCATTATTATATTCTGTCAGTAGTTCTAATTTCGTTTGACGATAAAGTGAGAATTATCTGTATTTACTTCTGTATTTACACGTGTTTTGCCTCGAGCTGTTTCGAAATTTCAGTATGGGATTTTCAAATATATCGATTTGTAAGGTCAAATTACTACAGTTAATTTGTTTACCATTGGCTCCTGTTCTTTGACGTGGAATCTGTACGTTCTCTTCAATCTTTGACGTAAAATCTGCACGTTCCCTTCAATAGACGTGCTTTCAGATCTATTAAATTATTAATTCAGGTTAATTAATCCTCGTTAAATTATTAGCAGAAGCACAGGCACTAGCTTGCAATGATAACCGAGTAAGAATCCCTGAATAACCAACAGGTAGTCTCAAGCCACGGTCTCAAACATATTTACATATAATTAGTGTCTTGGTTTGTGCGGTAATGAAGTAAGACAACTACAAATTTATGTTTAAATAGATTGCAAATGTTTGTTTAGAATAATTTACCAATTTCAAGAGGACGCGAAAACTCCAAATATAAATGGAACTCATCTGTGAAATAAAGAAAGATAGAGTTTCTTTTTAATTCTAATTGTTGTCATATTCTGCATGTTTCAGTCAGCATCTTACAATTTTACAGTTTGTTTGTTTAAAGGGGAAGAAAAATATTTCTAGTCATGTCAGATTTCTGGTGATGCTTCTTAGAAGCAATCTATGAAAATTAATTAAAGTGGGTTGGAACGCAATTATAAGTTAATATAAAAAAATGCTCTGGTTCCTGTTTGTGGTTCGTACTTACTCCCATTTTCAATTTCCTTGATGAAAATAATTTTTTTCAGAAAATTCGATGTTATCGTTAAATGGATCAATAAAAATAACAGATCTTTGACACATGATATCGGAAAAGTTAATTAAAAAAGTAAGTAACTTCAAAAACATTTCAGTGTTTTGTGACAAAAATGTGAACTCGTACAACTGAGGAACCAGATAATAACGTGTCAATTAAGTTGAATACAAGAAAAGATCTAGATTTCACAAATAAATTGGGTCAGAGTATTCAAAACTGATCTCAACTTTACTTTATCGCTACCTACTTCAGAAATTAGACCAAGGCGGATGCTAATAAGAACATTGGAAGCAGAAATCTTGCGACAGCTTTATGCCCTAATATTTTTGATGCATAACTAAAAACACTTCATTCGGTAAGGTAGCTTTTAATTTTTGGAGCATCGTAGTTTTTTCAAAAAAGTCTGACATTTTCTTATTTGGGTCGTTAGTCTGTCCTTGTAGTAAGTGAACGAGCTGTGATTAGGAACAGGAAGACGATTGGTGATATCGAAAGGGTATATCGAAATTATAAAGGTTGATAGTTGAAATGTTATCATCATCATCATAAGGTCGTCCTATGTATGACTGGTTGGACACGCACCTTCACTCTTTCCTATCCTGAGCTAACCTTCCGCATATTCTACATCCTTAACTATTTGTGTACAGTAATCTAATCGTAGGTCTACCTTTACCCCCTCTAACTCCAGTTTCGGCCTGTAATATGTCTCTGACTAGACCAGTGGTTCCTAACCTTTTTAATATTGTTACCCATGTGACCTATTAGGAAAACTGATTTTACCCCGACCTTAAAATATTATCAATACAATCAATCAACACAAGCAAATACAAATATCTTTAATAAATAATCAGAAATTGCTCATCAATCTTACAATTTTATATACTTAAACAATAAATTAAGTAATTTTAATTTCGCTTAAAGAATATCCTAAGGCATGTTCCACATTTAGAAGGATTCTGGTCACATCTATAGGTGGTGGCAAATGGTATTGGCATTTTTAAACCTCTGTTAGCCAGAGCAGGTTATTCGGCACCAGCAGCTTTTCTCCAAAATGTGCTAAGATCATAATTTTGAAATTTTACTCTGCAAGTAGTATTCTGGCGTAGTCCAAGATATTCCACTTTGGCCGTCAGGTCTTCGTCTTTAATAATGTTATCATCCGTAGTAAATGGTCTTAATATCCAAGAACTGGACTGACGATTATCCATATCCGGAAAATATTGCTTCAGTGAGTTTATTGCTGCAGATAAATGCTGAATCACAGAATTTTCAAATATGATTTTGTTTGGCTCAATATGTACAAATTGTGCATACAGTTGTATAAACATCGACACTTCTATAATTTTATATTTTTACTATCCAGCTACGTATTTTATCAGATTAGATCTTAATTATTAGGTTCTTTGTTACTCCCACAGAATAATTGATTTACCCCCGCGGGGGTAATTACCCCCAGGTTCGGAATCACTGGACTAGACCTTCATGCCTGAGAAGGTGTCCTACTAACCTATCTCGCGTATTTCTTATTGACTTCCACAGAGTCCTCTGTTCTTCTTTTCTTTCTAATGTCTCTTCATTTCTATCCTTCTCTATCCATGGTATCCTCACCATTCGCCTGTAACAGCAAGTTGAAATCTTAAGGGTAGAAAATTAAAAATAATGTAATGAATCACGAAAAATAAAAAAGCCAGGAAGAAGCATTTTTGTGGATTATTTCTATGTCAAAAGATATGGTAAAGGATTTAAGTAGATACTGTTATTGTAATCAACACTATCTTATCGTTTTCAGCACAAAACTGGTTGGATTAGGGTTGCTACCCGTAGTTTATTATAAAGTATTTTACTTTATTTAGACTATGCGTACGTCATACTTTACAAGACACATAAAGTACGCAAAAATACTTTATTTAAGGCCTTAAGTAAACATCGTAATTGTGTAAGCGATTATTCTACATTCAGAGTATTTTTACATTAATAATATTGCACAGAAAGCCATATTTACGGAATAAACTGATTTCCCAAATCTGTTCAAAGTAGTGTCACTATTGCTATCTGTTCCGGCCACTTCAGCATTTACAGAAAGAGTATTCTCTGTTATGAACGCAAAGTGACGGGACGACAGGAATAAAGCTTCACTAAAACTAATTAAAAATGAACTTTGAGTTTACTTAAATCTTTGTTTGCCATGTTTAGAGGCTATTAATGTATTTAAGAGCAACAGCAATTTGTTACTGGCTGCTAGGTGTAACAAAAAATATGTTTTTAAAAACTTTTTTTTTAACCTTTTAGTCGAGAAATACTTTATGGAAAGCCTGAAAAGGTGGCAACCCTAGGTTGGATATGCATTGCCTCCATTTTTTGAGCCAATTTTCGCATTTCTCGAAATTAAATTTCATATAGGTCCATCTGTATTTCTACTGACATCTGTTTCTGTTTCTGAAGTGTCCCTTACTAGCCCTTCATGTCCTTTTTCTAATACCTCCTCATTTCGAATATTTTTATCCATGGGATGATATGTAACGGTATATGTTATGATCATTAATTGTATTTATTAGTAACATTAGTAGAATTAAGTTTAAAAACTGACTCAAAATGTTCTTGAAATTTTACTTTTGACCAGTTCCATGCTTTTGTCATTACTGACTGTTGAATTTGGTAAATTCTCGTTTTTGTGAGTATAGGCATTCTTGTATTGGTACCAACCGTGTGTACGTTTACAGTAATTGATGCCCACCTGCCACACGGGCGGCCCGAGTTCCTTTTCCCGACGATGTAACGCTCGTATCTTTAAGTAAATTTTATCTGTCGTAGCGGCAACATACAAAGCAGAAGTGATTTTCATTTTATAAACATTTGTGACATAGTAGCTTTCAAATGATATAAGTTCCATTCCACTTAGTTTTAATTAGAAGTAGGTACCATATTAATACATATAATGGCTATTTGGACAATAAGTTAATGAACCTAAAGCGGTCTATTTTTGGGGTAGTTTTCTCGTACCGCCTACTCTTGAGTGAGACATTGTTACGTCAGAATGATATGAGCATGTGATGCCGTCATTATTTTGTTTAAAAATTTTATACCGCTCTCATTAAGACGGCGATGTCATAACAGATTTATTAGTATTAAAAGTCTTAATTTGCCCAGTAATTGCCTTTATACGACCATGAGACTTCCTCGGGGCATCATGCCAAAATTTAATAAAACTCATCGTGGTTACAACAGCTGCATTTTATTGACCTGGGATATCGTTTCCTAGGGGGCCGTTCTTGTATCGTGTTGCAAGACGCTCGCGAAGGACATTAGGATGTTCTTCAGCATTGGATGGTAGATGAATACAGCCATTTTCCGTTACGAAACGAGCGATGTACATATAAAATTGAAAATTCAATTACGGCAAAGTTGCTGTTGCACACATTTGACCGTTTTGGCAACGAAAATTTATATTAAGTACTTTTTAAAACCGTTTCTAGACTTATTCATTAATAGATTTTTTATTAGTTAGGGAAATAATCATTTAAAGATAATACAAATTTTTGAAGTGGAACTTCTTTACCCATGGTAGGGTAAGTTCGTTTCATGCGAGTTGCTATGAAACGAAATCATGCAACGCATTTCCCCCGCTGTCAGTCCCTATCTATGCTTAGATCTTTAAAACTACGCAACGGATTTTAATGCGTTTTTTTTTAATAGATAGACTAATTCAAGAGGAAGGTTTATATGTATAATACATGCATAATATAGTAGAGAAACACTGATAATTTTAGAGGTTTCTAATGTGATGTCGTAAATAAACACATTTTTTTGCGCTTACATTGCAAACGCTGACTGAACCCTAAGAGATAGATCAAAATAATATACTACAGTATTGTACACCTTGAAAAGGTCTACAAAAAGTCCCTTATGGTATATGTCTATCTCTTAGGGATAACCCACAATANTTATTTAAGTCATGCTAATATTACTGTTTGTAGTAAAAAGGTACTCAATTCGTCTGATGAAGCAAATGTCGTAGCGAAACATATCCCAGAAAACAGATCAAAATAATATACTACAGTATTGTACACCTTGAAAAGGTCTACAAAAAGTCCCTTATGGTATATGTCTATGTCTATCTCTTAGGGATAACCCACAATAACCTTTTTTTATCCTTTACGAGAAATAATGGATTGTTTACGAAACGATTTTAAGCAATACATCATTCAATTAAGTACTTTTAAACACATTGTGTATTTAATATAGATCAATATGGCCCTTTAAGCATGTAATTTAAATGAATATTTTAGAAGATATTACAGGCTTAAAATACAGGGACATAGCGGTTGCGGCGGTACCGGCCGGTTTGTATTGTCTAATGACAAAAAAGCTGTGATTGTTGTGTATAAAGACATTCTATAGTATATTTACTATCAGCATTGCACCCGTGCGAAGCATAGTGTACAAATAATACCATTGAACCAATTCCTTAACCCCCTATCCCGGTATGTTTGTGTGTTTGAAGAAGTTTCACTTCAGTGGCGTGTTGTATAATTACATGTTGTATTTTTTTTAATTTTAATGTAGATATGAAGCTATTTGGTAGAAAACTATGACTAACGATAAATAATCTTAAGTACAGTTTATACATGGCTGCTTGTTGGGTTGCATAAACACGATATGTCTTACTTAGTTACTGTAGAATGAACTACAGTTTTGTCAACAACTGGGCCTCTCTAAATGAAGTTCATTGGTTAAAATGGACCTCATTTTCCAAAATTTACAGCTTTTTTAGTGCAGTTATTTGTTAAAGTGTGATTTAATTTATGTTGTCCTACTTATAAACTTCTGGATACGCCCATGCTTTATAAAATTATATTGCCAATTAAGATGGTGTTACATAGAATATTTTGTTCATTAATCGGTTTTCATTGTTGATTATGACGTCAGAACTGCTCAGGTGAAGAGTGAGCTATTTAATTATTAAAGGCAAGGGCTGAAGTTGTAATAGTCATGCGGATTACTAATTGGACATTTAGAAAGATGGGTATGGGATGTAAACTAAGACGAAAAGCTCGGAGATCTCCTTTGTCTCTCCGTACTTATATTTTATTCATAAAGTTAAGATAATTATAAAATGTTTCCGGGCCATTACTTAGCAATCCTTAGAAGAGGGTGAATGAAAAAAGAAAAGGAGAATGTAGAGATAACATTTTTAATTCCCCTGTCCGAGCAGTCTTTGTGTTACGATGTAAAATCCGGTTAATGGATTTTTAGAAATTTAATTATTTTTATTGCGTTTTCTGGACTAGAGAAAAGTTTTTGTGGAAACGCAAAAAGTTTTCTCATTTTTTGTGTCTCTAATTGTTTTTGATTTAAGGATAGCTTCCACATTAATCTGTTAATTAACTTTTTTGTAAGTTTATACTGTTAGTATTTTACTTGACAATAATATTAAATCAGTAATATAACGTTATTATAAATATCATTACTTACATAAAAGAATTTATTATTACTAAACAAATTTAACAAAATATTTAGATTAATATACATAAGAAACAATAAAAATATAATTCACCCTATTAATGTAATTGAAAGCAATGTAGGCAAACTTGTTAAAAATAATAAAGACAAATAAATAAAGAAAATTAGGAATTTTCAACTGTAACTAGTGGATCTTGTCGTAAAGTTTATATTGGACAAACGGGCAGAAGTTTAAAAACACGCCTGTTAGAATATAAAAACAGTTGATAAAGGACATTGCTTTAAAGATAATTTAGAGATTTTGCACATATGTAATCATAAGGTCCTGAGACTGGTTGGATACGCACCTCCACTCTTTGCTATCCTGAGCTAATCTTCGCATTTCGTTAAAACTAGAACATCCCACATCCTTAACTATTTGCGAACAGTAATCTAATCCAGGTCTACCTCTGTTCCTCTTAACTCCTGTTTCTGCTTCTAATATGTCTCTGGCTAAATCTTCATGCCTGAAGAAGTGTCCTAACAACCTATCTCACCTATTTTTTATTGACTTCCGTACAGTTCTCTGTTCTCCTATTCTTTCTAATACTTCTTCATTTCTAAACTCTACCCACGTTATCAACATCATTCGCCTATAACACCACATTTCGAACGTTTCTAACCTTTTCTTTTCCGCCGTGCCCACCGTCCATGTTTCGCACCCGTATAAACGTATACCTTTAACAATCTTTTTCGAATTTCTAAATTAATCGTTCGCGAGTATAGATGCGACTCTTTTTTATTGAAGGCAACTCGACCCTGCTCTATCCTCTGCTTTATATCATTATTGCTTCTTCCGTCTTGACTTATCTGACCTCCTAGATACCTAAAATCAGCCACTTTTTCTAATCATTTGTCTCCCATCTTTATATTCGCTCTTTCCCTACTTTTTCTTCCCTTGCGTACCAGTATTTTTGATTTACTTTTACATATGTAATAAAGGGCAAAAATTAATCTTGTTAGAGAATCTTCAAATAAATATGTATAGAGTACTAGGATTCATTTTGAACGACCAAGTTGAAAGTAATAACTCCCCTCTTTTGAATTTAGTTTATTAAAAAACCACCCCGGATTACTTATTTGTAGTAGGTATCTATTTATTTAAGTCATGCTAATATTACTGTTTGTAGTAAAAAGGTACTCAATTCGTCTGATGAAGCAAATGTCGTAGCGAAACATATCCCAGAAAACAAAAATTTGTGAAAATCTTTTAGATGTTTTCGTTATCTTCTACTTAAACATGTATTTTCTTCATATAAATATTGAAACCACTCAATAGTTTTTTTAATTGTTTAATTCATTGCATAGAGGTCCATTTGGGTTGACGACTTAAGATGTTCTTATTTTGAAAAAACCGTTTTAAGCAGATCAATCTACTGTGTAATATATGCAAATCATTATTGGTAGACCATAGATGCAGTTCTTCAAACTACGTTTTGTCTTGATTAACCAATACTTCTTGAAGGTCTATTTTTAAGATTTTTCTTGATTTTACTAATATTTGTAAATGATGCTAACAATTTTTAAAATGTTGCTTTAACCATTTATTTTTTACACTTCCAGTGTATGACAAGATTCTTAAACGATATCAGAATTTTAATATGAAATCATTTGTATGAATAGTATTATTCTTTTGTTATATGTTTAGGTACACTTTTACTGACTCTTTCTCTGGTTTTGTTGCAGGTAATTAGAGCATTTACTATGCTTACGGTCTGTCATTCGTGCTTCCTGTTGAACCGACCGACCAGCAGAGATTGTTTTACAGGTAATGAATGCAACTAGGTGACTCAAATGTTTTAAAGTGTTGTTACTCTTTTGAGAAAAAAAAATGTAAATTGAAGTAAAAGAAGTCACCTGGATGTTTAATGCATTCGCATCTCTACGTATTTAATTCAGCGTGCGTCTTATTTTTATGGTAAAAGTTGAGTGAAAGGGTGTCAGCGTAATGTTTTAAGGACGATTCACACTATATTCTCCGTTTTCATTCCGGTTCGATTCCGTAAACGTTCCGTACAATTTGGTAGTATTCACACTTGAACGTTATGTTTTCTTTCCGTATTAGTAGACTATACGAGGTCAGTTCAAAAAGTATCGCGAATTTTGTGTTTTTTCAAAAATTATTTATTTATTCATAAATATATATTTCGTATTCTTCAAAGAAACCCCCACTAGATATTGTTGTGTCAACGTTTTTTATAATCCTCGAAGCACTTCAAAAAATCATTTTTATCTTATACTAGCTGACCCGACAGACGTTATCCTGTCTTAACTATGAATATTGAATTAGAAGAATTTAATATGGACGTTACGTTTTCTTAAATTTTCTAATGTTCCGCGCAATATTCTTAAGTTTTTCTTTCATAGGAACCTTTTCCTGGCAATAATAAACACAACAAGAAAAGAATTAGCGAAATTGGTCCAGCCATTCATTTTTATATAGATAGATTATCATCTTATTCAGCTCCTACTTCGATGCCATCTTTATCTCTTCAATCGTAGAGTTGTCCTTTCATGGGCCTCTTCAGTTTAGGTTAGATCAACATCATCACCAACGTCCCAAATCAATCACTAAGTGCCGTTCAAAAAGTTGTTCAAAAAAATCAACCAATTTATAACTTTTTGCCAACGTCAAGACGATTGAAACCCTTGAGACAAACTTGTAACTGACAAATCGGTAAAGACTTTTGCGGCCGATAGGTGAACTGCTAGCGATCCTGATGTCGGTTGCAGTTACTTCCTAACGTTTCGCTAGTACGAATGGAGCTTCTTCAGAAGTCCTTCCATCATCGATGATGGGTGTAGACTGTCCATTCAGCCGACGACGGCCTTTAGACCCGAATCGAAACAGCATCAGTTCCGGGAAGTACAGCTTCTGCCATGTATTATTTTGTAACGTAACAAACTTCTAGATTGGATTTAGACCTGTCTTTATAGATTTAATAGGTACTAAATATGAACTGATATGGAACGTTTTTCAATTCACAGTAACTCTTGACTTTCGGTCGTATCACGTATGAGCCACTTTACGCTAAAAGTATGTTTCGTTTGAATGTATACGGAATGGAAGGTAGACGTCATGTGAACGGAAACGATATTGTGTACAGTTCCGCTTCTGGTTGCCTTACGTGCATGTATCTTAGGTGTCAATTTGTCTACACTGTAATTTACGTAACCTCTTCAGTACGGATATGCAAAGGAAACAGAATGTATAGTGACAATCGATCTTTACTGTGTTAAACTATACAATGTCGTTAATAAACGTCGGCAGGCGGAATAAATGCGACTAATTAAAGAAAAAGTAAACGAGTAAAGTGTTAAGAAGCATAAATTAAGAAGAAGAAAAAAGGTGTAGTATCTGTCGGGGATAGAAGATGGGTCCACCTTTATGGCAGCCGGTAATCGATACCACTGCACCATAACCTCAAGTAGTAAACGAACAGCGGATTTCCGCTGCGCTTGCGCAAATGTTCGAACGTCGAATTTATTAGGTAAATAGAAGAATAAGTCTGCTGCGCATGCGCAGACAATTAAAACAATGACGGACTTTGAACGTAGTTGTATCAATTCAGCAGCACGGCGGACTTTTGTTATGTATCTAATAGATGATTCAGTTGGTGGTTTGGTTACTGTGAAATGGAAATCACCAGGTACATACCTAACTGGAACTATATTGATAAAATAGCTACTGTGCTTGTACTCGCGGTAAATTTGCAAAAATAAGAAAAATACCGAAACTTTTTGCAGAGATCCTTTTCCTTAAAATCTGGTGGTAAATTACTAGACTACATTTCAGCTTTCTTTGTAATCTTGCTTTACAATTGCTTGTCAAAATGAGCAGTAAAGCCTAAATGGAGGGAAATGAAAATTTAATTAATGATAGGACATAGTAGATTTTCAAAGGGAACACGTCGAAAAAGGTTAGGATCATTACAAAATTAAATTTTGGTAATGTTTCACTGTTGGATAATATATTATTATTTGATAATACTGTAGTTTGCAAATAGGAAATTTAATGTTTATAAATTAGACTTCAACAAAATTACGAGTAGTGTATTTCGGCAATACAAAATTAAATTTCAGACTTTCTATAGAAAATATAGGTTACAATTCCACCAAATAAGATCATGAAGAAATTTTATTTTCCGTAATTGTTTTTTGCGTAACATACTTTTGGGAAATGTTTTCGTAGAACACTACTCTCTTCTTCACCAAATTAGCAATGACTGTAAAAGTGACGACAAATGTCATTATTTGTTGGTTTGAATTTACGGCAGTATCTTCCTGTAGTTTTACCAATAGTTACAATAAAAGCGACATGTTAAAGTGAACTAATTTTTACCACTACAGATAACCTCAAATTAATGAGGAAAGATTGTTGCTGCTGTCACGCCCTCACCGGGAATCGAACCCGAGTCCCTGACTTTACTCACCATTGCTCTACGACTAAGCCTTATTAATTACTGTGAGGGTTATCTGTAGTAATGTATTGGAAACCCTATAAAAAATCTTCTAAAAATTCTCAAAAGCGATATGCTTGTCAATATTTGGCGTATTTCCTTTTAAACGGTCATCTGATATCAAATATCATTTCTATTTTGATATTCATTGGATATGAATGTTGAAAAAGCTTTTTATTTCACATCAGTCCCCTTATCGACGTAAAAACAGGATGATGGTGTGCGGTTATACATTTGTGACGTATGAAGGCATCGACAGGACATATGCGACGACCCAGAAGGAATCATTCAACCCCGCTCCCTTTTCCTGGAATACGTAAAGTGTTTTAGGTCAGTCGATACGACGACCGCATAAACAAGGCGCCAAAAAGAAGCGAGGGTTGGAATCGGGTCGGCTAAAAGCAATCGTTAAAAAAGAAATATCAGATTCTTGGTTTATTTAGTGGACTACACCCAATACAAAAGGATGATTACTAAAAAGTGATTGTTAAAAAGAGGCTAGTGTGGAAGTCAATAAGAAATAGGCGAGATAGGTTCGTAGTACACCTTGTCAGACATGAAGGGTTAGTGAGAGACATATTAAAAGTAGAAACACGAATTAGTCGTCATGTCAAAGGAACATGACCGTAAGTTCAATTAAATCTGGTAATTTCTGGCGAAGATATTAATGGTCTTTATTCTTAGGGCTCTTAATAATGTAAATATCAGTAGGCGGCGACATATCCCAAAATTACAATTTTTATGCTCAAAGGAGACACCACCCTTACCCATTGATTAATAATATAAAGTCAGCACTGCCCTGTAGTAAGCAGTAATATACACCAGATGACGTTACACTACATCCATGTAGATATTTTATAAACTTCTTTCTTAGTAGCTTTTTCGGTTTGCTTTCGTATCCAACTGACCGGCATTTAGGTCACTGGTTCGATTCTGGATTCGTGTGCCATGGCCCAAGTTTCCTGTAGTTTCCTTGGATAACTTAGACAAATGCTGGGGTAGTAATGTTTCACTTTTTTCTGTCTTCATTTCGTTCGTCTCATATTTCTCATCTCAACCATCAGCCCGCCATTCTCACAATTCCTAAAAGGCAGCTGAAGAGAATCCTTCATCCTATCCACCAAGGGACTGCCCGCCCACCGGTATTAGTATTTGGTGGGAATGAACAATTTAAAAGTTTTTTTTCGGGTACCCATCGAGACTGCCTATGACGCGCTTTTCAGATCTAATAAATTTCTGATCAAGAACTTAAGCTAGAAAGATCCAGAATGTGACGTCTAAAAAATCTGGTCTTCTTTGTCACTATGTATGTTGGGTTGCGTACACGTGACACTGTATGGCGGATTGCCTACATGTGATAAGTTGAATTTGAATCTATTGATTAATAAACTGTTGGGCCATTGAAAAACTGAAGTTTTTAAGTACCTATAAATTATGGAATATTATGATAATTTGATGAATTAACATTGAATCAATTTAGTAAATAACACGATTGCAATTTATTTCGATAATTATATTACCTTACGTCATTAAACAAAAGTATAAGCAATGTGGTATTCTGATGTGTATAAAAGATAAGAAGACATACGAGAGAATGACTAATAAAGATTACGGTTACGGTACAAGGATGTACAGGCACCAGGCAGTACTAATCGAGAGCGGAGAGGATTCGGATGTCTTGTACGGTGTGAGGAGATTACTGTATAGATGGATAAGTATACATTTTGCTATATGTACAACCGAGATCCTCACGAACACCACAAGAAATATTTACATATATTTTACGGCTAAATTAAATTATAAAATCAACATTCTTTTTTTGTTAATAGTTATTAATTTAGGTCGACTCAGTGAATACCACTATAGGCGCCTAACACTTGAAGTCTTAGAGTAACTCGATCTGATTTTCAGACTTTCAGGTTTTACTTTCCAGCGGATATGTTGTTACGCGGTTACACTTGGGTTAGATAAGTTTGTGTATTGGATATATTTTACTTAATCATCATCATAAGGTCGTCAGTCTTAAGACTAGTTGGACACGTTACTTCAGTCATTCCTATCCTGAGCTAATCTTCGCATTTCCCTACAACTAGAACAACCCATATCCTTAACTATCTGCGAACAGTAATCCAATCTAGGTCTGCCTCTACCCCTCCTAACTTCCGTTTCTTCTAATATGTCTTTGACCAGACCTTCATGCCTGAGAAGGTGTCCTCTACTAACCTAACTCGCCTATTTCTTATTCACTTCCATAGAGTCATCTGTTCTCTTACTCTTTCTAATACCTCTTCATTTTTAACCTTCTCTATCCATGGTATCCTCATCATTCGTCTGTAACACCACTTTTCAAACCCTTCTGACTTTTTCTTTTCCCTCGCGCCCACTAAATTAACCGTTCGCGAGCATAAAAGTGACTTCTTTTTATTGAAGGCTACTCGACCCTGCGCTATCCTGTGCTTTATATCCTTACCACTCCTTCCGTCCTGACTTATCTGACTTCTTAGATACCTAAAATCGGCCAATTGTTCTAATTTTTTGTCTCCTATCTTTATGTTCGCTTTTTTTCTTCCCTTTCGAACAAGTATTTTTGTTTTACTTTTATTTATTTTCATACAGTACTCTTTTGTCAATACCTCCTCCATTCCATTCAAACCTATCTGTAATTCCTCCCTGCTAGATACTAATGTTGCTGTATCATCTGCAAATCTAAGCATACTAATCTTTTGCCCTTGCACATCTATCCCTACAGTTGTACTGTCTTTAATGATTTTGATCGCGTCTTTGATGTATAGATTAAAAAGTAGCGATGACAGTGTGCATGCCTTTCTGACTCCCTTCCTAATATTTACTTCTCTACGTTGCAGCCCCGTCTCTATAACTGCCTGTTGCTCTTTATAGAAGCTTAGTATCACTGTTCTATTTTTGTAACTTATCCCTACATTTTCAAGTATTTTCAACATTGTCAAAGGCTATTTCTAAATCTACAAATCCTATGTACTTACTACTACTAGTATTACTTAATATATCGAAATATTTATATATTTATACTATCCCTAGTTGAAATAACATGGAGCATTATTAAGGCCTTTTCTAACGCTTGAAATACTCAGCAGATGGCGATACATTGCCTCTATATGGAAACAACTCTTTCTCTACCTACGATCCTTATATTGTCGCACTTTTCTTGTAATATTTGAACGAGTAGTTTATTACTGCATTTTCTTCACTTGTTTCACATTCTAAAATGCTTAAACTACCGTTTGTTTGAACCTATTAGTCTAGAAGAGAGAAGTTGTTCTAATATTGTTACTTCCCTTTGAGCTTGTACGCTTGCTGCTACGCCTTACTGCTGCTGTTGGCGATGGTGGGGTGGTAGAGAAAGACGATGATGAATTGCAGATGTCGCTACAATACGTTTCAGCCTTGACTAGGGTAACAGATGTAACTGAGGGGCTTTATTCTATTTCGTGAGTTACTTGAAAGGAGCCTTCCATTCGTGAAATTCGTGTATAAGGAGACGGGTTAACGTTCAATGCCTCCCTCAAAACAATATGTTTTGTTAAAATTAAATTAGCTACTTCTTCGACTAGTGCTGTCAAATAATAGACAGTTCCTTGAATATTGCTTCTGTTACGTATTCAAGCATATTTTTTTGCGAACATCAATTACTCACATGCCATTTGAAGCAATAGAACTTTTTCTCTTACGTCTTCTCTCTAGGAAATGCTTTCAAATTCTGAATAATTAATACCAGTGGTGACTCGTGTGCTCGTGATGAAACGAAGTGGGTGTTCTGTAAATATTTATTCACCTATTTCTTGATAGTTAAGACAATCCTACGATTTTTGAGAAAAGCAAACTTGTCTATTACTTCTCGATGAAGCTGCCGGTTTTTGATGTAAACAATTTTTAAATGGAAAGCATCGATTGGGAAATAATAGCAGACTAATGAGCTGAGTTATATGCAGCTCATCAACCCTTCTGAATTCGCCGCGTTATGCCAGTAATGCAATTTTTTAGAGAAACGTTGTTGTGCTTCATTCCCATTAATTGATATCCTCTTTAGTCTCCTTAAGGATTCATTCGGCGGTTAAAAAGAGATTGACAAGATGAATATGAATATAGAAGTGTGAAAATTGAATATTACCGTCTTAGCTTTTAATTGAATGATCCAAGCAAATTATAGAAAAATTTGGATCAAGGTAACTGAACCCAGAATCGAAGCAGTGTCCTCCCAGCAAATTCTAAGCAATAATTGTTGTGAACATCAATAGTATATGGCGCATGTCACACAGCATACAATCAAACATGTTAAATATGGCGGCAGTAATATCCTTTGTAGTTTATAGCGATGCCGAAAAGCACCGAATGATAACGTTGGGCCTGTGTCGGCGGATCAATCAGGGTCATAAATCATGCGTTGAACGACACATGCGTAACCGCATAACAGAAGAATTTCGAGCGTTTTCCAGAAAATTGAAAAACTATCTAGAAAGTTCGATCACATTATAAATAACTAACTGGGGTAGCAATTTGGTGACGGTTGAAATAGTAAAGCGAATACAGCTTGATATAAATGCAGTGTCAAATAAATCATCATCATAAGGTCGTCAGTCGTAAGACTGGTTGGACACGCACCTTTACTCTTTTTTTATCTTGAGCTAATCTTCGCATTTCCCTAAAACGGGAATAATCCATATCCTTAACTATTCGCGAACAGTAATCTAATCTAGGTCTACCTCTACCCCTCCTAACTCCCATTTCTGCCTCTAATATGTCTCTGACTAGACCTTCATGCCTGAGAAGATTTCCTACTAACCTAACTTCCATAGAGTTCTCTGTTCTCCTATTCTTTCTAATACTTCTTTATTTCTATCCACGGTATCCTCATCATTCGCCTGTAACACCACATTTCGGACGCTTCTAACATTTTCTTTTGCGCAACTCCCAACGCCCATGGTCAAATAAATAAATAAGCATTAATAAATGCCTAGTTAGTGTTATTGTGTTAAATAAATTACTGGTACATAATACCCGTTTAAATAAATAAGTTGATTACTAGAAAATTCGTTACACTACATATAATCTAACTACAAAACTTGGGCCTCTCGGTATTTCTATAGTAGCGAAGGATCCTCGCTTGCGATTTTCACTACAATGCTGTCACCACTTCTTGTCCCACATAGTACATGCATACCATCGAACACGGTAGAGAGGATGATATTAATGGAATAATTTCGAGAGAATACATTTTATGCACGCATGCATTTAAATAGCACGCCATCAGATTTCTAGATAAGCCTCTCAATTATTCCGGTTGGTAATTTACTTTTACGTCGTTTCAGATTAATTATTTAGTAAAGTTCTCTTCACAAAGCGTCGTCATTAGAATATTGCAGATTATAATATTCACATTGCGATTTCAACGGGAGCGCCGCATCTGTGGTGTTGTGTCCTCTATTTGTAAAACGTGGAGATTAATGTGACGAGCAGAATCGTTTGCAAACATTCCGCAATTGCGTTGAAACTTTTATATTTAATATTTCCACCTCAACCCTTTGATTTAACTGCTCAGTTCTGTACACTTGTCGTTTCTAACGTGCTGCTGTTGCTGTTTGCATTCCAACGGAAGCTGTAGATTTTTATTTCCTTCTGCTTAATACATATATTAGGTACTATATATCTATCTTTCGTATCTAGTACCGCTTCACAGTTTAATTTTGGCGTAATTAATTGGCTTTGATCTTCAGTTAAAATTCTGAATATTTTATGTTTAAAGTATGAGGGATATTTCTTCTTTAAACTACGATGAGCTAGAGGAATGATGTAGGTGTAGTAGATGAAGATGTCACGCTAGTTTTTTTCATCTTTATTGGGATCTGTCAAATGGGAGGAGCCTAAAAACATGGCGCCGATTAGGGAAAATTTATCGTAGTTCCTATAGTGTACCGTGCAATTTCCAAGTTTTTAAATTACGATAAAATGATNTATAGAGATGGCATTAATAGACTGGAACACCGCTATGAGAAATGTATCAGCCTTGGAGGAGATTATGTTGAGAAATAAAAAAAAAAAATTTTTAAAAACCTTGTTTTTCTTGGTCAGGCCGGAAACTTATCAATCCACCCTCGTATGTATGGTAAGCCGTATTTACGTGTGCAATACATTTTATTTTTGTAATGCTTCTTCTTGATGTGATCGTCAGTTTGCAAATTAAATTCATTTAGTAGGAAATGCGAGATTGTTAGCTGTCTAAGGACTTTTGTCAGTAACTGTACATACCTATAATTTTGTAATTAGTAAACTAATTTTCCCGTCAGTGATCAATGGTAAATTTATTATTTTGTATGTTTGTAATAATTGCAACTATAGGTATGAAATTGCGTTCCTTGTCAAATAATGAAGTGAATAGAGCGCGTTCATACGAGCATAGAATTATTTAGAGTGTGCATGCGTGTACTATTATTAGTGTTTTGATGCAACCGATATTGAAAATTGAATTTCCAGTTAATGAGCTAATAATTTCCTGATTATAACGTATATTACGCGCATACCTAACGCAGTAGTTTTGTAACTGTAATTCTAATTTATCCTCGAAAAGGAAATTTCGTTGAAGGTAAGCGTGTTTTTAATGCCAATCACATTATAAAATTCGGAAATAACAAATACGGAAGCTAGCCTTCAAATTCCGTCAAGTTTACTGCCTACTTTTTACAAACTTCGGATTTAAAAAATGATTCACGTTATATAATGGGTGAGGTGATTCTGGGTGATTTAAGCAATATCATTATTGCAACGTTGTTGTATTGCAGCAGGTAGGTTCTTAACCTCAAAATACTTGTATCGTATCATTAGAATTGTGTTAAATCAATTACAATGAGAGATGAATAAGTCTTGAAAGGATTCTGATATTCTTACACGTTACCATAAGGATTGGGAAGAATTGAAATCTCTCTTTACCATAATATAAAATTATTCTATACAGTAGGGTCGCATTTTACAAAATAGTCACTTCTATGCTCAGGATTTTAGAAATTCGGAGAAGATTGTTGAAGGTGTATTTCTGAAGAATGGTTTTGTACGGGTGTGAAATGTGGACGATGGGCGCAGTGAAGCGTGGGAAATGATGAGGATAGAGTAGATCGAGAAGGTTAGAAATGGAAAGGTATTAGAATGAGTCAATAATAAATAGGTGAGATCTTCTCAGACATGAAGTGCTAGTTAGAGACATATTAGAAGCAGAAGTAGGCGTTAGGAGGAGTAGAGGAGACCTGAATGGGAAGAACTGTTGACATAAGGCTAAGTTTTAGGAAAATGCGATGGTTAGCTTACGATAGCAAAGAGTAGAGGTGCGTGGCCAAGCAGTCGTAGGACTGACGACACTATGATGATGATACAGTTGAGTCACTCCTTTTATTTAACTGGAGGTTGGGATTTTTCGCAGGCGGTCATAAATCGACTTCAGCACAGTGTTCGGCTACAGAATACTTTTACACTGTTATACGAGGGTGGATTGATAAGTTTCCGGCCTAACCAAGAGATGACGCCACTAGGCCTACCTTGAGGTGACATTCTATAGTACCATCCTTGGATAGCTTGTAGCTATAGTTTCAGCCCGATCTCCTTGCTAGTGTAGGTTTGACAGCACGCTGAACAAGACGCCTCTGTGGTTTTCGTAAAAATGGAAAAGCAGGAAAATCGTGCTGTCATCAAATACTTTTATTTGAAGGGGTTAACGCCGAAGGAAATTAAAAAAGAGATGGACTCAACACTGGGGACATCCTCCCCGTCATATTCAACCGTTAAGCAGTGGGTTTCCGAGTTTAAAAAGGGTCGTGTGAGCACCTCTGATGGGCCTCGCTCAGGACGCCCCGTTGAGGTCACAACTCCAGATATGATCGAAAAAATTCATCAAATAGTGCTGGGAGACCGCAGATTGAAAGTGCGTGAGATAGCTGAGACCTGTAAGATGTCATATGAACGTGTGCAACATATTTTGCACCAACATTTGCATATGGAAAAGCTCTGTGCAAGATGGGTGCCGCGTTTGCTAACAGTCGACCAAAAATTGATTCGAAAAAACATTTCTACCGCAAATTTGTCATTGTATAAGCGTAATCCAAGCGAATTTTTGCGTCGATTCGTAACCGTTGACGAAACGTGGGTCCACCACTACACTCCTGAAACCAAAGAACAGTCTAAACAGTGGATTGGACCAGGGGAACCAACTCCAAAGAAGGCAAAAACAATTTTTTCGGCGAACAAGGTTATGGCTACTGTTTTTTGGGATGCAAGAGGTATTATATACATTGATTACCTTGCAAAGGGTAATACTATCACTGGTCAATACTACGCAGACTTATTGCAACGTTTGAGCCACGAGGTGAAAATTAAACGACCTCATCTGGCGAAGAAAAAAATCTTGTTTCATCACGATAACGCACCAGCGCACACGTCAATCGTTGCGACGGCTAAAATCAACGATCTAAAGTTTGAATTGATGCCGCACCCTCCTTACTCTCCAGACCTAGCCCCGAGTGACTATTTTCTGTTCCCTAATCTCAAAAAATGGCTTGGCGGTAAGAGATTTGCGGACAATGAAGAAGTAATCGAAGCTGTAAATGGTTATTTTGAGGAGCTTGACGAATCAGTCTATAGAGATGGCATTAATAGACTGGAACACCGCTATGAGAAATGTATCAGCCTTGGAGGAGATTATGTTGAGAAATAAAAAAAAAAAATTTTTAAAAACCTTGTTTTTCTTGGTCAGGCCGGAAACTTATCAATCCACCCTCGTATGTATGGTAAGCCGTATTTACGTGTGCAATACATTTTATTTTTGTAATGCTTCTTCTTGATGTGATCGTCAGTTTGCAAATTAAATTCATTTAGTAGGAAATGCGAGATTGTTAGCTGTCTAAGGACTTTTGTCAGTAACTGTACATACCTATAATTTTGTAATTAGTAAACTAATTTTCCCGTCAGTGATCAATGGTAAATTTATTATTTTGTATGTTTGTAATAATTGCAACTATAGGTATGAAATTGCGTTCCTTGTCAAATAATGAAGTGAATAGAGCGCGTTCATACGAGCATAGAATTATTTAGAGTGTGCATGCGTGTACTATTATTAGTGTTTTGATGCAACCGATATTGAAAATTGAATTTCCAGTTAATGAGCTAATAATTTCCTGATTATAACGTATATTACGCGCATACCTAACGCAGTAGTTTTGTAACTGTAATTCTAATTTATCGCTTGACAAGAGCGACCACATATTGAATTGGATGCAGTTGTTTCTCTATTTTCGGTTTTCTTTAAAATGAAATGATCTAATTAAAAAAAGTAATCTAGGAATAATACAAGTTCAAGTTATATAGTTTCCTCCTCTTTCTTACACATTCTACTTATATAGTCTTTTCTTTTCTGGCATCCAATACTTATTAGCTTTCGTTTCTAATCCTAACTTGAATCTTTCATACATACAAAACTTTCAAAACGCGGAACCATCATACGCAATTGCATTTGTTAAAATATTGTGGTAGACCTCTCCTACACTAAGTGACCCCCTCGCAACTGCTATACAATAGTGTTTATAAAGACTTTTATCTTCTTGACCAAAATTTTAGGGAAACTACCAGAAAAGATTTAGATCTTATTTGATCTCATGAGCGCGTCATAGGAAGCCTTAAAACGTAACCGATCAAAAGAGGGAATTGATGTAATGTCTAACTAGATGCAGTGTATCGCCATCTGGTGGGTATTTGCTGCTACTATAGTATTTTAAACGGCCAAGATGTTAAACGTTCTTATTAATTGGTTTTTTGTTTTGTTTAACGTTTAAAATACTTTAGTTGCAGCAAATACTCACTAGATGGCGATATATTGCTTCTATTTGGATATTGATATTACTAACTAACTAATAGTTAAAATGAGATCAAAAATACTGAAACGTATTTATGCAGTTTGTAAAGTGTTGTATCCTCTGAGATTATTTTAGTACAATGGAAGATCTATACTTTCCAACAGAAATTAAGTACTCTGGGCGTTAATAATGACCGGAAGGATATACTTTTTTCATAAAAATTCGACTGTCGTTAACATCCGGCCCGAACCAAAATAAGTAAATCTGAATCTTTTGAAAAATACGAGCTCGCTCAAACCAACTGATAAATTTACATTACTCCAAATGCGTTCCCATTATTCCATACGAATGGAAATCTGACACACATATCGTCCGATTTTCAAATAGCTGAAAAGGTAAATGGGTTCGTTTATTCATCCCTCTAACACTACGCGGACACATCCTTCACTACACAATAGGTATTGGAAATAAAAGATTGATTTTTACTTTGGATGTTTGGATTTTGTTTGACGATTAGATAACTCGGGCTATTTTTAAAAGGAGAAAAAGAAAAAACGCATTTCTGTGGTTTCGTACGTAATCAGATGTTTTATTTGATACATATGAATTTCGAAAACGTGCACTCAGGAAACTACACATGAGTACGAACTCCGTTTATTCAAATAATTCCTGCAATAAAACGGTTTTGTAAGTACCGAAACGGTGGCGGGAAATAATCCTTGTCACTATTATAAAAATCACGTATTGCTATGTACAAAGTGCCTAGAAAGAGTAGGGCGTATTTGTATCTGGGGTAGATTGTTTCACTACTTTTTGGAGATTTAATAATTATGGAAGTGTACCCGAAATGTGGTGTTATAGGCGGCTGATGAGGATATCGTGGGTAGAAAAGGTTAGAAATGAAGAGATATTAGAAAGAATAGGAGAACAGAGTACTCTATGGAAGTCAATAAAAAATGGGCGAGATAGGTTGGTAGGACACCTTCTTAGGCATGAAGGTCTAGTCAGAGACATACTAAAGGCAGAAACAGGAGTTAGGAGGGGTAGAGGTACACCTAGATTAGATTACTTTTCGCAAATAGTTAAGGATGTGGGCTGTTCTAGTTTTAGGGAAATGCGAAGATTAGCTCTGGATAGGAAAGAGTGGAGGTACGTGTCCAACCAGTCTTAGGACTGACGACCTTATGATGATGATGACTCAGGAGATCGTGCTTTTTGCGTATGCACCTATTATCGCAATGGTGATCCGATGATCACAGCTCAACAATTATATTGGGAAAATGCACCGAAGAACGACACCATCAGAAAATGGATTCGAATGTTCGAGAATACCGGCTCTCGTACAAAAATCCACAATCCAGTTCACCCGGGGTCTGTTCGAACCCAACAAACGATTGCAGAAATGAGAGTGTCAGTGCGTGAAAATCCGCCTCAATCAGTTCGCTAACGCAGTCAAGAATTTGACATTAAGAAATCGTCGTTATAGAAGATTCTGAAGCAAGATTTATATCTTACAGTCTATAAAATTCAGTTAGTTCAAAAACTGAACGTTACCGATTATCCTCTCCGACTGAATTTTGCAAATGAAATGCTTCAACGCTTTCCAACGTTTGAAAACATTCTGTTTAGTGATAAAGCGAACTTTCACTTAGATGGTCACGTAAACAAACAGAACCGTCGCTACTGGGCCAAAGAAAATCCAAGACATAAACATGAACAACCACTACATAGTCAAAATGTTATTGCGTGGACTACGTCTGGTGAAGGCATCAATGGGCCTCTTTTTTTTGAAGACCGGCAAGGGCGAACACTTACAGTAGAAGTGACCAGTATAGTGAGAAGTTAAGAAACTTTTTGGTTTCACAACTGCAAGAGTTTGGTGCTTCTACTGTAAAAGATGATTTCAAGAAGATGAACAGTTTGGTAGGCATTTGTTTATTGTAACGTCGAGTCTATTACGACTTCTGTTTGTTTTTTCACGTTTATTTAAGCATGGGCGTACCCAGGGGGGCAGGGGAGAGCAGCTGTGCCCCCCCCCCTGGAAATCTCGCAGAAAATGTATGAACTCCCCTAATCACTAATAAAAGTGTAAACGGGGCTTTATATGCTCACCTTTGAATAAAATAGTAAAAGTCGAATTAAACAATTAAAATAAAATAAAAATGCATTGTCAAATTTACTTTTATTTATTTAAGGATGTTTGGGAGGTACAATCGGAGACAAGAGTACATAAAATTAGAAATTCGTGATTAATTAGGTTTTGCAGCATATCATGAGGTAAATAAATACTATCTATACTAAAAAAAAGTATACGGTTTGAGAGAAAATTTGGAATTTGACCAAAAACTTTGAATAAAATAAGAAATAACGAATAATATGGAAAATTTTTAACTGACTTTTGGCAGTGAATATGCCTTGATTTCAACTTCGAAACAAAAAAATATTTAGTTTCAATCTCTATAAATAATGAGCGTAAAACTTTTTAATATGTTTAAATAATAATTAAAACTTTAAAATTGCATTTATTTCAGACAATTATAAATATTATCATTATATTATCAAGTAAAAACGAGATTTTCAGCTAATTTTTCATTTTTTCCTCGATAACCATTTACTGAATTTAAATAACCTTACGCTAAAGTGATTCTCCAGAGTTCAAGTTACTTATTATAAAAGTTTGAAATTTCTGGTAGCTTTTTTTCTGTTAATAAAAGTGAATTTAATCTGTTCGGTCAACGAATCTCTATAAAACGACGTGTAAAATTACAATTTTTTAAAATTTCAATAACTTTTTAACGGTTTAGTGAATCGATTTGCAATTTTTAGAGGAGTTTTAGAATTGAATGAGGAACGTTCTTACAAATTTTTACTTGTTTCGTAGCATTTTGACATACCTCCCAGACATCCTTAACTACCTATGGAAGCAGGATCATTTGCGGCTGTTTGCCCTACATATACCTAATGTTTCATGTAGATGCGTTTGTGTAGTGTGACAACCTGTGAAAAAAATCTGACTTGCCCCCCCCCACCCTAGGGTAGAAGCTGGGTACGTCGGTTATTTCTTCTCGATTGAATTCCGAATGCGATTATCAACTGATTTGCATTCGGTTGGGACGTTGCAGCGCCGTTTTGATTAACTGTCCATGCAAAAGCGTTGTGTCGTCATTTGTTTTAAGCGGTTTACGTTGACAAGATTTGATTTTGGTCGTGTTAAACTTCGGCCCTGTATTGGATGTTTATGCGGCGCTGAGAGAATGAGATGTCACGCGGACGGTGTTCGATCAATCACATTGGCGGCGCGTCAGGGGAACACACCAAAGTCACGCCATAAGTTAAGTCCATTGTGTGTTTGCCGAACTGATAAATGGCATTGGCTATTTAACCGTTAACGTGGCCTGATAATAAATATAAATATTCGTGACTGGCAAAGCGGCGCTCCGATTTCCAACAGACCATTAATTTCCGGACTTGAACTTTTGCCTCCGGTTCGATAACTTTGGCTTTGAATCAATCAAAAACTGACCAAGTCTAAACTTTTTGGTTAACCTTCCGTTTTACCTCACAACGTTTAAAGGTGTGCGTAAGTCGTTATATGAAGGTATCTGTCAAGGAATTGACAGTTCGTTTCAAACTTTAACGTAATCAGCTGAAAGAGCTTGCTGTTTAGAGGATATAAATCAAGTGAAACAAACTAACCACTTTTATCGTCACATGGCTTCATAACTTATGAGTCTAGCTTTTTCGGTCACATGGCTGTCTAAGTAATTTAACCTAACCTAACTTTGCCGTCTTTAATAGTACAATTTAATAAGCCTAACCAAATTAGTAATCTTTGTTACATATGAAATAGTTCGCACATTTCTTAACACCTCTGCCATATCTCCCTTACCAGATAATACAATAGATGAAGTGGAGTTAATAATAATCCCGTATTTCAGCTAAGAAGTACTAATACCTCCATAAGTAAGTGATTTCCACAACGTATCCAAAAAGATGTGAATGAGTTTCTTTGGCATCAACCCATTTTCACTTGCTCAATGTTAACTAATGAGAACTGGGAAGACAGGAATAATAATAAATAAAGATAATAATAATTATGACAGTACATAAATAGAAAAAAAACAATAAGGACCCAAAGTTCCGATAAATACCTTACCAAGCAAATTGTTGATCGTATCACCAGGAAGTTGACGGTAGACACTACACTTCCTGTTAAAACAGAATATTGTAAAAGCTGGAGATGTGTGTTCAAGTAGGGTTCGGGTTGAAAACGTTATGATTATGATGATGAGATAGTTTTTATTTACTAATGGGTAGAGAATATGCAGACCAATATATTTATTTACTGTGCTATGTCGAATTGTGTGTAACTTCAGCACATGAAAGTTTCCAAGAAAAACTGCTAAAATATACAAATAGATGAACAGGTGACCACCGGAACGATCTGACGAGGAGCTTTGGCAGTTTAGTTTATAGTGAAGTTTAGGATGTTTTTTTTTTGGAAATATTTTGTTTTGGAACATCGTAGACTTATTAAAAATGTAAAGAGTTTTATCACATCTGGTGCTATCAAGGGAAACTGTCAAATTATACAAATAGATGAACATATGACTACGGGAACGATCGCCATCTGATGAGGAGCTTCAAAAGCTTTCACAGTGTAGTTGATAGTGAAGTTTCATCATCATCATCATAAGCTCATCAGTCCTAAGACTGGTTAGACACGCACCTTCACTCTTTCCTGTCCTGAGCTAATCTTCGCATTTCCCTAAAACTAGAACATCCCACATCCTTAACTATTTACGAACAGTAATCTAATCTAGGTCCACCTCTATCTATCTTAACTTCCCTTTCTGCCTCTAATATGTCTCTGACTAGACCTTCATGTCTGAAGTGAAGTTTAGAATGTTTTTTTTCTGAAACATATTTTTCGGAGATCGTATTTTAAAGATGTGAAAGGTTTTATCACATCTGATACCAGAAAGGAACTTTGGTATGTGTCCGTGTAGAACAGGGTGAACCTGTGACTTCTGCACGTTGGAGATTAAAAATCGTCAGGACGGAATTTTTGTAGAGCGCCGTAAAGAGAACGTATACCATGGATAGGACGAAGATTTATGACTGCTTGCGTCATGTCGGTACGTGAGAGTCCTGCTCCTGTAATTTGTAACGTGAAAAGTTTCCGTCCACCTCGGATAAAATAGAGACTTCCTGGCAACAAACATCTGGCAGGCAACGGTTACTTGAAGGTTTGAGAAACGTTTGTGAACCAAATGAAAGGAATTTCACCCAGCATTTCAAGGAGTTATTGAGTCGTTAAAACAGAGGAATTATTTTGGTTAATCATGGTAAGCACAGTATTGATTACCAACTGCCAAAAAATACGGAAATGTAGTGCGTACACTCGTTAGAAGTTATATATCTACCTACATATTCATTTAGCTGATCATAGCTATCTATTTATAACAATGCTTTAAATTACTTTTTTAAATAACATCACAATGCAGTGGTGTCTCTACTGGCTGGGAGGCAAACTTGCTCCATCAGCGTTAACCTCCCAAACCAGACAGTTTCGATGAGAACACAACCGAGCGGCATGGCCTAGAGGTTTAGATCATTGTTTAGCATTCGGAAGGACGCCAGTTCGATTCCGGGACCGTCTGCCTTGATCCAAGTTTTTCTGTGGATTCCTGGGATCACTCAGGCAAATGCTGAGGCAGTAATATTCCACAGATAATCTTTCATTCTCTTCTGTCTTCATTTCGTTCGTCTCATCTTTCTTCTCCGAACCACCATCCACTCATTCCCACTATTCCTGAAAGGAGGCTGAAGAGTGCCTTCCGCCCTACTTTCCAGCGTAGTTTGGAGGGACTGCCCGCCCACCAGCATTAGTAGCTGGTCGGATTGAAACACCCAAAAATTGTTTTGTAGTTTTTGATGAGAACATAGTTTGTCACTTTGATCTTCTAACTGTATAACCTGCAAAAGTGTGAGGTAGTCAACCGAAACTAATTGTGAAGTAACCGACATCGTATTAAAATTGTGATAGGATGATGTATTTGCTCATTCCCTACCTTTCTGTACACATTTCCATTTCATGAAATTAGACCCATGCCCAAAAACGATTTCTATCATTAAAATATTGATAAAATCTTATCTGTTTTCATCAAAAATTTTTAAATATGTTCAATGAATCTCTTGGCCAATTATTGTTTTACGATTAGAATTAATCTAGCGGGACTCATCTTATCCTAATTAAAATATCTATGCACTTACACCATATTGAATACGATGTTTTTTTCTGTATCTATACCTTGTTTTATCTTCATAAAAATTTCATAAGTCTACTATAAGCAGAGATTAAAGAGTGTTTGGAGGGAATTTTTGCAGAGGGTTCGTTCATCATGGACGGGCGGGAAGATTTATGACGGCCGTCGTTCGTACGTGAGTGTCACGGACCTGTAATTTGTAACCGGGAAAAGTTTCGACCGGGAAATAAAATAGAGACTTCCCTGTGTAATAAACATCTGGAGGAAAACGCCAACTTCTTGCTGTAGATACCGTAAAGATTAGCGCAAGTTTGTTTAGTCAAATGGAAACTAGTTCGTACATCAGCAAAAATCAGTGAACCAGAAACCTAATGAAACGAAACTAAACGAAATGAAACGGAAACCGGAAAATGGCTAATGGGAAATAGAAACAAACGATATTTAAAGTTTAAAGAGATTGTGTTTTAGATAGGATGTTTAATTTTTTTCTGACAATTTTGTTCTGATGCTCGATTGAATAATTGTTTGTTTTTATGAAGCTCCGTCAGTTACTATTACTTTATTTTAGTTAATAGTTTTAAAAAAGTACTGAGGAAGTCCTAAACATAAAAGAAAACAGGTTCCGTTCTTATTGGACTTCTGGAGCAATGGATTGAGAATATGAATATTTTCAGTTAATTCCATTCACTAACAACAATAACAAAGAATTTCGAATGAAGAAAGTGCTGGAATGAAAAAAGAAATCACTTTTTCGTGATTAGTTAATTTGTGAATTCAGAGAATATTATTAAATGAATACATTTGGACCAAGGCTTTGAAAGGGTGAGAAACGTGGACGATGGGCGCTGCGGAGAAGAAACAGTCAGATTTTGAAGGTGCGCTGTTGTATAAGGATGTAAAAAACGCCCGGGATTGAATGAGGAGGAATAACAAAGAGTAGGAGAACAGGAGGCGTTATGAAAGCCAATAATAAATAGGCGAGATGGGTTGGTAGAATCTCAGAATGGCTAGTTAGATATGTGTCAGAAATAGAAAGTGGAACTAAGACCGGCTTAGATTAGATTAACTATTGTTCAAATTAAAAGATGTATCTACGTCTTTGGGTAAGGTAAGAAAAAACTTTGGGTGCTTCATTCCCACCGGCAACTAATCCTAATGGTGGGTAGTCCTTCCGAACTATGCCGAAGGGTTGAACGGAAGGCTGTCTTCAGCTTCCTTTAAGGAATCTTGAGCGATTGGGGGTGAGAATGATGAGACGGACGAAGTTAAGACGGAAGAGAGTGGTAGATTATCTATGGAATATTACTGCCTCAGCACTTGCCTAAGTGATCCAAGGAAATCACAGAAAACATGGACAGATCCATCTGGATCAAACCGGTGTCCTCCCGAATACCAAGTAATGGTCTAAACCACTAGGCCATGTAGCTGGATAATAATAAATAATAACTGCATGTCTGCAAGAGACCCCCCGCATTCTTTATGGAAAATGGTCCTTGGCCAAACTCTCCTAAACTTTGGAGATTTAGGTAATTAAAAGTCTCAATGTCCGTTAAGTCTTTAATATTGTCGCGTATATTTCGGCTTATATTATATTATATTTTGAAAAGATGAACTTTGATGGCCATTATAACTTTTGGTGTAGGTACATATCGAGGACCATCGGAAATTTTAAAGAGTTTGGCCCAGAATCATTTTTCATAAGGAAAATAGTAGTTTTCAGTTTGTTTTCCGTTTTCCGAATAAGCTGAAATTCTGTTATTTCATAGATCAACAAGGACAAAGAATGTTTTTACAGATGGATAAACAAAGTTGGCATTCAGTTTAGCTTAGTCTGTTGAATGCCCAAACGATTTTTCTACGAATTTGCGTTTATTAATTATTTCATAAACCTATTGAAAATATTCTTTTGATATTGATGATCTCGTGAACAATATGAATAAATTAACTCACTGGGTGGTATGTGAATCAAATTCTATAATCGTACAAATATAAACTACAATATTTTTTTTAAACTTTACAAAACAGTTAAAGAATTCATTCATACCATTGTATTTTTTTGTTTCATATCAAAAATTTAAAAAAAATACATGTAATACAACACGCTACTGAAGTGAAACTTCTTCAAACACGCAAACATACCGGGAAATGGGTTAAGGAATTGGTTGAATGGTATTATTTGTACACTATGAATTTAAATTTTTCACTGTATATGCCGGAGTTGCCTGTAACGAACGTTGCATTGAAGCGCGCTCACGGCTCAAGCGATCCCCACTACGAATTCGACTACGTGACCGAGTAGAGGGGGGACATCCGTTGCACGATTTCGTTACATAGCAACTCGCATGAAACTTACCTTACCGTGCGTAAAGAAGTTTCACTTCAAAAATGAACAGTGAGCGTAGTGGAAAAGAAAAGTTACAAGCATTCGAAATGTGGTGTTATAGGTGAATGATGAGGTTACCGTGGATAGAGAAGGTTAGAAATGAGGAGATATTAGAAAGAGTAGGAAAACAGAGCGCGCTATGGATGTTAATATGAAATAGGTGAGATAAATTGGCAGAATACTTTCTCAAGCATGAAGAACCAGTTAGAGTCATATTAGAGGCAGAAACAGGATTTAAGAGAAAATGAGAAGATTAGCTCATGATAGGAATAGGTGTCTTACTAAGTCCAAGGCTGGCGATGATGATTAATTTTTTAATTATGTGTGAAAATCTTATCTCAGAAGTGATATATATCGAAAGATTTGCAGCGGTTCGTCTAAATGGCTCACAAAATCTGTAAAGGTTATAGGATCAATTAGCTTATGCCTTAACCACATAGAGCTTCGAAACAAGGAATATAAGAACTGATAATTTCTCCGAAAATTAATTGAATTGAATTCCATACAGAAGATAAATATTAGAAATTGCTACAATTTAATGGATTTTTCACCTAACTTCCATCCATGGTGTGCTTTCAAATATCAACTGAAATTGTTTCTATAAAATACTAAGAAGAAATGTGCAGAAACAACACATACTTAAAACTTGAATATTTTTAATAAGATTAATTAGATACCTTTTTATTTGCTTGTTAATTTTCTGTACTTATCTTTATAAATTTATAAATACTTTTTTAATTGTAATTGTAATCTTGTCCGGGTCTGACCCAAATCCGACAGATCAGGTCTTCAGCGTTCCACTAAAGTTTTGTACAGGTATTAGACCAGAAAATATACATTGACCGATATGTTGACGTTGCGTCAAATTACATATTGAATGAGCATGTCATACGGTTTTCGAAAGTTACCGTTTTCTTAAAGTTTCGAACGTCCCATCTGCATTATGTATGATTTCTAACAAGTTACAGGAGAAAAAGAGAAGAAAAGTCTCCCGTGATCTTTACCTAGTCGAAGGACAAGTTTTCATAGAAAGCTGAGTTAATATTCTTTCAGTAAAGTTTTGGACGTGGCGATGGTAACGTTGTTACAAAAGTGTCACAGTTTAAATTATGATACTTTTCAACTTCAGGTATAAATTAACTAATGGATTAAACTCTAATTTCGTAAAAAGCTTCTATGTTGAGACATTTTGTAATTATGAAAGCAGATAGACCTGTGGATTCATTTTGATCGATTATAAATAGAGTTTCGGGTACCTTTGTTCAAAATATAGAGGGTGTTTGGTGTTTCTGAAATAATCTTTTTTTAGATTTTGTTAACTAATAGCAATAGGGAATCGCATGGTAAGTGTGATTAAGGGACAAAAAAATTTGTAAAAAGAAGTTGGAATCCGAAGCCGGCCCTGGGCATGAATTGGCAACATATAGAGAAATCACGATAACAACTACGCAACTGCATGGATGAAAAATGTAAACAGTGACGGTTGTGGAATGACTAATATAGTACATGTATATCAACAGCTTACTATTACGCTACTGTACATAATAAATTTTAGACGTCCATTACGATATCACTTAATTAAATAACCTCTTTTTTCATCACTGATAATATGCAGTACTATTTAAAGTGCATCCCGACATGGTATTAAGAACACAAAAGAAAAGAAGTAAACAATCTTACGTAACCATTAATAAGTAAATTAATATCCTTCAACAAATATCTAACAATATATAATTACAAAAATACAAAAGAAATACAACACAGATGCTGCTAAGTAGCAGTTTATTGAATGCGGCGTTGCAGTGTCCTATTTCCATGCGTGGGCCTACCAGGATCGGGCTGTACTTTCAAATACGTTTTTAACGGTGGACTTTCGGACCACTGAACAATTACTTAATTTTCTTGTTGTATAGTATCCTATCCTCTGCAGCATGCTTGCAATTTATTTCAAAAACAATGTGTCTATTGGGATCCGTCAAATGGGCATACACCATCTGGTGGCAAAATTTATAACTCGAACGAGGGAAAAATTTACATAGGAACTGTTCACGCAAATTGTAAAATTGTTTATCAAAATAATAAAACACGTTAGAAAAGTAAAAATTTTTATTGACGATTGTGTCGACGAAGTTTTCTTCTAAAGTTAAATCAAATAAAAAGTTAATATGTTCAGTGAAAAGCTGCAATAGCACTTCTAGATCTTCACTCTTCACCTACATTAACTACTTTCCAATAAAAACTAACAGTTTTATATATGTCAAAAATATATTCGGATAATTAGAGAAAAAGGTAAACTAATAGAAGCTTGGATGAAAGCAGTAGGTATCAAAGAAGTTAATTCCGGAATAAAAATTTGTTCACGTCATTTTAATGCACATGATTATATTTCAGCAAGTATTTACCATCAGCCATAACCTTAATATTTAAAACTAGAATCATACTAAAATTATAAAGTGAGAAATTATTTATTCCTGTGTAATTGATTTAACACAATTCTAATGATACGATATAAGTATTTTGAGGTTAAGAACCTACCCGCTGCAATACAACAAAATTGCAATAATGTGTTTGCAACGTTCTATTAAATCGGCTTTGCACGTGCAAGTCATTGATATGATATTGCTTAAATCACCCAGAATCACCTCACCAATTATATAACGTGAATCACTTTTTAAATCCGAAGTTTGTAAAAAGTAGGCAGTAAACTTGACGGAATTTGAAGGCTAGCTTCCGGATTTGTTATTTCCGAATTTTATAATGTGATTGGCATTAAAAACACGCTCACCTTCAACGAAATTTCCTTTCCGAGGCTTTGTGACAGCCAAATCACATATTGTGTCAATACTTATCATTTTATCGTAATTTAAAAACTTGGAAATTGCACGGTACACTATAGGAACTACGATAAATTTTCCCTAATCGGCGCCATGTTTTTAGGCTCCTCCCATTTGACGGATCCCAATAGAAGATACACTATCTCAGTCTTTACCCAGCTTTCGCTCGTTCTAGTTTTGATTCATCTAAACAGTTAAAAACTATAATTTGCAATTAATTTTCATTTGTATACATACATTTCCCAGGATATGTGTGTATTAAAAAGTCTTTGAAAGAAAATTTTATAGATTTCCTAAATAGCCTCGAAATTGTATACATTTCCTATATTTCATACATTTCAAGTAACATACGTAAATTTTGCTTACTATGGATTGCGTTCGTAATTGTTAAATAATTCCAGATATTCTTTAAGCTTTTCTGATTTGAACGTTAGCGGTTTTGGTCCTGAAAACTAAAATCTGCGGTTTTAAATAGTAAAGATTTACTCAACTTCACGTGGAATTTAAATAAGTTCGTATAAAAACTGCTTCTGTGTTTCTTTTAGAATATCTTGCAAAAAGAAACTTGTTGTGTACGTGTATGTTTCAACGAATTCCAGATCACTAATGCAAATTCTTTCCAATTTGATTAAATTTAGAACGACACGAAGAAACTATCCATTCTTAACCCTCATCTTTCGTCTGCATTAGAAAAGTAAATTTGCCGTCTCAGTGTTGGAAAGAATTCCGCCCTTTTTCTCTCGTGGAATCATTGTTTCTGCCTCCCCGTAATTTTCTTCCTTATCCACCCACTTCCTTTCACTTGCTGGATTGCTTCTTTTGTTTGTTCACTTTTTTAAGAGTTCCTCGGGGCTTGCTTACCCTTTTAAATGATTACGTTCGCAAAAAGACAAATTTTAAACTTTATACTGTATTATTCCTTTCGTTCCCGCTAGCATTAAGACCACAAATACATTAAGTTTCAATCTATCCACAGGGTGTCATAAATACACGTTACAATTTTTGTAAAATAAAGTAAGCGCTTCGGTGTGGCTGGCAGTGACGGCTCGTAATTAAAATTAGTTGGGGTGCTTTTCAGTAACTGTTCAGCTTTTGTTTTAAAACTGTGTAAAAGGAAACAAACATTTAAGAAGCTAAATATCTTTTATTAGTAGAGGAACTTTAACATATTTGGGATACTACAGGTATCTTGGAATACTTCAATATCTAAATAATTACTGTTTCGTTTCAAGAATTTGGAGATATGCCCCTTCCTTTATTAGGATGCGCCGTAGCATAATTCCAAATTCAATCATATTTGTCTGCGGAGCTCATTTCTCCATCGATCATCGAGCGAGAAATAGACAAAAGTGTACAGTACCATTTGCAAAATTATTTAAACTGCCTCGTTAAAATTTAAGAATATGCTTTATTTAAAAGCATACTTAGCAAAAAATAATAACAAGTGAATTAACGCTCTACACACCTATAAAACTTTGGTTGGTTTTCTATTCTTAATTCATATACATTTTTGTTTTAAGAAATTACTAAACATTTTCGCCTAGTACTGTACAGTTCTAGTCGATCTCCTAAGATCGAGAGCTCTGCTCGTTCAAGCTTGTTCCAACTATTTCTGTCTTGCTCACGCCTAGTGTGTATTCTTTCTACCTTCGCGCAGATTTCTTCAAGGTCACAATTCAAACAAATTGATATGGGCTGTATAAACGTTATCTGTATTTTTTTACCGTAAACATAAAGTCATACGACACACGAAGCCATCGAGTATTAAAAAGAGGACGCCACTGTGGCATTCCGGCTACCATCCACAAGGGAACGAGACGCCTGCTTTCTGAAAAAAAAATGCAATCAGTGATAATCAGTCATTGTAATACTTTAAATATTCATCGTAATTATTTAAGCTGTTAAGTGACCTTGTTGGTTTACGATGTTACTATAATTTTGTGAATATATCTAGAATTAAAAATGTGACATGGAATTTTATGTTAGGATGGTATGTTGTTAATTTGGAATACCGAAAGAGAGCATGATTTGGAATTAATTAGATGTTATATTAGTTTATTTTGTTTAAAAAAGATTGATTACCTAAAGATCTAAAGACTATAAAACTGTTACAAAGATAAGAAATTTATTAGTTTCTAAGGAAAAGTGTTAGCAAATGTAAAAAAAATGTGCATATAATTTGGAATACTATATTCCAAATTACTTGCACCCTATGTCAAATCTCGATTTTGGAGTTTTTTAGTTTAATAGGTATTTTGATAAGGTTTCTGGTTTTTGTTATGTTTGATTGCTTTTATTATTAAAGTTTAAATTTGTCAATCATTTAATGTATTTTTTATTGAGCCATCCCGTTTCTCTTTAAATTTATCCTCAAAAA
>NW_020439034.1:112439-114872 GCF_000699045.2 Agrilus planipennis | reverse complement strand
AAGAGGTATTAGAAAGAGTAGGAGAACAGAGGACTCTAATATGGAAGTCAATAAGAAATAGGCGAGATAGGTCGGTAGGACACCTTCTCAGGCATGAAGTAGGCGCTGCGGATAAGAAAAAGGTAGAAGCGTTCGAAATGTGGTGTTACAGACGAACGATGAGGATACCGTGGATAGAGAAGGTTAGAAATGAAGAGGTATTAGAAAGAGTAGGAGAACAGAGGACTCTAATATGGAAGTCAATAAGAAATAGGCGAGATAGGTCGGTAGGACACCTTCTCAGGCATGAAGTAGGCGCTGCGGATAAGAAAAAGGTAGAAGCGTTCGAAATGTGGTGTTACAGACGAACGATGAGGATACCGTGGATAGAAAAGGTTAGAAATGAAGAGGTATTAGAAAGAATAGGAGAACAGAGGACTCTATGGGAGTCAATAAGAAATAGGCGAGATAGGTTAGTAGGACACCTTCTCAGGCATGAAGGTCTAGGCAGAGATATATTAGAGGCAGAAACGGGGGTAGGAGTAGACCTAGATTAGATTACTGTTCACAAATAGTTAAGGATGTAGGTTGTTCTAGTTTTAGGGAAATATGAAGATTAGCTCAGGATAGGAAGGAGTGGAGGTGCGTATCCAACCAGTCTAAGACTGACGACCTTATGATATTGATTATTTATCATAAATAAATAAGAATAGTAAAACATGTATTTGTACAATTTGGTTACGTGCCTATTACGTAGGGTGAGCTACGCCGTAGATTTGGTTCGGCAAGGGGATATCCATCAACATGAGTGGACCTTGTTGAGTTTACTGATTTTCAGTAAATGTACTAAAGCCATAGATGGCGTTCACCACGCCGTTTGTGGCACTTCGTAGAACGATGTCTCAAGACAGCAAGTAGCAATTGATCGGTGTTTTGTTACCGAGCGTTATAGCGTAGATGTTTAGACCGTTGGTTAGCATTTGGAAGAACGTCGGTTCGATTCCGGGTCCGTCTGCCTTCGTCCAAGTTTTTTTTGTGGTCTCCTTGTGTCACTTAGGTAAATGCTGGGACAGTAATATTCTAAAGATTATCTTTCATTCCTTCTGTCTTCATTTCATCCGTCTCATTTATCTCACCCGAACCATCACCCACCAATTTCCACTGTTCCTGAAAGGAGACTGAAGAGGGCCTCCCAGCGTGGTCCGGAAAGACTGGCCGCTCACCAGCATTAGTGGCTGGTGGGAATGACGCCTAAAAGTTTTTTTTTTCGGTGTTCTCTCGAAACTGAGATCCAGCAATAATAAAATGTAGTGATTATGCTGTAGCTATTTTTGATATTTCTCTTTACTATCCCATCATTTCCCCCCCCCCCCATTGCTCTGCAGCGTTAACCATTATATATTACAAATTTGTTCCATCGTACGTATGTGTGCAAAATTGATCTTCCAAATGAATGCATTACCGTTTTTGCGATCCTCGTCTAATTAGGAAATTTCACAGGAAATGTCATCAGTCGTAAATTATGTTGTAATTAAGATCAACTTTATCTGAAGATTTTACATTATAAGCGAAAACCGGGGCACGTTTTACAACAAAGTTCGCATCTATTTTCGCAAACGACAAGTTTTTGACTAAACCGACCGATACCTGTCTGCCATAAATACGTAATTGTGCGCTTGCATGTGTCCTATTACACAGTTACTTATAATATCATTCGAGGAAGGTTTACGTTAGTTCAGGAATTCGTTCCAGTTTCTACATGCACCTATGTGTACATTTACGTCGAAGATACATTGCACATACTTACATATATATATATATGTATATACAGCGGTATCTAGATTGGAACAAGTTTTAAACTTACATGGAAACTCTTACACATTGCACTAATTCAACGTATCATGTCCTAAGGCAATAAGTACGTAAAATTATTTATTATTATTATCAATTTAAATAGTTTTAAGTTGAATTGAAATTTGATCATTATCGGTTAAGTTGATCATTATTAAAATTTCTTGGTGAGTACTTTTTAGCTTTTATCATGGTACGGTACTCCCGGTGCGTCTTTCTGTAATCTTTCGTTATTTATAGTATTAGATAAATAAAGGAATTTTGATTTCGTTGTAAGGCAATGTTAAGAAGAATCTTACAGCATATTAGTTAATTCCGGCAACTTCGATGGTGTAGGCAGGTTGCATTTATCCCAGAACTATTAGGGGAGATCAATTTCGGTTTAGAATAAATTGAGGAACGCGGGAGGCCATTGGAAAAAAGGTTAGAAGCGTTCGAAATGTGGTGTTACAGACGATTGATGAGGATACCGTGGATAGAGAAGGTTAGAAATGAAGAGGTATTAGAAAGAATAGGAGAACAGAGGACTCTATGGGAGTCAATAAGAAATAGGCGAGATAGGTTAGTAGGACACCTTCTCAGGCATGAAGGTCTAGTCAGAGA
>NW_020439034.1:101560-112325 GCF_000699045.2 Agrilus planipennis | reverse complement strand
GCTCTCGTATCGGGTTTGTAATTCAAGGAGTATAATTTTGGGAAATCTGCACATAAACAAGGTTATGTGTAGGTTAAGGTTTTATACATTAAGTTTTTGTAAATAGTGTTGTGTTTTTGAAAATATAAACCTTTAACGCAACAAGGGTCTTTAATTTGACAATACTAGTCCATTGGTTCATCTTGAGTTAACGAGATGATGTGTAGCGAATTACGCACAAATCTGATACTTACGTTTTTTAAAGAGGCATTAGAAAGAATAGGAGAACATAGGACTCTATAGAAGTCAATGAGAAATAGCCGAGATAGGTTGCTAGGACACCTTCTCGGGCATGAAGGTCTAGTCAGAAACATATTAAGAGTCAGAAAGAGGAGTTAAAAGGAGTAAAAGTAGACCTAGATTAGATTACTGTTAGCAAATAGTTAAGGATATGGGTTGTTCTAGTTTTAGGGAAATGCGAAGATTAGCTCAGGATAGGAAGGAGTGGAGGTGCGTGTCCAACCTGTCTTAGGACTGACGACCTTATGATGATGAAAACATTTTTTAGGGAATTTGTTCAATTTGTTTAATTAATATCATCTTGTAAATGTTGAGTTTTTCTAGGCCAGCTCTGGTGTTTGCACTTCTAACGGCTGCTAAAAAGATTGAATAACATTTATTTTTTTCTTTTCGTTTTTTTTTTTGTTTGATGTGACTGAGGTATAATTTTTATATGTTTGTTGTTGTTGTAGTAGTTACTTTTACTTCTTTGATCAATCAATATTGAAGTATGAATAATTTACAATTCAGTTGTCGACGTTTTGGTCAATAATACCTTTTTGACCTTTATCAAGACCTTTTAGTAATCTTGTTGTGAGTAGCTGTAAGCATATGGAGTTCAACAACACCTTTATGAATTTCTTCCCGTCCAGGGTCTAACAAGAAATCGATAAATGCAAAAATTATCCAAACGCTAAAAACTTGAAAAGAAACTGTTAAAACTTGAGACAAATTGAAGACAAAAACCCTTGAAGATGGAAAGGAAAATCATTCTGCTTAAAAAAGAGGTCCTGTTGAATCTATGTTTGGGTAGCTACATAAGGTCCTTGTTTCAAGCGAAATGCCTTTCCTTCTCCATCTTCAAGGAATTTACAAGAATATCAATTGGATTACTGTGGATCTTTAACTAATAAAACATAAAACTCCCGGAAAAGAGACTGAGTCTGAGGATGACACCTTCGGTGTCGAAACGCGTCTTAGGTTTATAAACCCTTTTTTGGAATTTCTAGTGTGTATGTTTTATTAGTTCAAGGATTTTCATCTTTAATTTGTTTCAACTTTAATAGTTCCTTTTCAAGTTTTTCATGTTTGGATTATTTTTGCGTTTATAGATTTCTATTTAGACCATTGAGGGGAAGCTAAAGCCCTTTAGAAAGTTAACCCGCATGAACTGATAGACAGACACACAAACCATTTTTATGGGTCTTTTGTGTCTTAAGACCATTCAAATAACCATATGAACTTAAAAAAGGCAATTATTCTAATGTTAAATACAAAAATTTCCATTTTAATAATGATAATGTAGATTTTCGGTATTTACTACTTTTATGACAAATTTTGTCCACGCTACTGTCGTGAGCCGTGCGACCAATCATCCTGCAGTCTTTTTAATGAACATAAAATGTCAAGACTTTTAATGTGATATGCGTAAACTACGCAAAAACTAGCTCCGAATCGCCTTAAATATAAACATCTTAAATGAGATAAAATTTTGTTGTTAAGGAATGACAATAAGCGAAGATATTTTGATACTTCCTCGAATTTCAGGAGGTAATGAAAGTTTTAATAAAAGGGAGAGTCTAAATTCAAATCTTCTTGAGCCTCTCTTACTGGTACGACAAAAATATTTTAACAAAGGAATGTTTTCGTACAAAAGTTAAAATTATAAGAGAGGGGACTTCGAAGAAATCCATATTACAACAATATTGTGAACATAATTAAAAGCAACAACTTTTAAATTGGTTGCGATAATGCTGAAGTGACAAAAATTTCATAATATCCCGCGTTCTTATTACATTTTTACGGTTTCGTACCTACCTCGAAATGAAAAAACGGAATCCTTATTTTGATTTAATTTTGTTTTGTTGTTCGCTTACTTACTGAAACATCAGAACCTAAATGGCATTTCCTGTTGACCTAGACTTTTTGAATTTGGCTCGGAAGAAAAGGGTCTTGTAGGACAGGGCAAACATTTTATTATATCTTTATTGTCTATATATTGTAATGCAAGGAAAGAAGCGAATATAAAAATAGGAGACGAAAAATTAGAAGAGCGGCATAGCCTAGAGGTCTAGACCATTGCTTAGCATTCGGGAGGACGCCATTCGATTTCGGGTCCGTTTGCCTTGGTTCAAGTTTTTCTGTGGTTTCCTTGGATCACTTAGACAAATACTTCATTTCGTCCGTCTCATCCTTCTCACACGAACCACCACCCACCCATTCCCACGATTCCTGAAAGCAGGCTTGAGGGGGCCTTCCGCCCTACCTTCCGGCATAGTCCAGAGGGTCTGTCTGCCCACCAGCATTACTGGCTGGTGGGAATGAAACACCCAAAAGTTTTTCTCAGTTTTTAATTAGAAGATGTGGCCGATTTTAGGTATCTAGGAAGTCAGGACGGAAGGAGTAGTAGGGATATAAAGCAGGGTCGAGTCGCCTTCAATAAAAATAAGACTTCTATGCTCGCGAACGATTAATTTAGAAATTCGAAAAAGGTTGTTAAAGGTGTATGTTTGGAGCAAGGCGCTGTACGGTTGCGAAACATGGACAGCGGGCGCTGCGGAAAAGATAAGGTTAGAAGCGTTTGAAATGTGGTGTTATAGGCGAATGATGAGGAGTCCGTGGAAAGAGAAGGTTAGAAATGAAGAGGTATTAGAAAGAGTAAGAGAACAGAGGAATCTTTGGAAATCAATAAAAAATAGGCGAAATAGGTTAGAAGTTTAGCTCAGGATAGGAAAGTGTGGAGGTACGTGTCCAACCACTGTTAGGACTGATGACCTTATGATGATGATACTGTGAGGACGTGTGGGTTGGAACAAACTCATTTAACATTCAGGGCTTTTGCTTTTTGGAAAAACGCTCTTACACGTCGATCTTTATATTTGGTGGCACCTATTTTTTATTACATTATTAAATTTTGCATCGAATTTTAGCTATGCTTCATGCATTTAGACTAACTACAAAAATACATAATACCAAGATTAACTGCGCTTTACTAAAATACTAAGAACTCAAAAATACCAGCAGATTCGCTATGGTTCCAACAGGATGGAGCACTGCTACATTATTCGCGAATAATATGAAATTTTCTTAACAATGTTTTCCCAAATAGACGGACTGGAAGGAGAGGCGTTGTCGAATAGCCAATTAAGTCTTCAGACCTGACTCCAGTAGATTTTTATCTATGAAATCTAACCTCTACTTCAATAAATCGGAAAATACTGAACATTTGTGCAACAAAGGTAGAGCTGAAATACGACAAACCTTAACTAAAATCGACTTGCCTATTGTGAGAAAGTTAATGGTCTGAACTTTGAATATTTAGTTAAATAATTTGTTGTTCTATTATTTAATTAATTTTCAAAAACCGGTAAATGTCTAGATGATGGCCCCCACCACCGAAATGGTGGGATCGAAAGAGGAGGTCTCCCCCACCACTGTACCACTGTAAAAGTTCGTGGTGGTATCACCCTCATAAAATGTTATGGGGGTTAGATGGGGGTGGGGGTAGAGGGGGATCGAAAGAGGGTAGTCACCTGAGTAAAACCGCATAAAAAATTTGCGGGGTCTCATCCCCATAAAAAGTTATGGGGGTTGAAAGTTGATTATTTTGACAATTTTCATACACTATAATTCAAATAAAATTCAATAAAAAAATTATTTTCAAGCGGGTGGAGGTGGGAATGGAAAGAGGGTGGTCACTTGAACAAAACCCGATAACTTAACCTAACCTACCCTATTGATGAAGCTATTTAAATAATGTTTTATATAACTTTCTCAATATTTTTATGTATTTTACCTTTAAATATTGTTTAAGAATGACTATATAGATGAATATTTACATGCCTAGAAACGTATAAATATTGGCATATTTATTAACCTTGAACCCCCATAACTTTTTATGGGGGTGAGATCGCCACGAACTTTTTATGGTACAGTGGTAGGGGAGACGTCGTCTTTCGACCCCCCTCCCAAAAAAAAACGAACCTTACAACTTTAAGTGTTAGTTTCAACTTGGGCGTCTTCCCAAATTTGAAAGAAAACATTTCAGTAATTGCTGACTAGGTATAGGTAAAATTCGATGCAGTATTCAAAAATGTAATAAAAAAATAGCCAAAAATAAAGTTCCAACCTAGGTGTCCTCACTGTATTTCCAAAATCGTTTGTGTTTATATTAAGTTAGTAAGTTAAAAGTCCTGAGTAGTAAACGTTGTTCAATACGATCGGTCTCAAAGACATCTGGCCAAAATTAGAAATACAAATCAGGTAATGATAATAGCTTTCGGCGTAGTTGGTTTAGTGGAACATCTAGGAAGTTTTCAACTTCACACACTTATCCTTGTTGGGAACTAAACTAACGACGTGGTTTGATATCTTGATTCAGAAATGTATGGTTCTGGCATAGCTAATCGATCTCTAACTGACCTATAGACACTTCGAAAACAGTTGTTGTATTTGCAGGATTCCATTAATAAACAAGGGTGGATAGATCTTAGTCTTAAGTTGTAACCTCATAATGACGCTTGACGCTAGCGTTGAGCGTCAAATAATGGCTCCACCTAGCTGAGATTAGTAGAATCATGTCTGGCATCAAACGTCAGCGTCAATCTAAAAAAATAACCAAAGAAAAAATCGCAAGTCGATATCTCGATAGATATATATTTACCTCTAACCTAATTTTATAAAACCACGTGGCATTTGTAAACAAAAATAACTACAATAAATACTTATTAAACATTATAGAAAATTATTAAAATATTACATCAAACGTAACTAACTAATCGAAATTTCGATGGCAGGCGATTATGTTTATGAATTGTGGATTTATCAGTACCAAAAAATAATTCGTGAAGCTGAAATAAGGAAAAGAATCAGGCGCAAAAGAATTATTAGTGCTTTGTTATGTAACGAATTAGCTATACAAAATTGTAAAAAAGAATCTAAACAAAAAAAATTTCGGATTCATCCTTTATTCAAATTACGGCGGGGACATGGTTTTTTTATTGGAATTTTTTCAATATCGATTACTATCGAGTTCGATTATATACATTCTGAATTAACTGTTGATCTTTAAAATAAAAAGCTAATTTGTGTTTAGCTTTTTACGATTTGACGTTATAAGATTTTTTTCTAGGTGGCAGCACGGCCTAAATTGATCACGTGATCTGATTTGACGCTCAAAGCTAGCGTCAAGCGTCAGCATGAGGTTACACCTTTAGTCCCTGGCTATTGAGTTTATTTTCACGAACAGCTAATTGCAAGAAAACTGTCATTCTTACAAAGAGTAATATCCCGGCGATCAGACTCATTTGCGTAGGACAAATGTAAAAAAAAATTAAAAAAATTGCAGGACTAGAAGTTCCACGCTTTCTGGTAAACATGCGCTCTAACCATTGTACTATTTTTATAAGAAGTTTTCTGTGGCGAAATTAACGTGAAGTTGTGAAGACACGGAGAAAACGAAATTTTCTAGAATCAAAACCTAGCTAAATAGATTTTTCCTCCTCTTTGGAACCGTTTTCGAGAAGTAAATGTAAGAAAGAGAGTCAGACAATTTTATTAGCATCTAGCAAGGAGGAGTTAGAGATAGATTTAAATAAAATGGAAGCAGTAATGACAAAACACAACATTTAATATTTTTAATCTCGCACTGTCCAAAATTTTGTCTTTTTTTATTTTCAGTTCCTCTAAATCATCCATTTTTCATTTTTGCGTTTTTGTACAACTGCTAGAACCATGCTCTATATAATTTTTTATTGAAGGACGTAAATTACTCATTACGAAGAAAAATGCTACAATTTCTCGAGAAAAACTGTTTTCAATATTTCCAAGAAGTAACTGGTAGTTCTTTGAAATATTTTGAAACGTAAGTTTGCGGTGGTTTAAATGAATTTAATTGGTTGTGTTTCTTAAGGGTGTGACTTATTTGAATTTTAAAGAGGTGGAAGGAACAGCACTGGGTCCTAGACAAAATATGTGAAATCTCCCATTATTATAGCCAGACTTCATAAAAATGCTTACAGTTCTAGACAAAATATGGGAAATCCCGCATAATAATAGCCAGATTGTTGTTCATTCGTGATTCCTAGAAAGTTTTTTTTTATAAGTGGAAAGTAGTGGAAATTTATTTAACACAGGGTACCGAAAAGGTACCTTTTCACACTTTGAAATCCTCTTGATTTTGCACAGCAAACTCACTTATAAATTTACAGTCGATTGACAATAGTTGTTTTACAATAATCAGATCATTCATCAAGCACACATTCAACTTCTCACAATGACTTTGTTTCTGTCTCCTTGCTAATTATTCTACAAACCTAATTTACATGCTAATGAATTCGCCTAGTTACAATTTTCGCTGCCAACTTAGATTTAATGAAATATAAAACTAAACAAAACAAACTAGTGTGAAGTTAATTCTTTTCAACACTTACAGTAATAAACTTTATGCTCCCTTGTCTCGTATACAAAAAGAATATTGCTTTAATTGAATCTGTAATAATTATCCTGACTCCGGAAAATTTTGCCTGACATTCCTTGACTTCCTGGACAAAAAAATTCGCTGACATATCCCGGTTTTCCAGATTTTCTAGAATGTGGCCACCCTGTTATATAACATCACTTTATGGCAATCTGTCGCCATCTACAGATATTTTCTGCGAACTCAAGTATTTTAAGTCTTGCAATTAAACAATACAGGTATCTGAGATGAAACATTTGGACAAGCAGTTACCTCAATAAGGCCCTTATCTAACATTCCTGTCGTAGTAATTTTTATTTCATATGTTTATGTTGAAGAAGAGTATATAAACAGTCTATAATTACTGTAAATATCCAACGTCGTCACTATTCAGGATATAAGCGAGATAGTGTGTCTTATTGGCAATTTAACGATAATGGCAGCTATTAGCTCTTTTTAGTTGAAAGAGGCGACGACGCGGTGACGTGATGTGTCTCGGCGGCAACTTAACTGTGTAGTCATCTATATAAGGTGGGTACGTTGCGAGCAAGAAGATTTCTAAATGCGAGATGTGATACGATGTGTACCGGATGGTTAATAAGAAATGAGGCCTTGGATAAGTGCACAAAATAGACGTTAAAATAGATGATTCAGATACATGTTCCTTATTACTAGAAAAATGTTGATATGAAGCTACAGGCAATAGGTATATTGCTATCTAGAGGTATTTGAGAATACCACAAATGGCGCGGTAAACGCTATCTGTAGTACGATGCTACATTTTAGGATTACGTATGCTCCAACAAGGTCCATTTAAATATATGGATATCTACTTGCTGAAACGAATCCCGGCGTAGCTAACCTCAACGTGATAGGCACGTTACCATAATCGAATAAAATAATTCGAAGTGGTCTGTATTCTGTCGAAACTGCCAGACGCAAATCGAGATTGCGATCTTTTTGGATCACATCAGCGCGTCGCAGACAGCTCTGACAGAACACATGCCAACTTTTACCTGCTATCTTAACAGCGCGTTTTAGAAAATAACACAAATGGCGCGGTAAACGCCATCTGTAGCACGATGCTACATTTCAGGATTACGTATGCTCCAACAAGGTCCATTTAAACAAGGTGTATTTACTGCTAATGTTATAATATTGGTATTACTTCATAGGACGGGCTGTTGAGAGCTGATAAGTTCGAAATCGTGATTCACGTCTGATATCTTTGATAAATTATTGACTATGATCTTAATGTTCTTTCCTAATATTTTAATTAGGGTAACTGAAACATACAGTAACCTATAACGACCAAATTAGCCCTCAAGAATCCCCTATAATTTCGGATATTTGAAATCATTGCAATAAAAGTAAAAAAAAAATATTGATATGCAAGGGGTGAAAAGGTAGGAAAAAATAGGAGACGAAAGTCGAAAAATTTATTCGTACCATTGTATTTTTTGTTTTATATCAAAAAATTAAAAAAGTAAACGGTGAGCACAGTGGGAAAGAAAAGTTAGAAGCGTTTGAAATGTGGTGTTACAAGTGAATGATGGGGATACCGTGGATAGAGAAGGTTAGAAATGAGGAGATATTAGAAAGAGTAGGAAAACAGAGGACGCTATGGATGTCAATAAAAAATAGGCGAGATAGGTTGGTAGGACACCTTCTCAGGAATAAAGGGTTAGTTAGAGACATTTTTTTGGAGGGATTTTGGTCTGGAGCCCCAGTTCTAGGAATTGTAAGAAATTCCGATATTGTACTAGGAAATGTATAAAACTAATGCTTTCTGTGAATAAAATTCTCCAACATATCAGCCCGCCTCCGACGGGCAGGGGCATTAAATAAACTCTAATCTGTCGTAAATCTACCTAACCAAACAATGATGTCACCAATGCAGGTAATTATCCAGAATTGGGGTAATATTAAAAGAAGAAATAGCTATACAAACAGGCATATGTATGCTATAATGCTATAACTCCAATCTGTCATAAATCTACCTAACCAAACAATGACGTCACCAATGCAAGTATTTATCCAGAATTGGGGCAATTTTGAAAAAGGTCATAAAAAACTATCTCCCCTACCTTCTAATATCCAATTCTAATATGTAGAATTACTAAAAATCGATGAAAAAGTTTTGGAACGATTTTGGTCTGGAGCCCCAGTTCTAGGAATTGTAAGAAATTCCGATATTGTACTACTTAGAAAATGTATAAAACTAATGCTTTCTGTAAATAAAATTCTCCAACATATCAGCCCGCCTCCGACGGGCAGGGGCATTAAATAAACTCTTAATCTGTCGTAAATCTACCTAACCAAACAATGATGTCACCAATGCAGGTAATTATCCAAAATTGGGGCAATATTAAAAAATTTTTTTTTATTTATGAAGTTATTAAAAACTGTCTCCCCTACCTTCTAATATCTAATTCTATTATGTAGGAAATGAATGAAAAAATTTTTGGAACGATTTTGGTCTGGAGTCCCAATTCTGGACAATTACCCGTTTCTGCTACTTTATCGTGCCAGCTTCAAAATAGTTTAAAGATGACTCATATTATTGGTCTATCCCTGTTAAATGATACATCTTATATGATAGGAACAATGGCTTATTAAAAACATCGCATGTTCCGTTGAGTTTGTGAAAAACACGGACGGTGTTGCCTGTATGAAATTCATAATTTCGCCAACTTAAAGTAGTTTTTTGTAACACAAGTACTTTGTTTGTATGCTCACGTAGCAATCCAATTTTTCTCGTATTAAAGGCGATTATTCGTTACATGTTTCCGTTTGGGAGTTTTGTAGCGAGCGCCGAGCGTCTGCTGTAGTATGAAGCGTGAAAATTGAACGCGCCCGTATTGCCTTTCATGACTGGTACTTTTCGACATAGGCGAACAGTTGCTAACAAATATCGCGTAACGCGAAATTTATGAATTTCCTCTCTAGGAGAGAGAGCACATTGTAAAACTGGCAAACTTACACAACATATTTATACATTGTAGTCGTTGTACCGTCTACCGTACGTAATAGTGGACGAACGGAAGACAATGTTTCTTTTCTATTTACGATACATTTTGAATTTTTCTTACAAATGCGTTAATTAATCATAATAAACAAAAGAAAGTAAATAAGTTAATATGAAAACTAACTGAGACCGTCCATCATTTTGTACTTATGCAGCCAACAAACCAGCCGAATTTAGTGGCTGTAGCATGTTATTAGAATGTATGCAACCAAATACACACCCGAATATAGACCCACTCGCTTTTTTTGCAATTGTATGTTTTTACCTTATGGAATATGTGGAAACTGGTAATTTTCTATTAAATATTTTGATTAATTAATAACTTATCAAAAGTAGGCTTATGACACAATTCGATTTCTTAATTAAGCGTTTTAATTTCAATTAAAATGCGATTTTGCTAGGAAAAACTGGTTTTAATCTCCCGAGATAAAAATGTTCAGTCTCTGAAAGCGAGACTCGAGTCTCCTGTCTTATCGAGTCTCTCTGGTATCGCTGAGAGAGACTGTCAAAAGAACTGTTTAGCGTCTCTGAATGAGAGACTCGAGTCGCTTATACAGAGATCATCATTTCGTATCCAGTTTCTGAACGAGAGACTCGAATCTCTGAACGAGAGACTCGTATCTCTCAATAAGTGGTGTCTCGATAGACATGGTTAAAATTTTTAAGTTCTACGAGAGACTCGAGTCTCAATTTTTCAGTTTTGTTCATTCAGTCTCTCTTTGAGAGACTCGAATCTCTGAATTAACAATTTTCTCGTTCGAGTCTCTCATACAGAGACTGTGAGAGATCCATAAAATCACCTAGGCAATAACTGAGAGACTGTGAAAGACTGTGAGAGATGCTGAAAGACTCTGAAAGACTGGAGAGAGACTCGAGTCTCTCAATTTTTCAGTTTTGTTCATTCAGTCTCTCTTTGAGAGACTCGAATCTCTGAATTAACAATTTTCTCGTTCGAGTCTCTCATACAGAGACTGTGAGAGATCCATAAAAACACCTAGGCAATAACTGAGAGACTGTGAAAG
>NW_020439034.1:78485-101289 GCF_000699045.2 Agrilus planipennis | reverse complement strand
TAGTGGTTAATATTTAATACTAATGTGAAAATTCATTTATTCTTTTAAATCCACTATAAATTATTAATAATAATTAATAGGTATATATGCATTAGTTCGACTAATCTGTGACTTAATAAATACCTCTCGTAACTTAGTGGTCAGTGCATCGGTGTCTAAAGCCGAAGGCCCCGGGTTCGATTCTTTTTTTTTTATTAATTTGAGGTAATTTATGGAAGATAACAAAAATTAAATGAATATTCCTATTAATATTGATAAAATTAAAAGTAAAAATAAAAAAGCAACATAAAATTAAATTTGAATTTTGAAAGAGGTTTATAAAACTCTAATTAGAATTTCTATTGGCTGATAACGAGATATTTCTGTCTCTTGGACGTACGTTGGACGTTAGAAAATTAACAAGGGTATGTGAATTTCCGATAGATAGTCGTTATACAAAGGATGATTTCAACGAACCCCCTTGTGGCCTTCATGGACGGGATTCCTAGTTGAATTATGAGGTCGTCTCTGCCAACAATGCCGCAACGATGGCAACTGACTGGCAGGAATCATTTAAATCTGAATCGGGACATTATTCGGATGGTCTTTCTAAATGTCGAGGCCATTAAAACTTTCGCGAGTTCGAATAGGAGAAGGAAAGAGGGGTGGTGACGTCAACGTTCAAAAGAAATTTGCTTAACGAATAGCAATCGATATGGGGTGACAATGACATAAGGATTACCTAACTAAAATTGACATAGCACGCAAAACACTAAAAAGCAGAAGATTAAACACACTAAGTAGCATAAAAAAGTATAAAAAACGTTAAAAATATTATTGGCATTTCAACAAACTATCAGTCTCCGTATCCTTTTTATAACGACATACTTCGAATAGCGGTAGATATCAATATACAAACTGTTCTATTTCTTTCCCTTAATTGTATAATAAATTGACTAATTTAAAGGGGATCAGGGACAAAAAAGATTTATTGCAATAAAACCACCACTAGAGCTCAAGAATCCCCTATAATTTCGGATATTTGAAATCATTGCAATAAAAGTAAAAAAAAAATATTGATATGCAAGGGGTGAAAAGGTAGGAAAAAATAGGAGACGAAAGTCGAAAAATTTATTCGTACCATTGTATTTTTTGTTTTATATCAAAAAATTAAAAAAGTAAACGGTGAGCACAGTGGGAAAGAAAAGTTAGAAGCGTTTGAAATGTGGTGTTACAAGTGAATGATGGGGATACCGTGGATAGAGAAGGTTAGAAATGAGGAGATATTAGAAAGAGTAGGAAAACAGAGGACGCTATGGATGTCAATAAAAAATAGGCGAGATAGGTTGGTAGGACACCTTCTCAGGAATAAAGGGTTAGTTAGAGACATTTTTTTGGAGGGATTTTGGTCTGGAGCCCCAGTTCTAGGAATTGTAAGAAATTCCGATATTGTACTAGGAAATGTATAAAACTAATGCTTTCTGTGAATAAAATTCTCCAACATATCAGCCCGCCTCCGACGGGCAGGGGCATTAAATAAACTCTAATCTGTCGTAAATCTACCTAACCAAACAATGATGTCACCAATGCAGGTAATTATCCAGAATTGGGGCAATATTAAAAAATTTTTTTTTATTTATGAAGTTATTANAATTTGAAAGGTTATTCCACATTGGAAATGACACAATAAAAAGTTTATTTCAAAATTGTTCTAGAATGTTATCATAAAGAAAAAATATAATTTCGGAAAAAATCGCGTGATTATAAATAATATGAGCTGTTATTTTTTCCGAGTAAAGCCCTTACATGTCTCTATAACCTGTATGAATTTAATTGAAATCGGTTCAGCCCTTTTTGAGAAAAAAAATATTTTCTGATTTTTAGCTTTTTGGATTTATTCAAAAACTAAAATAGATAGAGATCTAAAATTTTCAGGATTAACGTATCCCATTAGTACCAATATACCCTTAAAAAATAATCCAGATATCCCTCTGGGGCCGATTCACTACGCTTATCGTCCTATGGCGTTTGTCTTGTTTCTTTGATAAGACGTTTGATAAGACAAGATTTAGTTCAAGCAATTACCGCATATGAGTAAAATAGAATAATTATAAGAGGAACTTGAATCGTGACGATGTTTCCGATTGTCTAACTATTTTAGGCCCATGTTCGTGTAATTTTCAGCATGATAGCCACCATCACAATGAAACACGTACTTAGTTGAACAAGCGGAAATCAAGTCAAACCGCAAACTGTTGTGATCAAGTTCTGGCACTGGCACTGGTACGTTATATTACATACCAGCAGAAGGAAATGTCGACCTATGCATAAAAGTTTGATGGTATTAGCAAACCACTGTCTAGAACGCGTATCTCGACGACAGACTATAGTTCGCCATGCCAGACGAATGTTTGGAAACTTTGGGGCACGTGCTTCCAAACGGGAACGATTTTCTAACATAACGAACAGGGAAGTAAATTATCTGACGATTTCGGTTCATACATGTCTAACGGAGTATACAATTCTCGGCAAATGGGGTCTTTAGGTTAGTCTGCCTTCATTTTCAATGGGAATTTGAAACTGTGGGCATCACTCTTATGTGTAACGATCTCAACAAATATATAGGGTGTAGTAAAGATAAGTACAGAGCTTTGAAGTGTGTATAAACTACATGCAATACATAATCGCACAGTGGTTAAGGGCAAAAAGAAATTACAGTCCGAAGCCGGTCCTGTGCGTGAATTGGCAACATAGGTGAACAGCGCTGTGGGATACGAGTAAAAATTCTGCAGTTACACGACTGGAATATGAAAACATTACCGAATACTGAAAATCAGTTTTAAGTAATGTTCAAACACTCGCCGTAAATGATCAAGGTCCTTAAAATTTGCCACATTTTCACATGACGACAGCCAACGTTCCCCGCCATTTCGCATGTACTATTTTCGGGATTGTCTTCTTTGAAATCAAGTAAATACGTATCATTTCACATTATTGTGCTAACAACAGTGACTGACTAACAGTAATTATTGATGTTGTATTGGCGAATTAGTTAATTGAATTGCACATTGATTGATTCAAACAAGGTTTAAACGTTAAAAGAATAAACGACTACTAGAAGTTGGCTGTTAACAAAAATACCCTGAATCACAGTTAATCTAATCTAATAAATAAACAATACGTAAGCAAAAAAATACAAAACAAACACTACACTGATGCTGGTAATCACCAAGTGATTGAATGCAGCGTTGCGGGCCGTATTCCTTTGTGAGGTCCGGAATTGAATTTAGCTGTACTTCTAATTACGTTTTTCTTGAAAACGGATGACGGAAAAAGCAAACAAAATCTACTTCCTTTTCATGTTCTGCAAGCTCGGCACTTATTTCTGTTACGCTCTGTATTGCTTTCTAAAATAAATACTACAATTTAATTTTGTAACTTGGGCCACAATCTTCAAAAATAAACAAGGATAAGGGTTCCATCGGAATTGCCAATAAATGTGAACGAATCTTCAATGTTATTTGCACAACTCTTTCCATCTATATATTTTTAACTTCCCATTAGGAAGTTATTGTAATTGGGTCGAAAAGTGAAATCGGAATTTTCATTATATTTCCACGTTTTAACATATTAGTAGCATGCTAGCCAATTTTTTTGATGATGTGTGTATGTACGTACGTACGTACGTACGTACGTACGTACGTACGTATGTACGTACGTTCGTATGTCAGCATTTTTTTCGTTTTCGATATCTCAAGAACGGATTGAGATATCGCCCTCAACCAAAATTTTTTCGAAAGATATTATCATAATGAAGATCTGAAAGAAATTTGAACGAAATCGGTCAAGCCGTTTTTTTTTTATAAAAAAAAAACGAATTAATTACAAACAATTTAATTAAAATACGTTCTAATCTAATCACAACAATGAAGTTACGGAATCAATAATAACTGTATTATCTAATGGGAAGTTAGTCGTATTAGCACCGACCAAAGCGTGCTCAGACCAATTTTTAGTTTTGAAAATACTACTAGGGTCGTGAATACGGACTCTACATTATGAAAAATAAAATCGATTGGGGCGACGGTCGAAGGTAGTTCGTTCGTTCAGTTTCTCTAGCGATGTAACCTTTAGTTTGACCGGCGCAAAGTAGAAAAGAACAGCACTAGGCCAGAAAAGAAAGGAGACAACTCTCGGCCAAATTGTTAACCGAAGAGGAGCGTATAATCCGTACAGTACTGCACGGAAAAATTGACCATTTTATCCACTAAAATTGCATTGCTTAAATGTGCTGTTATTGGTACCATTTACTACTAAAAATATCAACGAGATGTTTATTTATACTTGAAGACGTATTAAAGGTTTTAACGCTTGTTTTCGACTCGCACTACTATTCATGATTGAAAAAAACTTTTCAGGTACTGTATAAAGAAGTATGTTTAATAAACAAGAGTCGAAAGTATAATGAGCTTTTTTCTCCCTATCTACGACATTGGAAGGGGCATATCGCTAGAGAAAGTAAATGAAGTATAGGACTCCTATCCTAAGCTACATAGCTTTATTAACAATATTGTTATTAATATTTACATTAGACATGTGTGTGCAGGGTAATAATGATTTTTTTCTTAGTTTGAGAGACTTTCTAAAAAATGCGTCGTCGATTTTTGTGCTTAACCATTTTTGATGGAAGTACCCACTTGTACAGCATGCATTTCGTGTTACAGTCTCGGGAAATAAATTACGTACATTGCCATTGCGTGTTTTTGAGTCATAAATGCAACGATTATCAGGGGGAGTGCGTAGTTCACGTGGTTATACGCATAAGGGGGTGATGATTAAAACTTCGATAGGTTCCCGAAAGGCTAATAAAAAATAAACGGTGAGCTATTAATGTTTCTGCAATCGATACCAGTTTGAATAAAAATTTAATAAGGCAGAGTACGGGGATATGTTTGGATACTAAGGACATTGTGAGGTATGACAATAACAAAAAAAAATTCAGTCGTATTTTAACTAGACGGTAGACCTCCCTGTTTCAAGGTTTAGATGGTCCATTGACGTCTTGCCCTATGTGACGATGAACATAATTTCAATTTGTTCTTGATATTTACATTGCTATTATGATTGAAACAACGAAACCTTCACAATCACTTAAGGTTCAATTGTTCAACAAGACCTTTTGTCTAAAATGACAAAAAGTATTAAGTTGATGATTATTAGAGGCGAGCATAATCGAATAATTCTAGTAATAAAAAAAAATACAACGCGTAATTATACAACACACTATTGAAGTGAAACTTCTTCAAACACACAAACATACAGGGATAGGGGGTTAAGGTATTAGTTTAATGATATTATTTGTACACTATGCTTCGCACGGGTGCAATGCTGATAGTAAATATACAATAGAATATCTTTATATACTACAATCACAGCTTTTTTGTCTTTAGACAATACAAACCGATCGGTACCGCCGCAACCTCTATGTCCCTGCATTTTAAGTCTGTAATATCTTCGAAAATATTCATTTAAATTACATGCTGCAAAGGGCCATATTGATCTATATTAAATGCACAATATATTTAAAAATACTTAATTAGATAAGGATTAATGCTGTTTTGCTTAAAATTGCTTCGTAAATAAGCCATTATTTCTCGTAAAAAGTAAAGGATAAAAAATGGTTATTGTGGGTTATCCCTAAGAGATAGGCATATACCATCCCGGACTTTTTTGTAGACCTTTTTAAAGTGTACAATACTGTAGTACATTATTTTGATCTATCTCGTAGGGTTCAGCCAGCGTTTCCACTGGAAGCGCAAAAAATGTGTTTATTTACATCACATTACAAACCGCTAAAATTATCAGTGTTTCTCTACTATATTATGCATATATTATACTTATAAACCTTGCTCTTGAATTACTCTGTCTATTAAAAAAACCGCATTAAAATCCGTTGCGTAGTTTTAAAGATCTAAGGATACATAGGGACAGACAGCGGGGGAAATGCGTTGCATGATTTCGTTACATAGCAACTCGCATGAAACGAACTTATCCTACCGTGCGTAAAGAAGTTCCACTTCAAAAATCGATTGATCATTAGTTAGGGACATATTAGAGACAGAAACAGGAGTTAGGAGAGGTAGAGGTGGACTTAGATTAGATTACTGTTCGCAAACAGTCAAGGATGTGGGTTGTTCTGATTTCAGGGAAATTATAGTTAGTACTATAAATGTCTATAGATGGCGATGTACTGCCAGTGACTTGATATTTAATAACCTACTAATTTGTGAATATTTAGTTCGAGATTGGAAAAGATCTGACATTATCCATATAATCACGTTATGAAGAGTAATATGCCCAATGGGTATGATAGATAAATTGAGAATTTTTAATCTTTACGCCTTTCCATTTGACCGACATTCATTCAGAGAAACATGCGCTCCCCGAACGGATGGGGTTGTAAACAATGCCTGACTGGTACATGACTACACGACGGGGATGAACAGCCCGGCGTCGGGGTGCCTGGCGCCACATTTCCCCTTGGCGCCAACTGTACTGTTTCATTATCGATTTTTCCCCGACTCCAAAGAAAGATATGCCATGTCGCTCTACAATGCTTTCTTGCAACATATTTTGGCATTGTTACCCTTTTGTTTGACCTGTATGTGGTCTTAAAAGATTACAAATAACTACTTACAAGAATTGTCCATAAAATGTATACCATTTAGTTTATTAAAGAGTTGAAGTCGATATGCAAATAGGTATCTGGTAAGCTTTCAGTAAATATTTACAAAATATATGAGAGAAATAGTTTTCTTTTTCTATTTCTATTTTTATTAGTCTGACGATTTTATTCATTTTATTAACGTCTCAAGAATAATATCTCTTAAGACGAGTAAAATAATTTAATATCTAATTTTGGGAGATCCCTAATATTTCTTTCAAAAAACATATAAGTGCCTACGTTCTCGAAAAAGTTAATTTCACATTATAAAGAAAACAGCCAGAAACCATTACGTTTTTGTTGAGCAATATCAATGGTTAGCTATTTTAATCAATTATTTTTGTTTTATCGAATTCTGTGCCAAATTCGGTTTTTGTTACTATCAAGAATTCTTTGGGTTGATGAAATTTTTTTATGCAAGGTATTTTTAAAATGATGGTTAATCGTGGTAATATGAAGAGGCCACTGTCTTGTTTCCATTTCATGTTTTCATTCATTTGTTTTTTCTAATGTATGAATGAACTACATAACTACGTATTATTCATTCCAATTTTTGGTGTGTTAATACAAAGGAAATATTTTGAATTCAAAAGTGAAAAGAATATGTCATATTTAATGTTGAAGAGACGGACATGGTCAAAAAAGTAAATTTATTTATCGTATTCTTATTTTACACGCTAAATTAATTGCTGGTAAACTACATAAAATAGATGAAAATTTGTAAGTTTTTAGTAGTAAACACTTAAAGTAATTTATACATATACTAAAATAAAAGATCAATAGTATAAAAAGGCACAGACAGCCCTTTCAGTAGCTTATAAACAAATTAAAAATAATATTAAATTAAGAATAACATTGAAATTTCTGTTTAATTGTAAAATTATAAAACGCAATGGTATATTTCTTATCTATAAGACGAGTACGCTACTGAATTAACATCTAACGTTAAACCACGGGCCATATTCGGGATGTCCCCTCCACCGATATTCGCCCACGGTGTACCTTTCTCTAAGTGAACGGACTTGCCACAAATAGCAGTCAGTTGTCATACGTAATACTGTCTTCACTTTTTTCGGTGATTTATCGGGATTGCTTGCGGCGTACTGATGAGAACTAATGTGTTAGAAATAGCAATCTACGTCAACTTAATAGGTAGATAGCTTCTTATTCTCTTGCCTGTAAGACACTAATTGTAAAGTAATTTCTGTTCTCTTAGTGTCAAATTTTTAAAATTTTAATGAATTTTTAGTTTCGACAAACTCTAATTCGAAGTGCACACGTTATCTATAAGTCTTCTTGTTGAATATTTACCTCTTTTAGATGTTAGAATTTCCTGAAAACATGTCGGGTATGTTGTGTCACGCGGTAACTCGAGGGAATGTGATCAAATAGCTGACGTAAATATTCCAGATTCCACTGTGTCTGTTCCAGTTTCAAAAATCGAAGGAACCAGGGCTTTGTTCCAACTGGGACTCCTGATAAAGGCACATCGTTTTTGATACTCACAAGCATCTATATTGCATTACTGACGTGGTAGAGTAACCAAAGAATTTATCAATCTCAAAAGCTTTAATAAAACGATATTCTCTTTGGAAATCAATAACACGAGAGCGTTAATTTCTGGGCTCCTAGAATATAAAATGTTTAATAAAAAGTCCAAATTGTAACACTCATCTTGTTAGACATTTTTTGTGAATAATAAATATTGTTGTTTTATTATGGAACGATATATCTAAACAATGATGTGAAAAAGTATCGTTAACGTATGCATACTTGAAGTAAAATGCACAAAATTAAACGATTTCCTATTTTAAATATTAAAATTATTCTGAGAAATGTACTTATTCGAAATTCAAAATTGAAATTGTGGCAAAACGGGACATTTTTAATAATTTTTAAAATGAAATGCTCGTTTGGTTGTTGTTTACTAATGTAATCTAATAAAATTGTTTATTAAAATAAAAAAAAAAGTCGCTTCTATGCTCGCGACGGTTAATTTAGAAATTCGAAAAACACTGTTAAAGGTGTATGTTTGGAGTGCGGCGCTGTACGGGAGCGAAACATGGACGGAGGGCGCGGCGGAAAGGAGGCTAGAAGCGTCCGAAATCTGGTATTACAAGCGAATGATGATGATACCGTGGATAGAGAAGGTTGGAAATGATAAGGTATTAGAAAGAATAGGAGAACAAAAGACTCTATGGAAGTCATTAAGAAATAGGCGTTAAAGGTTGGTAGGATACGTTCTGAGGAATGATGGCCTAGTCATGGACATATAAGAGGCAGAGACGGGAGTTAGGGAGAGTAGAAGGTAGACCTGTATTGGATTACTGTTGTGTGAGTTGTTCTAGTTTTAGGGAAATGCGAAGATTAGATCAGGATAGTCTTAGGATTGATGACCTAATGATGATGATGCAATTATTATTGTTAGTGTTGGCTTTTCTTGTTTCTTTGGTAGAATAACCTGGTACTGCTTCATTATCCGGTACCCGGCCGGATCTTAAAAATTTTACCGTGGATAGAGAAGGTTAGAAATGAAGAGGTATTAGAAAGAGTAGGAGAACAGAGGGCTCTATGGAATTCAATAAGAAATTGGCGAGATAGGTTGGTAGGACACCTTCTCAGGCATGAAAGTCTAGTTAGAGACATATAAAAGACAGAAACAAGAGTTAAGAGGAGTAGAGGTAGACCTAGATTAGATTAATGATAGTTAGGAATCGCAAAAGTCATCCTGTAAGCATGTTTGCTGAAGAAGATTTCCAGAGAGGATTCTGCTCATGGCAGGAGCGGTGGGATAAGTATACAGCTTCACAAGGACATTATTACTTCAAAAGTTTTTAAAATTATAGATTAAATTGTTAGTTTTAATAAACTATTTCGAAAATTTTCAGTGTCTACCTGTTATAATTAGGTAGGTACAGACTCAAAATTAATTCATAACGATTGTAAGCCCTTATGGTATTGATTTTAGACTAAAATGATGTAATGTTGATGGTTAAGGAACTTCATTACAGTTTCGCAGTGTACTCGATGATGCAAACTAGGATGTTCAATTTAAGACGATCGTTTATTTATAGCGAGAGGGTAGAGAAGTAAATAGACACAACCTCTCTTCCTTTGTTGGGGATAAGTATACCGGGTGTATATCATCAACATCGGGGTAGATACAGTTAATGAGCATTTTGATAAAATATTGATGAAGAAGCACGTTGATTTAGTTTTATATGTACCTACATTAATTGATTAATTTAATGGTTTTAATATCAAAGTTTATAGAATGTATTTTAGTCAATTTAAACAAAAAGTTATCATTAATAAAATTAATAAAATACAAGTATAGAAGGAGAAATAAATAATTAAACCAAGGGGACTTACTTCAAATGTCACAACACTTGGAAAAAAAGGGGACACGTGTTTCACGCACTTCCACTATGACAAGACTCTCTTGTAGTAAAAGTAGTAAAAATAACGGTTATTAGCTTAGCTCTAAATATTTACATTTAGACTTATACTAATTTTGAAAAGTAATTCTATTGGCTCAGGCTTTAACAATTTCGCCTAGACTACCATCAAATTTTTATGATACAATTAAATATCAAGGTAGAAGAGGTATTAGAAAGAATAGGAGAACAGAAAACTCTACGGAAGTCTATACAAAATAGGCCAGATAGGATAGTAGGACACCTTCTTCGGCATGAAGGACTAGTGAGACACACATTAGAGGCAGAAACGGGAGTTAGGAGGGATAGAGGTAGACCTAGATTAGATTACTGTTTACAAATAGTTAAAGATGTGGGATATTCTTGTTTTAGGGAAATGCATAGATTATGATGATGAATTCAATGTATTAGTGAGTTAATTTTACCCGCTACAGATAACCACAAATTAACCAGGAAAAATTGAGGCTTACGATTAGTGGTAGAGCAAAACCAAACCAAAGCCCGGGTTCGATTCCCGGATAGAAAGTAACAGCAACAACAATTTTAACTCATTAATTTGAGGTTATCTGTAGTGGGTAAAACTAGTTCAAAAATTAATTCACTAATACATTGAATTAACGCTACAAAGATTCAAAGCACCTTAATAGGAATACTTCATTTACTTTCTCTAGCGATGTGCCCCTTCCAATGTCTTGGATGCGCGCTGGAAAAATCGTAGGTAGGGAGAAAAAAGCTCATTATACTCTCGACTCTTGTTCATTAAACATACTTTTTCGTACAGTACCTGCTGAAAGTTTTATTCAATCATGAATAGTAGTGCGAGTCGAAAACAAGCGTTAAAGCCTTTAATATGTCTTCAAACATGAATAAACATCTCGTTGATATTTTCAGTGGTAAATGGTACCAATAACAGCACATTTGAGCAATGCAATCGTAGTGAATAGAATGGTCAATTTTCCCGTGCAGTACTGTACGGATTATACGCTCTTCACCGGTTAAGAGTTTGGCCGAGAGTTGTCTCCTTTCTTTTCTGGCCTACTGCTGTTCTTTTCTACTTTGCGCCGGTCAAACTGAAGGTCACATCGCAACAGAAACTAAACGAAGTATAGCATGTTATTCTTAACTCATGTAAGGTATATTTACTATGTGGTCTTCAAAATCTTATCTTTTTGGAATACCCTAAAATTTAACGCATTTTTTTTTCATTCTCTAATTGAATTGTTTCGCTCTACTTCATATTCCGTTCTGTTGGAGTTTTTAGCTCTGATTCGGTCGTTTCAAAGTAAAACTGAAAAGTTTTTATTAGTTGACGTTACCATCGCACTTCTCTCGGTCTTGATACAGCTACAAACAACTCGTCAAGCATACGTCAGTGCTATGTCACCCTGTTTGCTACTTCACTCGTTTATTTGCCATCACGGCGGAATTACACCGTAGCTGTTGGGGAGTGAAACTTCTAAATTACCCGCATGTTCGGTGATTTCCCTTGATCTTAGAAGGTCTTTGAAGACGATAACACTGCTAACGTAAAAGGCGGAAGTGACACAGGAAGGAGAAGCGAATGATGGAGAGTGTCGCATTGATGCTGAGATACAGGAAAAAAAGGAATAAGGGGAAAACTGAAGGGCGTAACTCAAAGTTTCGTATGAAGATGGAAAATAGCCGTGAAACAGTTTTTTCTGCTCCATTTATGTAAAATGCGGGAGCAGAAATCCATTTACATATGTATGTATCTTGACAAATTTGAGAAACAGAAAATAAAATTGAATACTTGCTTGAAAAAAATATACGTCAGGTGAAAAGACGTCTATGAATAAGTAATATATATAGTTACCCGTTTACAAATAAATCTTTCTGTGTTGAATATTGAATTTTTGGTAAGCATCTAGCAGGAATTTTCGGTGCCGCAGGCAGAGTTACTCGATTTGCTGGTCTATTCTATGATTATTAGTTCGTTTTCGTTAGTTACGTTGTTATAGTGACGGTTGGTTCATGGGACAGGAAGGCAGGGTGGTAACGTACTCTATTACAATATAATTTAATTGAATTTGTTCTCCTTAAGACAAAAAAACTAAAGCTACTTTTATGCTCTCAAACTGTTAATTTAGAAATTAGAGAAATATTGTTAAAGGTGTATGTCTGGTGCACGGCTGTGCATGGATGCGTAACGTGGACGGTGGGCGCAGCGAAAAGGAAAAAAAGCTTCCGAAATGGTGAGATTACCGTAATTAGACAAAGTTAGAAATGAGGAAATAGAGCAGCTTAGAAGTCAATAATAAGAAATAGGATAGAAATATAGGGGCAAAAGATTAGTATGTTTAGATTTGCAGATGATATAGCAGTTTAACACCTAGCAAGAAGGAGTTAGAGATAGCTTTAAACAAAATGGAAGCGGTACTGACAAAACAGTATTGTATGAAAATAAATAAAAGTAAGACGAAAATACTGGTATGCATGGAAAGAAAAAGTAGGGAAAGAGCGAATATAAAGGTAGGAGACGAAAAATTAAAAGAAGTGGATGACATTAGGTATCTGGAAAGTCAGATAAGTCAGGTCGGAAGGAGTAGTAGAAAGGAGTGGAGGTGCGTGTCCAACTAGTCTTAGGACTGACGAACTTATGATGATGAGGTGAGATAGGTTGTAAGGATACCTTCTCAGACATGAAGGGATAGTTGAAAACAGAAACGGGAGTTAAGAGGAGCAGAGGTAGACCTAGATTAGATTATTGGTCAAAAATAGTTAGGGATGTGGGGTGTTCTAGTTTTACGAAGATACGAAGGTACGTTTAGGATAGGAAAGAGTGGAGGTGCGTGTCCAAACCAGTTTTAGAACTGACGATCTTATGATAAAATTGATAAAGAGGAAGGTAAATGTGCTCTTGGGATTCTTGATTATGAAAATATTCTGTAACTATGACAGAATGCAGAGATAATTCTTTATTTTGGGATTGTGTATCCAGAGTCCAACGTAACCCTTCTGTTGTAGCAACGCTCTTGATCCGTTTGTTTGTCGGAGGATTCTAATTTCCAAATAAAATTAAATGTCAACTCGAAATTCTCACATAATTTATAAATCCTCAATCTAACGATGAAAATCGCATTTTGAGTAATATAATTAGGCTTTATAACTCAATAATTCATTTAATCGCACAATTGTATTGATAACGTTTTTCTTAGAATTGTGTATTCTTTCCTTCTTTAAAATAAGAATATCAAAATGGATGACGGCAATGGAATACGTCCCTAAATGTCTGATTTATATTTTCTCCTTTCCTGATAAATATGAATCAATCAATTAGCAACTTAGGAACTTGTTCTACTGGCCCCATCTTATTTTGATCATTACTTTTAGATGCTCCCATTTTAAAATGGCTTATTTAAAATACCTTCACGCAAACAAAATTGTTAGCCCGAATACTGGTTGGATACTTATAAGATTTTGTACTTCGAAGTCGTTGATGAGCAAATTTCAAGTCAGTATCTTTTTTGTCGAGAAGTCGGAATCCTTTGACAGACAGTGTTCGTAAAGCAATGGTATTCCGTTGAACCTTTTGGGTAGAAAATCCTCATCATCATCATCTTTGGGTTGTTTGTTCGAAAACTACATAGACATGCATCTCCACTCCGTATTATTTTGGAGTAATCCTAAGCATTTTCCTAAAACTAAAACATCCCGCATCCCTAACTATTTGCGATCAGTAGTCTTGTCTAGATCTTCTCTGTCCTTATTTACTTCTATTCCTACTTCGAATATGTTTCTAATTAATTGTTCATATTGTTTCGCCTTCATAGTCATTCTTTTGAAGTCGTTATTTTTTATTTAATTCATTAACTTGAGTCTACATACATTCCTTTGTTGTGCCAAAACATACCTATTTACCTATCTGATTTCTTATTGGCTTTTAAGGTCAGTCTTACTTCATACCCTCAAGCTCTCCACCAAACTAAAAAATCAATAATTTCCACCACTATGTATGTAGACCAAGACGTGACCTGTTCAAAAGCAAGTAGTATTCGGAGTTTCGTTGATGTAAATGGCATATTCGCGAGGGAACGTCTTGCTCTCCCCTTTTTGCTATTTTATCTATTTTTTCAGTTATTATTTTATTTTGTTTTATGTGTGTTATAATAGTGTTAATTTATTCTTTAATGTGTATTTTCGTTCATTTCTATGTGTTAATTAAACTGTTCACTTTTATCGAGTTATTTAATCATACAAAATTAGCCCCCCAATAAGGTGTCTCGCTTAGTGCGCGACACATATCTTAAAAGATGTCCTACCATCCTATCTCTCTTCTTCCTTATTGACTTCCATAGCACCGTTTGTTCTCTTATACTCTGTGAAATACCTCTTCTTTTCTAACCTTTTCTTTCCACCGTATTCTTAACATCTTCTTATGTTACCACCAGGCTCCGCATACACTTTTGCTAATCCTGATTTTGATATTCCCAAAGTCCAAAAAATTTTAAAAATTACCTATATGCATATTTGTGCTCTACTTGTAAAGCTGCCTTTAAGCAAGCAAGATTTACATAAAAATAAATTTCTCCGTGTTAGTATATAATGTGGTCACCATAAGTGCCTACGTTCTCGAAAAAGTTAATTTCACATTATAAAGAAAACAGCCAGAAACCATTACGTTTTTGTTGAGCAATATCAANCTGTATTCTGTCGAAACTGCCAGACGCGGATCGCGATTTCGATCTTTTTGGATCTCATCAGCGCGTCGCAGGCAGCTCCGACAGAACACAGACCAATTTTTACCTGCTTTCTTAACAGCGCGTTTTAGAAAATACGAAAAATGGCCCTGTAAACGCCATCTGTAGTACAATGCTACTTTTTAGGATTACGTATGCTTCAGCAAGGTCCATTTAAAAATAATTTTATATGAATTTATTATTAGAACTCAGCCCGTCTTACATTAATTAAAAACTTTTAACATCCCATTTTGATTATGAATCGGAGTCTTTCTGGTGCATTGAACCGGATAAGTTTGAAACAAGACAAGGCAACTACAAACAGCTTCAGTACCTACCGTTTGATGTGCGATGCTAAAAGCAGCAAGAAGGCGATGCACATTGCATCCACTGCAATCGTGGGCGCCAGTCGTCAGTCGCCCGAATTTCATAGATTTTACCGAGAATGGTGTAGTAAATTGAGCCAATTATACTAATGAGAATTTCCATTTTAGCAAGCAATAAACACGGCAAGGAGACTCCTTAATAAATGCTTCATGCAGTGAACGAGAAGGAAGGCTCCAATTTTAATTAAAATCTTATTTTTAAAACGGTTCTCACATTTACCACTCTACTATATATTCCTTTCCGACACGAGCATCGCCTCGGGCCTTCAAGAAAATTTAATTTACGAAGTGATAATGAGAAGAAATGGGACTAACAATAGCATTCCACCGAATCGCAGTTTTCTTTGGAGGAAAAACGTTGTGCTTGAATTAAGTTGCACTATTTTGTTGTGTGATACCGGTATTCAAATAATAAACAACTGGTCAAGAAGCCCCGCGTGAAAGACGAGCGGGTGCCTTAGCAGTTACTCATGCAAATTCATTTGGAGGGAGCTACTGCCTTTTATATTTTCGATTTTCATAGAGGACTCGAGGATCAAGCGATCGAAAAACGCTTCTGCATTGTGTCCTTGTAGCAATAAGTTGCATGTGGTGGATCGGTTAGCTTTGCTTTCTTCGAAAAGCTTATGTAGGACTCTGCTTAGATTACCATCGAAATGTTCTCCAATGTTCTTGGATGGTCGACCAAGGTTGATTACGAGCGTTTGACAGTTCCCAGATAGTCTCACATTGATTTAGTTCCACTTCCGCCAGTACCACGTCTTTGTCTAAAGTTATTCCTGATCCGTACGAATCGAAAAGACGAAACTTACTGGATCCTAACCTAGAAAATTATCTTTAGCATTTACGACAGCACGTGATGCGTTACCTTCTTTGTGATACTCAAAAAAGCATGCCCTGCCGAATAGGTACTTCTTTTGGAACTGGGCTGACCAGAAAACGATTAAAACTTAACTTTGTCTGAAGCGAATAAGTCTAAACAGGACCATTACTAAGGCTGCGCACAATCTGCTCACCAATTTGGGTATTTTAAGTTGTCAAAACGCACAATCCCCTCCTCTAAATGACAAATAGGATGCACACTTCTCTACTGCGCAGCGTACAAACGAGCACAACTTTGGTGTTGCTTTTAAGGCTCGCGCCGTATTTCAACAAAAATAGTTTGCCATGTGATACAATAAAAAACAAGCTGTAGGTACCTATGTAATTTTACGAATATTTAAAAACTTCCCTTTAGAATAATTGAAATTTGATCATTATCAAAACTCATCACGAATCATTATGTAAATATTTCATTCATTTCTGAAATCGAGATTTTAAGGGTACGGTATATACCCTTCGATGGAAATGGTTCGTCGAGTCAATAAAAATTTGTGTTAAAGCATCTTGTTTTTCTTTCTTAAAATTAGTTATTAAAGTATGATTTGTTACGATCGATTTAACAATTGTTTAGCACATTCAATCAGATCTAATCGGATGCTGCCATTAAATTAATTCGATTCTCTGCCATCACTGCAAATTCCAAATTAAGTTTCGTCCATGTTGTGTCAGAATGAAGGAATAATTCGTCAAACATTGCAAATAGATCGACAGACATGCTATATGCGTCATGTTTAGAGACACCACTTGTTCATCATTGACGACCTTTGAAATTTAGTTGAAAAGTCAGGAAGATCGCTTGGGATTCTAAATAGTGTTGGTTCGTTTGGGTGGAAGTTCATTTTTAATGAACGCTGCAAGGTTCAATACGTCTGAATTCCTGAGCCAACTCGATTTCGATGCATGCTGAATTTTGCATAAGCACACTTTGCATGTTCGGAATCATCGACCGTTTCAAAGTACTTTGCAGTTTGTCAGGTGTGAACACGAAGAACTAAACTACTTACCAAGGGTTAATCGATAAAAGAAGTGAAACGGTTGCGGTTTTTTATCATAATACGATAATAACGTAATAAAATTGAATAATGAATATTCAGCATTTGATAAAGGGTTTAAATTTCTTTTTTCAAAAATTTAGAATTTGGAAGTATCCTCACAGCTATTTTGGACTAGAGGCATTGGCGCAGCAACAATTTTTCCTAAGGGGATCATAAGAATATATGTAAATTACTGTAAATTTATCTTTTTATTTATACTTGAATAATTGATATTCTAGGGTGAGCCAGGACTATTGTAAGGTGGGCTTGGCTATCTTACTCCCTCCCTTTGCTTCGTTAATGATCTAGAGGTGATTTTGAGATGTCAAATGCCAAGGCAATTCTGTCATCACAGTTAGACTTAGCATCCCTTTCTTTACTTCTTTACTCATTTAGATCTGTGTCCCTTTATGGCTCGGTTTTTTGAATAGAAATTCCTCTACACGACCCAAAATTAAAAATCATAAATATCTTCACATACATATTTGTAACAATTTTCGTGCATATAGATACCTTATTTTATTTAATTGTCTGTCTTAAATTTTTACCCTTTGTATCAATTTATTCTTCAAGGATCAAATTAATCTTTCATACATCTTTTAAGCGTAAGAGTCTTTAGAAAAAGTAATAAATAATTGGTCGCATAAAACAGTATTTTCAAAAAGAAAACAATTGTGTGGTTTTATGAAACCACGATGCAAGTGAAACTTTTCGGATTGTAGGCATTTAACTGTACATTTTCGGAAAATAATTCGATTTAGGATATTAAAATTAAAATTGCGTTCTTAATCTTATCTATAATGGCAAATCAATAGCAGACAAGATATCCAACTACAAATTTTAATTTCAATCTGCGTATGAGAGTACGGAATACATAATAAATACAATCATTCAGATGATAGATGCATGATAAAAATTGAGAACAATATTTATTTAAATCATTGAATTCTTTTAAACTTTAAGTTATTCTATCAATAATTTCATCTTCGCTTTGAGTTTCACAGTCTATAAATGTAATTGTCATGCACTTGCACGAATGAGTGAGAATATAAATGCTACACGGTTAGCTCATGTGAGCCAGGTCCCCCACTCCGCGACCGGCTGTAATACGACTTGCGATAGATGAACGAAAAAATTTTAGGCGATGTAATAAAAGTTTCATTTCAAAAATATTAAAAAGGAACGGGCGACAGTAAGATCCTTGGGATACCCCCGAAATATATTCTTTAACTTTAACCTATTTGTTAAATAGAACAAAAACTTCCTTAATAAATTATTACAAATCGCCATAAATTTTAATTTTACTAGGCTTGTATTATGCGATACTTTATCAAGTCCTTTAAAGAAGTTTAAGTAGATGAAGAATAGTTCAATTTTGGAAGGAGAACGCCTACAGGTTGAAAATTCTCAGACGATCGATATGAGTACACTTCAACTTATGCTCAAGTTGAGAAGAGTTGGCAGACGGAGATTACAAAATGTTGCAAAAAGCAACGGTGCCGATATTGTGTGTGCGACAGCACGTAAAAGGGAAAGATTAACTCTTTGATAGCAAATTCGCCATCACAAATTCAAATCAAATATCCAGTGAAATTTAAATTCTTCTAACCAGGATTACAGAAACACAAATTTATCTTTCCTCATTCGATCCTATTTTCTTTCGTAGAAATTAAGCAAAGCAAACAAGGAAGCCAAAAACAAGACAGACAAAAACTGTAAAAACAAAAAGCTTCGTTGTGAAGAATTTCATTCAGTTTAAGAAAGCTGTGTGACGAAATTGATAGGAATTATGATGTTAATAAAAAGTTTTTTATGATTTGGACATTGTGCTTGTTTTTCGTGATTATGGAACTCAAGAAGCTTCTTTGATTAAAAGTACTGCAGTTCTACCTTCTCTTACACATTTTGCAAGACCAAGATCAATACCAAGAACAAGAACAAAAGACTTATTAGCAAAATTTCTCCGAAAATCTTTAATTAATTACCTATAATTCAGCTACAAATTAAGTTTGAAACTACTAGACGCGGATGGATTTTGATTTTATTAGGTCTCATCAGCGCGCTAAAAGTTATTAATTACTGACCAAACCGATGAAGCTCTAACTGAAATTGTAATAAATATTCCTTTTAATATGTTTTGCGTATCTGTCACGTATAAACTGCATGCTAAAGTTTTCAGTAGCAGAAAATACCCCCTAGATGGCGATCTACTGTCTGTACTAGAATGAAATAATTCAAATCAGATATGCAAGCAACTGTAAATAAATTGCAACATCTGCTTTATAAAATAGAATTAAAATACCTTGAAGAATTACAAAAAAATAAGATAAACATAATTCGTGTGATAGCAACATTTAGAGTGCTCCAAATGTTCTAATTATTGTAAAATTCGGCATATTACAAACTACAATGTGAATCGCGATTTTGATCTCAATGGATCTCGTCCATAATCCATGTCTACCGAGCGGCATGGCTTAGAGGTTTGGACCATTGCTCAGCGTTCGGGTGGACGCCGGTTCGATTCCGGGTCCGACTGTCTTGGTCCAAGTTTTTCTGTGGTTTCCTTGGATCACTTAGGTAAATGCTAAGACAGTAATATTTCACAGATAATCTTCCATTCTCTTCTGTCTCCTTTTCATCCATCTCATCTTTCTCATCCGAACCACCACTCACCCATTCCGACGAATCCTGAAAGGAGGTCCTACCTTCCGGCGTAGTCCGGAGGGACTGCCCGACCTCCAGCATTAGTGGCTGGTGGGAATGAAATACCCAAGAGGCTCCATGTCTGATGGTTTTGACTGAATACCGCCCATCATGAACTTTTTTGTTCTAATTTGGTTCCGAGACTATCACGGAGTGGTGGCTACGCCATGGATTCAGTTCGACACGTGGACATTGTTGAACATTTTTGAATCCCACAAAATGAAGCAACTATTTACAGATGGCGTTCACCATGCTGTTTGCAGTAATTCATACATAACCCACATAAGTACCACAAGAAGTTCCGACCTTGAAATATTACAGTTAATAGTAGAATTGCATTTAATATATGTAGATGGCGTTTTATTGTCATTTAGTTAACATAAATCAAAATATCTTTCCATTTGTTATCATCTGTCAGTTCCTGAAACTTCATTTGAAAATACAGAGGGAATCCTTAAGGATCGGGGATAGTCTTTAGTTGCTTTCTGTAATAGACATGGATAGGTAATTTTGTGCATAGCTTGAAGCTCATTGCTGCACCGGTTTATTGTCTCAATAAATTATAAATTTTGTAAAAGCATCAGTTGGTTGATTAACTTACTTTCATTAAATTTTTATACCTATTATGTTCAGATATTGTGGGTTCCAGCGTTCCGTTCGTTTTAAATGGTAAAAAAACACCCTACAGTGCAACAGGTTATTAGTCCGTACCACGCCTCCTCACTATCCCACAGTTCACTCCATTAAGGTTTTAATTTGAGTTTAGCATCGGTTTTATGGTCTCTTTCTTCCGTTGTTGCCGACGGGAAAGTCTAACTGGGTCATCAAAACTTGTAAAAGGTTTATATATAGTGATTACTAAACCTTGTAGCCGTGAATATATAAACTTTAGGCGAAAATGAACTGGGTAATAAAGTAAAATTAATTTAAGCCTGAGTAAACGTTCCGTATATTTACGTAACAACTAAGTGTACACAGGATTGTTGTTTATACTTACTATTATTGCTAATAAGGGGAATAAGTATATATATTTACAATAGCATTGAAATATTTATAGTGGAACAATCACAGAATGACGCACGGCACGTTGATAAAATTGAATCGATCGCATAGTAAGCTTGGGTATTGGGATCTGTCAAATAGGCAAACACCACCTAGTGGCAAAATTTGTAACTAAAGTAAGGGACCAATTTACATGAGAGTAGAATGCACGTAGATCGTAAAATTCTTGGTTAATGTCATAAAACGCGTTAAATAAATGAAAAAGGATATAATAAAGGAATCCTTGTGTGAAATGGAGTAAAGTGTTGGTCTATACAGTAGATCATTGCAGTAGTACTAAATGGCAACAATGTAATTCCATTCCCTGATTACTTCCCTATGAAAAGTAGGTAACCATTCTCTTTAAACTATACCCATACCTATATAAAAAATATATATTACAAAATTAGAAAATAAAAATTATACCCAGAAGCTTCGTTGAAAGGCGTTGGTAAAGAAGTAACTTCCGAAATGAAAATTTGCTCACGTGATTAGAAACAGAAGTTAAGAGGAGTAGAGCTAGTTAAGGATTTGAGATGTTCTAGTTTTAAGAAAATGCGAAGATGTTCTCAGGTTAGGAAAGAGTGAAGAGAAGTCTTAGGACTAACAACGCTATGATGATGGCGATTTTAATAAAAAAGTAGATTTAGAAAATACGAAAAATGGCCCTGTAAACGCCATCTGTAGTACAGTGCTACTTTTTAGGATTACGTATGCTTCAGCAAGGTCCATTTAAAAATATGGATATCTACTTGCTGAAACGAATCCCGGCGTAGCTCACCTCAACGTGGTAGGCACGTTACCTAATCGAATAAAATAATTAGAAGTGGTCTGTATTCTGTCGAAACTGCCAGACGCGGATCGCGATTTCGATCTTTCTGGATCTCATCAGCTCGCCACAGGCAGCTCCGACAGAACACAGACCAACTTTTACCTGCTGCCTTAATAGCGCGTTTTAGAAAATACGACATTCATACTGTATTAAGTTTTTCCCAAAGGCAAAGGACTGTTGGACCACCGAACATTTACTTGATTTTCTTGTGTCCTATCACTTGTGTCAAACTTGTTACTTATTTCAGAATCACCCTGTATTCAGATACCTTTTTTATAAATCGAATAATTATGAGTGAATTGTAATTATAATAAAAAAAATTGACTTAACCCAATAGCAGTAGTACAATATATGTTTATGTAACTTTTATGAGATTAGAAACCTTAGAAAAACTAGTATTTACCCCGCTGTACATTTATATTTTTGAAAAGTTTTTTTAGTGTATATTCTTTAGAATGTAAAATTTTTTAAGTATGTGTAGTTACGTAGTCTAGTATTTTATTTATTCGACGCATTTGGACCAGCCGTGTTCCTCCAAATTCCCGATAGATTAAATGGTTTAGTTGGGTAACTTTCGTTGCGGTTCAGCTCTCGTTTCTCTCGCCTCGTCGACGTAAATCAATGTCCAAGTGCTAAAAGGGGCTTTCCTCGGTTTTACCAACTATTCCAGGCGTAATATCCTTACAGTCGCCGGTTTCTCGTACTGGACTGACTTAATGCTAAACAATCCAATAAAAAGGGCATAGTTGGAAAGTTCTCTTATCGACCTTAATGAACTTTAACCGTTAGTAAAAATGGCATTTTCAATTAGACATACTAGGTTGGATTGATCGCGGTTTTGTTAGTAAATGAACTATTTTTGGATCTGAGATTTAGAGGTCGATTCTACATACGAGGGTGGATTGATAAGTTTCCGGCCTGACCAAGAAAAACAAGGTTTTTAAAAATTTTTTTTTTTTATTTCTCAACATAATCTCCTCCAAGGCTGATACATTTCTCATAGCGGTGTTCCAGTCTATTAATGCCATCTCTATAGACTGATTCGTCAAGCTCCTCAAAATAACCATTTACAGCTTCGATTACTTCTTC